>NC_134463.1:16075000-16675000 GCF_047948215.1 Lycorma delicatula | reverse complement strand
CATTCCTAAATGCTGAAATGTATTATATTACACAAATGGTGTATTGGCATAAATGACAATTAATTGCATTTTTGAAATTTGATTAAGTTCATGGCCTACATATTATATATATTTTTTTTACTTGTATAATTTTTTTTAAATCTATCTTGATATAATTAAATGAAAACAATACAAAAATAACCAAATTAGCAATGTTAATTCATAACAAAATAATTATAACCTAGCAGAATATAGCAAACTCATTATAATAATGCATATCATTAAATCTGGCTCTACCAAATGTTATATTTTACCCAATTATTGGCAAGTTAGATTAGGTTTATTTATGACTATAACCACACTATCAGTGAACAGAGAATGTAAAAAGTTATATTTTTCCAGTAAGATGACTTCACACTTATTTTCTTGATGCTTTCATTTATGTGTAGTACTCCCAAGACTGAAAGAATATGAAGGAATTTAGAGCTTTCTTTTATGGAGATAATGGAATGCAGTAAAAAGCAAAAGCAATGTATTTTACATTGATCAAACATTGACAAAAAACAGTACTTATTTTTTTAAATCTTAAACAATAATATGTAATGAGAAAAATACAGTTTGTTTGAAATACACATGGCAGAAATAATTTGTATAGTCTGAGAAAGAGAAAACTGGAAGTCACTGTGGTTAAGCAAAGTTAGCACTAACCAAACTTACTTTAAAGATTATGGACTTGCGTGAGATTAAAGTATAAAACAGACTTATGTGGATAAAAATATAATGATCATGATACTGATAGAGGAGTAAAGAGTAAAAGCTGGAAGGGAAACTGCTAAAACAGTTTTAAATAAAGAAGTTTTACAGTAATCAGGGGAATGAATAAATTAATAGGAGAATTTGTGAGGAAATTAATAACAAAGTAAAGTAGGTGAGCTCAGTTTATTATCAGCTAAACAACAATTTATAGACAATACAGAAACCAGCAAAAAAAAAAAAAAAACAAATCTTTGAAATTTGAAATCAATATGTCACGTATGAATTACACAGGTTAATGCGTTGGTTCGTCAAGAATCTTATTCACGGAAATAAATACAGTAACTTTAGGAGAGAACAAATTAGAAATATAACAATTAGGAAGCAGTTAATACAGATTAGCGCTGAGTGAAAAGACAGAAAGTAAGCAGCTACAATCATTTTTAGAAAAGTGGATGCTTAGGTGAATATGGAATCAATGGAAGATAGAATAAGTCCTATGGGTGTAACGGGAACAATATATTAATATACAGGAAAAAAGGAAGTGAAGGTTGAAAAAAGCAAGATGGCGAACAAAGAGAACAGTACAGATATCCTGATGTGAGGCACATAATAGCAAATACAAAGAAAAATCTTATCGAGAGCTAAATTTAATAAATTTATATATATATATAGTATACTTAGATAATTTAATAACTGATGGGATGATGGATCCTCTTAATCAATCTTTTCTTAAGTACATTTTAAATTAAAAATGATTCCTTACTATTCAAAAACCATTGAAGAAAAATCAGATTACATGGTGGGAAAAGATAATTAATAATGGTTCAAATATTCAAAATTAATCTCAACAAAAACTTAAAATCAATGTAACAAAAATTTATTTGACGGCTATTATAAATAAAACTTCAATATTCAGTTTAACTTAGTCAGTATATATCTTACTAAGTTTTATTCTAGGTTGATTACTTTTCAGCACCTTGTACATACAAAGGATGTTTTCCTAAGATCCATCAATTTTATATGACAAAACCATACTTTTCTTATATTTTATTTTTTTTTACTAATTTTTAACTTTTTTTTTTTTACTCAATTTAGATAATACATTGTCTTTTATACAATATGGGTAAAATTCCAGACTCTGCTAGTATCCAAAAGTTTAAGGAATAAAGTTTTGAGCAACATTATTTTGTATGGAAAGAATATCAATTTTTCTAAAATAATTTTTTCTGTGCAATATAAACTTTTCTGTGTAAAATAAATTTTTCACTACGGCAAAGAGTTTTTTTTAGTTTAGAACATTATTTTAGAATGCGTTTTCTGACACTTACGTGCTGATTAATAAGAATGTGAAACATTTGTTTGATTGCTTTTGTAAAAACTGCTTAGGTAAAATATGGCACATGCTCAGCAGTCATCCTTCACCACTAGTTATGAAGTCATTGACAACATTAAAAACTGACTGCTGTAGACTCCTGGAATAAAAATTTGCAAAAAACATCGATTTAAGGATTACATCACATTTCAAATTACAAACTTACAAAGTCAATGTTCTTCAAAATCAAGAACTATACATATTAGTCTTGTGCAAATTAATGTTAACAGGAATATAATTTCAAAAATAATAAAATTTATTACATGTAAAGAATGAACTGTGTTATTACAGTATTTTTTAGTATTTATATATCCTCATCCTTAAATCCATTTCAATTCTTTTAGGCATTGAATCTATAAGTCTTAAATATTTCTTCAGTTTTTTGATTGTGAAACCCACCTTAGTCACAGCACAAATCATGTTCTCTTTGGTAGTGTGTCCATTTTTCTCAGTCTTTTCTTCACAACTGCTCACAAATTTTCAGTTGGGTTCAGGTTTGGTGAATTTCCAGGCCAGTCTGAACATTGAATCCCTTTTTGAGACATGAAAAACTTAACTTTTTTTGACAAGTGGCAGGGGGCCAAATCTACTAAAAATTAAATCAATTACAACTGATGTTCCTTTGAAGAATACTTAATTATAGAAACTTGGTAAAGATTCATTTTTGCAAAAAAAAACATCAGAAAATGTAGAACAAAATTTATACAAGTATCAGTCTAAGTTAGTATTACATATTGTCCAAATTTACCCAGAAAAACATAAGAATAATTTGAAATTAATTTATATTACATTTATCAAGCATAAAGAGTTAACCTGCATAAAATTATTAAACAATAATACATGCTAATTATATGATTTCAAATTGCATGGCAATTTCGTGAGAAATGATTCTATAGACAAAAATAAGAAAAAAATTCATATAAACATAGGTCAAAAAACGGTTCGTTGGCAAGTTTCGGCTTGTGTAACATTTAGCCCTGCTTTCTGCTTCCTCTGTGAAATTAAACCATATTAAAATTCTCAGAGTATCAGAGTACAAAACCAAGGATAACGTTAGAATACACACACACATACATATATACAAAAGGGTTATTTTTTTTCAAGGTCCGATCGGTCACGAAATAAAAACCCGTGCAAAAATCAGATGAACCTTTGAGTATATGTGTTGCACAGCGTCTCTCGTGTGGCCTTCAACCACGCCACGTCACTTTGTTTAGTTCTGAACACACAGCTAGCACGTAAACATGTCTACAACAATAGCATCTACTGTCAAGTGTGAAGTGCGTGCGATAATTAGATTTCTTCAGGCTGAGGGTGTAATGCAGCTGAAATTCATCGACAAATAAGTAATGTGTATGGTGAAACTTCAGTGAGTGACAGCAAAGTGTGACAATGGTGCAGGAACTTTAAAGCAGGACGTACAGATGTTCATGATGCAGGCAGTCAGGGAAGGAAGAAAGTGTCAACCGATGATCTTGTTGATCGAGTGGATGAGGCAATTTGAGAAAATTGTCGGTTCACAACTTCTGTATTGAGCGATTTGTTTCCCGAAATTTCAAGGTCAGCCCTCTACACAATTGCGAGTGAGACTTCAGTACTGCAAACTGTGTGCGAGATGGGTTCCCAAGGTGCTGTCCGACCACCACAAAACAATGAGAACGGACGCCTCCCTAACGTTTCTCCAGAGCTACCACAATGAAGAAGATTTTTTGAGCAAAATTGTCACAGGGGACGAGACATGGGTCCATTTTGAAACTGAAGAAACAAAAGAACAATCCAAAGAGTGGATACATTCTCATTCTCCCAGTAAACCAAAGAAGTTCAAGCGAACCTTCACCAACAGAAAGTGTATGGCTACTGTGTTCTGGGACCGGAATGGAGTTTTCTTGGTGGAATTCATGGAACGTGACACGACCATCACTGCAGCTTCATACTGCGTGACTCTTCAACGTCTACGAAGATCGACATTATTTAAAGGAATTTTACTACCCAAGAGAGAAAAGTAAGGAACTAATTAGTAATCTTCTTCTATAAGCATCTTAAGAGTAAACAATTTCAAATGTTTATTGTTGATTCTTATACAAAAAAAAAATCGAGAGTATCATAAATTCATTGAAATACGTAACAGTTCTTTTACCATGTAAGTAAGTAAGAAGTAATATCGAGGCACAAAACTTAGTTTTGAAAAGATTTTCTTTTAAAGCAATTCACATGTTGAATCACATTCTAACAACTTCATAAAAATTAAAAATATATAATATACACAGCAGTTTGTTTTAAGTTTTAATTATAAAATTATGTAATTGAAAAAACTGGTTAATTAATACTTAAATAGCACTGCTTACAAAAGATGTTTTAAATACTTTAAAATAATTTTTGTTTTCATCTAGAAAATTAAAAACACAATGTGACATTTATTACAATGACTAGAATGAGTAATATGTTTGTTGTTGGATGAATAATTGTGCTGAGCAGTTATTCAGTTAAATTTAGTTAATTCAACTTCAAAATATTCTTCTCACAGAAAGACTAATTTCTGCAAAAGTTTTTATTGATTAACCGACAACCATTAGGAATTTATCCATTTTTATTTCAAACAATGTTGATATTAAAAAAAATTAAACTATCTAACCCAAGAGTAGAGTAAATTTTTTAACAGAAGTGTTCATAATTATACTGTACATAAAATACTTTAAGGATTGGTAGGTATGCTACTCATTGATAAAAAAAGCAACACATCTAAGAATTTTCCTAAAAGAATCAAGAGAAACCATGAGGGAACATTAATCAGAGCAGTAGGATTACAGAGTAAAAAATGAGTAATAAAAGAGAAGTGGTTAAATTCTAATTTGATACATAAAAACAATAAATAGATGAAAGAATATAAAATGTGGGAAGATAATAATGAAATAAGATCAATATTAATTAAAATAATATCTTTGAAGAGATGATATCTGAGTATTACATAACAGCTTATACACATCAAATGAGGATACAAAAAATCTAGGGGTTTTTTAAGTAGTATTATTTGTAAAATAAACTTGAAATAAGACCCTCCTTGCAAAGTAAAGAAATAAATTTATTAAATATTCTTTAAAATCTAAAATTTAGTACAAAATTAAAAACAACTACCAAAATCTACTGACCTGTAATTTAGAAACTATCACTAATGTGAAAATACATTCCCTAATTTTTCCAACAAATCTTCTTTTTACACCTAAATACTATCGATAAAAGAATTATATCAGACTATGTATCGTTACACTACAACAATCTAATAACAAGCCAGAATGATGATGAAAAAATTCTAAATATCTATAAATCATTTGCATATTCAATGCTTAGCTTTCTAAATTTTGATTAAAACATCGACCATTAAAATTATGTGGAAAAACTTATAATGGGGTCCTCACAGAAATTTCCTCTAAAAAATAAATAAAATATACAAAATACACAGTACATACAAAATAAAAATGAAATCAGTTCATGCGATGAAGAATAAGACTTTAGAGATAAGTTAAAATAATTTTTTTTTAAATCTCCTATTTTGAAGTTGATTAAAATTCATTTGCACATTAATACTAGCTAAAATACAAAATACATTATCACTTTACAACAGATTTTTTATTAAATTAAAGAAATATAATTTGGAGTAAACATGAATAAGACCCACAACACTCTCCTTTCATAATAATTATATTACTCAGTGTGAGAGAAGTGAAAATGAGATAATCTTAAAGGCACATCCCATCAAATTGTAATGTGGCTCCAGATAAAAATATAAAAATTAGAAGCAAATAGTTTAAATACCAGCAAGTAAACAGCTAAACAATGTAAATAATGTATTCTTTCACGACAGAAACAGGCATACTAATTTGTAGTTTTTAATCAGTTTCAAAGAAGAAGAAGAAGAAGAAGGGTTTCAATTTGATGTGTATGATTTTTTTTTTATGTATGAGATACTGATTACTATTGAATGGCTGGACAGATTTTAACGTATTTGATCTCATTTAAAATAAGATCATCTCTAGGTGGTCCCATCCATGTTTGGTTTACATTGGTTGAACATTTCTCTAGTACTGAAGTCATTCATTCAAAATTTAAGCTTGTAGATACAGGTAGATACTTCAAAAAAGGAAGAGGTCCATTTTAAATGATAGAAACCTTTTGAAAATGACAGAAGATGATCATTCTCAACAGTCCCATTCTATTTTTGAATGATATTAGGTCTATAAAAAAAAGTACTGATTAAAACACACTTTTCCACCACACAGCATATGTATTCACTCTCATACAAATCTTTTACACACTGTCAGTAGACATTAAAAAGTTGTTAAGGAACAAGAATCTTTGCAATACATAATTAATAAGACAATGAATTGTATAACTATTAAGAATAATAAAATAACAAATGGTATTTGTAGGTTCCTGTAAAAACAGAAAGTCAATTTTAAAAAAAATTGAGGTAAGATTAAATTTTACCTATTTTCAGGTGATCTTTTATGTGAAACTCGTACTTTTGAAGTAAAAGCAATGTTTTATATATGTGTATAATATAGATAAGACTATATAATTGACATCAAAATAATGTTTAATTGTATATTATAGGGGCCATTATCCAATATTTTAATAGATTGTAAAACAATTCATACGCATTTTAGTGGTTTGATAAAGAATAAATGAAAATACTTTCTTTTAAGTATGAATTGTAATTTAATTAAACACAGTTTATCAATTCGAAGTGTGTAAATGTATTTTTTTTAAGTTTGTACAAGCATAACTTGTCAGAAGCCCACATTTTGATGATTCTTTTTTAAATGACAGATGAGTTGCTAGCAGTGGTATTGTCCCACTGCTTAATTGTATTAGACCAAAAGAAAGAAAGTAAAGATCGAAAAACAATGTTTTGTTTCAAGAGAACATTCCTTTCTCTTACAAGCAGTGTTTTGTAGACTTCCCCATATTTCAGCTTTGATGAAGTTATAAAACTAAAGAGTAAAATTAAAATTTTAGAAAATTGAACCAACTCTAAAAAAATTACACTAAAAAAAAAAAAAATATTTTTTTTAGTGTAATAATAATAATAATAATAAAATAATAATTAAATGAAAAAAATAATTTTTTCATTATGCCCAACACAATCTTTGAAAATTATTTTTTGAATTCAATGCCAACTTCAAACAAATTTTATAATCTGTTTTTTGTGCACTCATAATTTCATAATCCATATCTTGTGTACTCATAATTCACTTAAAATTTGGCTCTGACTTCAAAAAATAGGGTTCAAAAATTATATTGAAGGTGTATTGGAAAAATTATTTTTCCCTTTTCAATGAAATTTTTTTTACAATTTTTGTCAGTTCAATTTTTATTTTATTTTATAAAGACTGTCCTGATCTTTAATATGTGTGTGATATATATAAAGCACTATAGATACAGATAGTACTAATCATAGTTGCTTTCTCTAAGAGTAATGTTCTACTCTTTATATTGTTTATGATGATGAGATTGAAGGTAATTAACCACTTAAAACAAATACTACATAAAACAGAATGTCAATTAACTGTAAATTGGATTATCAACCACTCTACCATACTATTAAAAAGTTACTGATTATTTTAATTTTAGCATTGCTATAATATTGAATTAAACTTAGTAGAAAAAAATATTAAGATTATATAACATTATTATTATTACAATTATTTAAAATTACTGTTTCATGAAAATCTACTTTTTGTTTAAAAGGATGACTGCTCATTTTGAATTTTTCATAACCATCTTTTTTTTGATAAAGCGATTTTCAAATCACTTTCAAACAGGTGCCATCAACAACAGCACCACCAAAAAATATCAATGAAGAAGATATGCATTAGCTCTGGAAAAATGTTTTGTAATTAGCAAGCAAGCTATTAAAAAAAAATAAAATAAAAAATAACTGATGTTGCAAAGACATGATGCAAAAGAACATACAATATTATAAAATGTTAAAAATGATTAAGAACTCGCATAAAAATTGCACAAAAATTATTCTTTTTAAAAACGTTTTCAAAGCTAACTCTGCAGTTTCTTCAACAACAATGTTACCAGTAGCAGAGATGATGTGATGGCAATTTAAAAAAGCTCAGAAAACCCCTTCAGTATGTAGCTGTAACATTTCCGTGTTATAAGTAATCTTTTTATATAGACATCCTGTTTCTATGAGGTGATTTGCAAAGGGCGATTAAGTCATGTGTATTATTTCTGTCTGTGGGTGAATATCAGTCTGTCTGATCTAATATCTAACATAACATTGGAGTTTAATTCATAATTCCTGATTAGCTTTGTTGGTGTGTTTTATTCTTCCCTAAAAACAAATCTTTCCTGAAAACGTTGCCAATTTTGTATGTATGTATTTTTTGTCCCTACGCGTGTTTAAAAATATATTTTCTGTAGAATTTTAAACTGTGCTAGATATTATTGTATTGAATTCTTCACTGTAGTACTCAATTAACAAGTTAATTGTATTAAGTTATTAATAACATGTGTGAGAAAGCTTCATGTTTGTGCAGTGTAAATCAATTAAATATGTGAAGATAAATGTATCAATTACATATTACATTTTAAGAGTTTGCCAGTTATTTTGGATACGGTAAGATCAAAAATGTTTTGCGATTTGTAGTGGCTATATTCTGTTCTGAATCTAAATTTGAGCATAATTTGTTGAAAAATATGAGGAATTGTGAAATTATCTTAAGTTTTCACTGTACAGGATTATGAGATCATCAAAAAGAGATGACAAATCATCTCTGATTATTTGGTCTGTGTATTCTTATGATCAAAAGAACTGAATCCAATATCAATTTTTGGTACAGTTTTATGCTTTAGTAAACTACACCCTAAGACATACAAAAGAGATAATTTTGAAACATGGTGTTAAGAAATTTATTACTTTTTATACAGATAAATATTATTATAAATATTAAATAAATGATCATCAGAAAATATATGTATAATCTCTGTGTAATACTGTTTTTTAAACATCAGATTTCAATAAATGTTATAGTAATACAATCACATGATCATAAATAAGCAATCTGATTGGTTTAAGTTTATAATTCTCTGATTTTTAAACTCTACATTAACTACAATGAAACTTTTCTAGAAAAAACCTATTATGTTCTATTATAGTTGCTGTATAATCATATAATATGAAATTAATTTAGTAAAATGATATATGCAAGGTAAATTTTTAATGTTATGGTGGGCTATTTATCCCATAAATTAAAATATAGTAAAACCTTAATGTTTTTAAGCAATAATCCTTTGTTCTCCATAACAGTGAAGGCCTTTTAAAAGAAGTGGAGGAGTATTTTATTAACTACAAATCAAGCTTACAATATTTCAAACATCAGCTACAGAAGGATAAATAAAACCATGATTTTAGTAAAGTGTTAAACATAGTGTAATCCTATACTAAAAAAAAGGTGGGCCTATGGCATGTCGTAAAAATTTTACATAGTTTATGTTTCATTACACTTGATTTTGTTAAATGTTTTTGCCAACTGTAATGAAATAACATTCATGAATTTAGTGTACTAACAACAAAAAAAAACTTTTACAATCAAAATACTGAACATTTTTAGTTATTCCTTGAGTTATTTAACACAGCTCTAGCCCCAATGTTTTCCTTATCTCCAAAATACAAATACAATTTTAGATAAATCATTCATAAAAAGAAGTATAAATCGTTTGAACAAATGAATCATTTGTGCACTGCACGCAGTTGCCCAGCTGCCTGGCGCACCATGTGGTCTGCTCTGTGCAACTAGCAGCTAAAATAAAAATGTGAGCACATACATCAAACAAATAAATAAACCCACCCCTTTTTTATGGGAAAGGATTACTGCAGTTATTGTTATAGGTGTAATAATAACTTTTATTATTTTTCATAATCCACTGCCAAAAAAATGAACATTGTACAATAGCGCTACAACATCTACAAATTTCCAAAATGATTTTTGTGTATCATCTGCAATAGTACATTTTTAAATTGTGCAATTTATGGCAAAATCTTCAATACAACAGATCCCATTAGGAAATTCAACAGTTGGCCATTAACCTCAAATTATAAGTAATACATTTTTTTTTTCACTGGTTTGATGCTGCTCTCCATTCCTTTCTGTCCAGAGTTAACCTTTCAACTTTAACATAGTTACTACATGCAAAATCCACCATCATCTGTTTTAATATTCCAACTCTACCTTTCTCACATCTTCTACTGCCAAATTAACTAAAGTTGGATATCTTAATACACAGCCCAACAACCTTTTATTTTTATTTTTTAACCTTTGGGACCACTGTTAGGTATTGCTTCAGAGGATGGGATAGATGATTTGTAATGTGTGAAAATTCCATGCCTGACCGGGATTCAAACCCGTTACTTCTGGATGAAAGGCCAAGATGCTTCCACTTGTGCCATGGAGGCCGGCACAGCCCAACAACCTAGTCCATCTCTATAGAAAAATCCTTCCATAAATTTGTCCCATCTCCAATTAATCTTCGTTTTGAATTTCAACCAACCAAATTTTCAAATCCTCCTGTAAAACAAAATTTGAAAGGCCCAACATTTTTTTTATTTCTGTTTTTCATTGTTGTTCATATCTTACTATGATAGTAGGTTTCTATATTCTTACGAAAGTTAAACCTGAAAATGGACAACCCTGTCATTTATAAGAATGACGGGTTATAATTATAATTATCAATTTAAAATAACAAATTTTTTATTTCTTATTTTTCATACTTTCAAAATGATAATAAATGAATAATTAAATGCAATACACTTTATAAAATTAATTTAATTTTGAAGATTAGGAATTTGAAAAAACAAAACAAATGTAAAAACAGTTGAATGGAAAACATAAATAAGTTAAAACATTTATTTCTGCGCTAGTTAAAGATTCATTAAAGAGTATTATAATTTATTAAAATCTAAATTCAGTATGTTAATGGGTTTAATGAATATCATAACATCACATCAAGTGTAGAGCTGCAGTATCTTTCTTAATGAGATATGAGAGTGGGGGGATCGATATTGAGGAAAAGGTAAGCTGCACAGTTTCCATGGCAACAAGACCAGTGAAACTACGTTAGGAAGGGATGAATCAAAAAACAGTACAGCACTGTACAATACTAGTATGATCACTGCACAGATATGGTGTTTACTTCTCTCCTAGTTCTCTACCCCATTTCATCTCATTTTCACACTACAGTCACCATCATCATCATCATCACACTGAAGTACTACACAAAACAATGAAACTGTAGCGTCCTCCTACATACACACTAACATATATTAATAAAAAAATATACACATACACAAACAGATAAAAAATAATGATCTGAGGAACTTTTGAACAAACATCTATCAGGACAACTTTACAACAATGTAAACTAAGGTTAGAGTAAATTGAATCTGTTTAATGTTGTTTGAAACTCTACTACAAAACTGATCACCAAACATTAACAGTTAATCTATTTTATATAATTTCAATAAAAAACTGTTATATTAACACTCATCTAATAATAATTAAAAATAGAAAATGTTATTACTCTTTCAAATGATCAATCAGGTAAACAACCAACCAATCATCTATTTTGAGATGCTGCAGAGCTTAGTTTAAATCAATTTAACAGTTCCTTTCAACAGATTTTACACGTAACTGTTACCTTTATGCACATACTGAGCCCAGTCCCATGCACAGCCTAAATTTGGTTACCAACACAGCTCATCATTATATGACTGGTTAAAGCCACCGGTGAAAAGTGATAAATGGTACAATGGGCGGCTGTTTGCCTCAATGAACTGTACTAGATAACAATGAACTGTACTGATACAATGAACTGTAATAGATAATTTAACATTTCTTTCTAAAAACTGAGATTGGATTTGTGGGATAGGGACAACTCTTTTTGTTCAGAGCAAGAAATGAAGTTCCATTCTGAAATCTGGTGATAAGGTTGCTCTGTCTGATCATCTTGTGATCAGCCTGACTTTGTGGATGATGGTCTCTACAAGCGAGACCTGGAATCCCACACTGCATAAACTTCCAGTCTGTATATCTGGCTGTTTGCTAACTGGTGGAGTATATCTGCTTCAATGTAGCCCAATATATGTAATGAGGCTTGTAGCTTATGGTTTATCCTAACCAGGTCTGTCCTCAACAAAGTTCCATTGCTAATGGTGGGAATTAGCTGGAAAGAAAACGAAAGGGATTGATTTGATCCATGTGCTCCTCAAGTAGATCCGTTGCTGGTAAAGCAATAAACCTTGCTCTATAGCCTACAGTGACATGTTGGTAACAAGAAATTTTAGGTGGCTGTGGCCGACTGTGTTAGATATTCCATTAGGGATGGAAGAGATTGTACTAAATGATGGGGAGGTGATTATGATGCAAGCTAGTCTAAGTGTGTTTGCCTAAAGGGCAAGGTAAAAGTTCATTTGTTACTGTTATTGAACAAGTAGAAACCCACAACCATGCAGCATTCTTCTGTCAACTGTTGTCACTACTAATTTTAGTTACAGAAATTCAGTAAATAGTATTGCCTCAGAATTAGTCAGTCCTGCAAACTTAAATCCTAATTATGAGTACAAAAAAGTACCTATCACATCATCTTCCATCATTCATTTACCATAATTGTTTTCATACATTTGAATGAAAAAAAAAATGGACATTCACTTTTTTGTAAATCATTAGATGAATGAATATTCAAATAAAGATAAACCTGATTTATTATAGAAATAATTAAACATTAATTAGTTCATGTGTATAACATGGGTAATTATTTCATTTAATTACAAATTAAAATAAATTATACAGATTCAATAGAAAATACATAATACTTTGAGATAAAAACACACTGGAAACAAGGTCTAATGATTTTATGAGTAAGGGTATAAAATCTAAATTTTATACTCTTGCAACAAGCCTATCACTAGTTTCCAAAGACATTAATTTTGTAAAGTAAAAAATATTCTACATTGATAAACTAAAAATAAATAAAATTTTTCATTACTAGAGTATATAACAATACGACCCAATTTGATTATGTAATTACTTGTATTTACCGACACATATTAAAATTATAAACAGTACATTTTTATATAGATAAATAATATAAAATTCAATTAATCTTATTTCTTACTTCTAAGACTAAATTAGGGTATTAAAAAAAAAATTAACAACAAAATAATATGAAATTACTATTATCATGCAATGTTATCTAATTTCTTTATAAACTTCCCCCTTCCAATTAATTGGAATTGTACCTACATATGGATTAAAACTCCAGCTAGAGCAGCTGTTCTCTATTTCAAAATGTTTAACATCAGAAAGCCAAATTTGTTACTGACTAATAAAACTGATAATGATTTTATTTTTTATATCACAATATGCTAATCACATCTACACTTTCAATGGACAATGGGTAAGTTGTTAAAACACAAAACAGTCGGTGAAGTGGGAATTACCTGTAAGTAGTATAAACCCACATAATGCCACAACACTCTCATCATCCATTTGACTTACATTCATGCTTGTATATATATGTTGATGCATATCATCATTGTAGACTATTACGAACATTTAAAATGTTAATAAATAGAAAATAAAACTCATATTTATTTTTATTTAAGATTTAAATTTTTTTCACTTTGTCCACAATAAAATCATTTGTTAATTTTTTCAGAGCTTGGTCAATATGTGGGAGCATACTGTGAAGGAAGCTGCAACCCAAAACTGGTACATGTCATCTGCGACCCAGTCACAACACGTTGCGAGTGCGAAAGAACCTACCCAGTACACCTCGGGCCTTTCAAAGGATGTGCGAAACGTATGATTTTTAATTTCATTACTTTAAAAATTACATACTACTACTTAACACTGTTAAAGATGAATTATTTTAAAATTAAGAAAGAATTACTGAAAAAATATTTGGGCTAATTTGTTTTTTAATGGGTGGGTAGGGTAGGGATTTTTTAATGGGTACAGTCAAAAAATATATCATAACAAGGGAATTTACAAAATAGATTTTTCTTCTCGAGCGTTAAAACCAAAATTAAAAATTTGAAATCCCAGTACCACTTAAAGCTAAAAAATTTTTATTTGCAAGTAAAACTTCTCGACACACAATCAGAAAAACAGTGATTTCAAAATTTTTATTTTCTCAAAAAGTATACACAGTGATGTAAAACACAGAGGATGTAGCCTCTAATGTTAGATATTTATTTATGTGTTAAATGCATAAAAAGGTTTTAGGATTTTGGGTATTGGATAACCACCATGATCCTTTACCCACCTGCTAACCTATTTTATTGCTTTCTGGTGAATTTCTAGCCAATACTGGCAAAGAGTAAGTACTTTAAATCTGAAGCACTTAACATATAAAATGAGCCTTTTCAACCAATTTATGATGGGTTTTTAAAATAAAATTAGCAAAAAACAGATAAAATAACTTACTATGAATATAGTATCAAAAGGGACAAAAAAAATATCTTTGAGCTACTGAATAAAAGGCATCACAATTCAGCTGAAGGAGATGACCTCATCCAGTACCCACACACCAGTTCTCTTTTTTAGTAAGTATCCTGTAATACATCATTAAAAAATTGATTCAGAAACCTGTTCCTAATCCAGCATAGCAAATCAAGAATTTCTTAACTTAGAAATTATTTGTACAAAAATCTGAGAGACTGGTTGCAAGATTTAGAAACATTAAAAATTCATCAACATCACATATAAAACTTCTTAGGATTAGAGAATTTGTTTCCCTTTCCTTGAAAGGAAATAACTAAACTCAAAAGATAACTAAAGAGGAATTAAATTTAAGAATATGAATGTATTACAGCATATATTTAGAATGAATGTAACACTTTTAAATATTCACTGTTAAGATACAACCAGAAAAACAGAAAGCAAATAATAATTTTCTCTGTTTGTGTGTATAGCGGTACGGCTGGGAGATCAGTGCTTCTATTATCAAACATGCAGTTTCACAGATCAAAATGCAGCATGCATTCAAATCAGGCATAACGCAATTTGTCAATGTAAACCAGGCTACCATACGGTGACCTTACAACGACCTAACAAACGAGTCTTTTGCTCCCAAGGTAAGAATAAATTTACATCATCTTCGTAAAACATATACACTCACTCATATTCTGAATAAGTTATTTATAATCTAGGTTACTGATAAACTTCTAATAAAAATTTCTGTAGTGTATTAGCTTGGAGGGGGGGGGGAGAATAAATATATTATAAAAAAACAATAAATTGCTGTACAAAATGGCTACGTTGATAACAATTACAGATAACCCATATCAATAAAAATTAAATTACGAATATATAATTGTTTTATCATAATAGCAGTACATGCCCAAATAAGTTTAATTATTCTGATCAATAAACCTATATACTTTAATGTAATTAACTGTCCAGTAAATATCAATTAGTTTTTTTATTTTTTGTAATAAAATCATGATATCTTTCTGCACTATAACATCAAGCATGTAAAAAAAATAACTTACAATAAAATAACTTACAAAAGAACTTAATAAATACAAATTTTAAAGCTAATTTAAAAATTTTAACTGAAAATTCTGGTTAGAGCAAGACGACTGCTTGTCATAGTGCATTTTGCACTTCAGCTACATTTATATTGCATAATTTTTTTTTGCCATGAACGTTTTCCCAGACTTTGGCCTTTAAATTCCTTAGACCCCAAGAAAATTTGTTTTTTGAATTAATTTGAAACAAAATCAAAGAAAAAGCATTTAACACATCAGTGTAGTAACAAAGGAAAGTTGTATCAAAATTTAGAAATGAATTGAAGTGTCTCAGGTATAAAATTTCAATATTTATTACGAAATGTAAGTGATAAACACTTAATCTTGACATTTTTATTTGTATAGTTTATATTTTTCATATAATTAAACTGATTATTCTATCAACAAATGAATCATTTTAAGCATGGGTTGCATGTTATATGGCTATAAATAAACTGCCTACAAAAAAATTAAATGATGTAAACTTTAAGCTAGATAAGTGTGCAAGTTCATGCAGACATTCAATAAAATTAACATTCTCATTAAAAAATTTGGAATTATGTGGCATTCAAGGAAACTTTCAAAAAGGGTCATTATTAAAAATTAAGTGTTTTTTTAAGAAAAAATTGGTAAAATAAGTGCACAATTATAATATATATTCTTTTTTTTTCTTTTGTTGAAGCTTTAGAGGCAACTACTACTATGTTCATTAGCCCCTTTCCACATTAAAAAGGAAAAAAAAAGAAAAACTTCTATCCCTTCCCTGTTAAAAAACACTAATGACATAGTCAGCAGTGCTGCTGACTATGTCATTAGTGTTTTTTACAACAGTAGTCTACTGTTGTCATAAAAGATCACCCAGAAATAGACTTGGTCAAAGGATATTAAAAAAACTTCAAAAGAAACACATGGCAAGAATGTAAAGAGCCCTTGTCACTTAAACAACACTTAAAACTAACACACTAAAAACATTTCAAAAACACTTTAAAAAACTCGAACTATTTTTAACGAAATGTTGTCAATACTATGAAAATAAATTAAATACTGTTCTTTTGATTAAAATACTTTAAAAGTTCATAAAAAACCATTAATTCTATTGCCTAGGTTATCCCTCAGATCATCCTTTCTTTCTTCATTTTTCCATCTTCCTGAAGGAAGATGTCAAATTCAAAGATATCTGAGGCCACGAAGATGAGTTGAAACTTGATGCACTCCCCACTAAAGCATGTGTGGTGGGTTTAGTGCTCATCTTTTCACCTAAAGGCTTCCTGGAGCTTTGGAAGCTCCATTGTCAGTCATTCAAAATCTTTCTTTTCCAAAATCTTTACTTCTGGTTTTGCAGGTCCCTGAATGGAATTTTTTTGATCTTAACTTTAGTTTCTGTCTTTTTCATTTTGGCTTCACATTCCTTCGCCTTTAGACTAGTCGCAAGGTTTCTTCCTCGGTTGTGTAACAATCTTTTGGATAGAAACATCTGCTTCTTTCTTCATCAGTTTTGGATTAGTTTCTCTAATTGGTCGACTCTTAAATTTTAAACTGATGATCCATTCAATTATGCTTGTTAATATTGGTGCCAGTTCAGAAATTGCATCCTTTGGTGGTTTGAAAGAAACTGCAGCAACCTGATCCTAGGGCATAAGCTTCAGTGATCTGCTGAGGATAATTTTTCTGGCTTCAAAATAGTTGGTATTTTGAATGCTCTTTACCTACTTTATTGCTACTTCCTCCTTATAGATTGGGCAGTTTTTGTGATCTAGCAGAATGATGTCCATGGTAATACAAACCAGCGAGTTCTTGCACAGGTCTATCGGAGGTAATGGATCACCTCAAGGACAGATCTGTTTCCTAGTGCATCTTGCCGCTGTATTTCCAAAATTCTGACAGCCAAAACACTGTAATGGAGTCGGGATGAAAGGACGAATATTCAGTCTATGAAAGCAAGCTATAATCTTTTCAGGACACTTCGATTTGTAAACGTTAATACAAGCAACGCGGAAGCTACAACTTTTCCATTACATCGGTTGTTCAATCGTCAGCATGCAAAAACTCCTTGTTTCTGACGCTCCTCGTCAATCTCTTCTTTTGTGCAGTTTAGAAGGCCCTTGCTCACAACTCCCTTGGGGGTATTAAGTGTACCAAGCAGTACAACCTCAATTTCGATTAGTCCTACTTTCGTAGCTTTCAGTAATGATAATGGCTACTGAAAGCTAGGCCATTGATAGACTCCATAAAAAAACCCATGGAAGTCTTCCTATTTCTTTTACGGGTTCTGAAGCTTCCGTGGCAATCACGAAAGGCCTAATTTTAGAAAAATTCCCTTCTTTCTTCTTATTCACCAGATAATTTGGAATTGGTCCAAAGCTCTTAGGCCGAAACTTAGTTCGGATTTTCTTCTGCTTCACTGAACTTTACGTTCTTCCTTTGCTTCGCTTCCGAAGACTAAGTTCTCCTGGACAAGGTTTTTTATGTGGATCCTCTGCCATGGAAGATGTGTTGCTGCTTCCATAAGCTATCATTTCACCAGTCAATATGTTGTAAAGTTCGGGCGGAGAGATGGTTGTGCGTGCCCCGGATCACTGATCCTCCCTGGGTTCCCCCAGTCACCAGCCTCCCACAAATTTAACTCGAGATGGGTAGTCAGGTACTGCCTGAACCACGATACCGACATCCCGGTACTCGTACATAGCAACGGTAAGGGCTCCGATACCCTTACCCTTAGGATAATTCCTGCCAAGGGCCGAAGTGACTGACTCACGCTGAGCGGCGCAAGACTTTGGCAGAGCTAAGCTCACAGCAGCTCACCCTCAACCCAACTCCACAAACGAGAAGAGAGATGAGCACTCTTCATCCGCATTCCGCCCAGCGTCGGCAAAACCAGATCGATCATGCCCCTCGCCGCCACCGCAACCAGCTCGGGATCGTTAATCCCAAACTCCACGGGGAGCTTCTATGAAAAGCCATTGCCCATTAGTCGACATAAGTGAAAGTAGAGAAGTTCTGCGTCACTGCCCGCCCCGGACGTGTGCATAGATGTTATTGCACGAACCTGGAGTTGGGTGTTTTCCAGGACATTATTATTATTATTATCATTATCGCTGTCGTCATCCTCCCCTTGCGGGTCGGGAGCGAAGTTGTCGAGACCAAGCCGGCCATGTAGTAGCTCGATATGATGGTTGATCGGAAACTCTACTTCGCTAAGCAGCTCCGGAGAGCTGCTGAGCCGACAGACTCGACATAACCACTCTCAGCTGGCTCATGGCGAATGTCGGCTGACCAAAGGCCAGCAGACGGTGATTGCTAGTCCACTTTGTGGACTAAATTTTTATTTATTCAAACAAAGATAAATTGAAATACATTAACACAATTTTAAAATAACAATTTTTTAAAATCAAAATCATTGGAAATGTCTTTAAAATAAGAGTTTTAAAAATTTTAAATTACCGGAATTGTCTTACCTTAATTTTTCTAAAATATATTGCCAAACTTTTTCGCTTGTACAATGTTTGATCAGTTTCTCAAAACAAAATCCAACCCACCATTATGATAAGCTCAAGGAGGGGATATTTATTAGTCTACAAATCAAGAAACTGCTTAGGACTCTAGGACTCAACTTGGGTGAATAGGACTATTCACTCATCAAGGGGTGAATAGTCACCCATCATTCCAGGATCCCATCTTCCTTGGTACCAATGCTCCATGGTCAGAATATCCTGATGGAAACACTCTTCTTGCTCATTGCTGACAGAGCCCAAATTTTTGGGAAAAAAGTCTAGGTGGGAAAGTAAGAAATGACTTTTTAATGACATCCCACACCCTAAATATTAGTAGTTTTCTAACAGCTTATTAACCACAAAAATGTAGTTTTCATCTTTTCTGTTGCCTAAAAACCATCACCAACGCCTTTGGAGAACTTTCCATGCAGCTAGTTTGCAATCACTAAGTTTATTGTCAAAAGTTGAGTCCTAAGTAGTTTCTTGATTTGTGGGCCGATAAATCTTCCTCCTTGAGCTTATTATCACTCAATTTAGAAAAAATTATTTTTAAATGATTAAATCCTGATCCATCTTTGTCTACTGCCTTTACAAAATTCCTCATGATTCTCACTTTTATATGAAGTGGCAGCAGTAAGATTTTACCACTCTCAATTAATGATAAATGCTTTACATTTTTTTCACCAGCCACAAAGTTCTGTCGCAATGGTCAATTCTTTACTTGGTATTGACTTTTTGTCTCACAATTATCCCAAAGGCAAGGAACACAACAATATTTCATAAACCCATCTCGTAAACCAAAAAGTAATGCAAAAACAATCAGACCACTGCAAACTTGCAACATATGCTCTTTGTATTCTGTTGCTTCTCATATTGAAGCCATAGTTTCATACATTTCTTTCATGTCAATTGCATGGGCTAATGGAATGAATGGCTGTTTGTTACCATTATGCAATAAAACTGCTTTCATACTAACTTTAGAAGAGCCAATAAAAAGATGCCATTCTTCAGGAATATGCTGAATTCCAAGCAATTTCATCAGGCCATCGACATCAGCACAAACACACAAAGAATTTTTCATAGTAAAATAAGTTGAAAGAGTTTTATTTTGTATTCTAAATATAGTAAGTTTTGTTTTTTCCACTAAAAGATTCCACTACTGCAGTCTAGACCAAAGAAGTTCAGCTTGCTGCATTGATAAATTTAAATCGCAAACTAAATTATTAAGTTCATGTTGTTGAATTAAATGAGGAAATTTCTCATCAGATGCAGAAAGAAATTTTTCAACATCCTCTATACCATCTGCTTCATTTTCAGATTGTTTTTCTGGCGCTGTTGGATTAGATGATAGAACAGGTACAGATAATTCCTTATCGTGTAGTACCAGCTTTGGAGCTGAGAATACATCTGCATATTTTATGAACTTTCTATTTTTGAATGAAAATTCAAATATATTTGTCATACAAAAGAAGCAGTCGGTAAAGTCGTCCTTAGGTCCATGCCAAACCAATAGTACAGCAAATGGCTTGGATCATCGTTTTCCCTTCAACCAATTTGTTAGAGTTACTGAGCACAACATGCAAATAACATGAGGTGCCCAGATTTTTTGTTGATTCCTGAGTGCAATGAAAATAAAATTTATAAGCTGCTTAAATTAATTCAGAAATAGTCTTTTTTTTAGATTTAGGCATAAATTTACCCATGGACAACAGAAATTGTCTGGTTGATTTCAACATCCACAAACTTTTGCAGAAGCCATGTTGTAGCAAGTAAAAACGAGAAAAATCATTTTTGTATAATAAAAAAATTGATGAAAGTATAGCAAAATATTAATAACTCTGTGAAACACAACACACAGTATAGACAAGGGAAGCTAGTCTGAATAAGATTTTAAGCTCTGTAGTTGGCAACAACAGGTGTCTGTATGATATCATCACACAGACATATTTGTACACATTTACTTCTCTTGTATATATTTCTTTATTAAGCATTATGCATATTGTTTAAAAGTAAAAATACAGGAACTGTATTATAACCAATAGTTAATCAAAATGAGTTTATTATAAAAAGGTTTTACAAATTTACAATTTATGTAAAGTCTTTACGTGGTAACACAATTTCAGTATCATATTTTAAATCAGCACCCAAATTACAGTGAGAAAAGTTGTGTAACATGTCAGATACAAATTTTGGTGACTAGTTTAATTATTAAAAATAACTTAAAAATCCTGGAGCAATTCAAAAATATTGTTCACTAGATGTACTACAACAATCTAACAAAGTACTGATAAAAATGTAATACTGTGCTTCTCTGATAGTGTATTATTTTAACTTCTATGACCTTGTGGAGCAAAGAGTGCAGGTGGTGGCACCAACTATACTATAGGAATGTCATGTTTTAACACTGTTAACACTTAAGCTCATTTGCATTCTTCTCGTACAAATAAAGTATATGGAATTAAAAACATGGGCATAGGTATAATACTGCTAATTGCATGTATAGAATTCTCATTACTGATAATGATGGTACTTCTTTCAATAGTGAACAAAAATTTCTGATTGTTTTAATAGACGACAAATTCTCTTGAGATGTTTAAATTAAAATGTACAGTTTTGCTTTGGAGCAACTTATTAAAACATTAGGCTTGTCATCATTATTAAATGTTTGTTATATCTACATATATTCCCATCTAAAGCACATTCTCTTGACTTACTCTCAAAATGTCAGAATGAATTTCTATGGTGACTGATCAGATTATTATTTGGTGCTCGTAATGACTCTATGAATCTTAATGACTGATATTATGTAAATTAAAAATTCAAAACTTATTAATGCACTTATTTCTATGAATGTCCAATCTAAGCTAAAAAGAATAGTCATTTATTTAACAAATAATAATATCCTCTTCAACAACACAACAGAACTGTTTCTGTGTAACTAATAATATTTGGGCTTACAAGAAAGAGTCTTATTGTACTTTTGTTGCCATACTTACTTGCATTGGTACATTTTTTCCAATGGTACTTATTGAACTACTTAAAAGATCTTTTCATTTATTAATACAAAATAAAATTAAAAATTTTCTTTTACAAAAAAGCTTCTAATCAAAGTTTTACCTTGATCAAACCAGGCAAATGCTGGGGGAGTTCCTCTTGTTTATTCATAAGCATTCTTACCCATTTGTGCCTGATATGATCTATATAATCCATTATTATACACTGACCTGAATAAAAGATTGATTAATTTAATACAAATACCAGTATGTGTTGAGAAGAGGTAATTTACATTTAACAATTTATTCTTTTCTACTTAAAATATTGTAAAATAATTTTTTTAATATTTATTTTATAATTAGATTAAATCTACCTGTACATATATATAACATAAAATTATTAATAGTCGAGATACTCTAAAATGAACAGATCACACAGTTTAATAATAATGTCTACTTTACAAAACATTTATAATACATGAAAAAACTAATGACAGATGCATTAGCATTAATAATAATAAAAATGCATAACCACTCTACAACATAAAATTTAATAGGTTCATTATATTAACAATAATGACTGTATTAAATTTTTACACTACAGTATATTTATAATATTATGGCAGATTAAAAACTAATTTGCATCATAAAATATGATGAAACAAAATGAAAATGACTTATAAAATTAAATTATATATTCTTTTAATGTCTTATTATTACAGTAAAATATCAGAATATTTTATATAATACTCTATAATCACAGTTACTGATACTGTTTTTTTTATCCTATTCAAATAGCTATTTAACAACATTAATTTCTACATTATGAATCTATACCACTTAAGAAATAATTAAGCATGTATTTTCTATGTATTTTCTATCTATTAAACCTACTTATTAAAATTAGTTTAAATGAACATAATGTTTGTGGACCGAGTTAAATTGATATTTTTTTTAAAATAAATTCAAAAGTTTATTTAATATATTATTTATTCACTCATCTTAATTAACATGGCAATCAAATAAACTATAAACTTCTTAATTCTAGACATGTATATGCTCCACTTCACTCTTCTGCTTTTAAATAATATATATATATATATATATATATATATAGACATATGCACACACTAGCCGTCAGAGCTCACTTCGCTTGCCCGATTGTCTACCCAGAGGGCTCCACCTGTTAGGCTCTTGATGTGTTCATTATCCTCATGGTTGTGAGAATATTAAATATTTTACAGATATTCATTAAAGACAAAAGGATTAGTCATTTTACTTCATTATATTTCTGTTGCCATAGGGATAGAAATATATCTAATTCACAACTTCACCTACAAGGGGGCTAGAGCCTTAAACTATGGCTTAAAATCTTCTCTGGGATAACAGGAATGAATCCTGGAAATCTGAAAGCATTTTTCACATTTATATATAAGCTACACACATTTTTTAATATATATTATTATTCCACATATTTTTACTTAATTATGCAGCTCCTTCTTCAGTGGATATTCCACTGATATTGCTTTAATGGTACATTTATTTAGGAAATCTTTTTACTATGAGGTTGAATAACATATTTCATGTGTACTAGGTTTGTTTATTTACTTTCATTTTTTCCAAATTAAAGGGTAAATTCCAAATAGTTCAAGTGTCTTGAGATCTTGATTTTATGTTTGTATATAAAATGTGTCACATCTAAAGATCACTTAAAAATTTTGATTTTGTTGTTATGAATAATGTCTGTATTTTTTAATATGAATGAGATTGTGCAAACAATATTTCCACTGCTTTATTTAGTGCTATCAGTACAGTTTAATTTTTATGTTGCTCTAATGTTAATGATTGGGATATGTGTGATTTGTGAAAAAATGGTAAATGCTTACATAATCATCATACATTCATACAGACTTGTCGACAATTTTATGAAAAATTATTATGTTGCTTTCTAAAACCACACAATGTCTACAATCTGTATACCAATAAACTGTGCAACCTAGTTGAACACAAGTTACACCACAGTGACTGCACTAAACATTGTCTTAGAAAACCAGACCCACAATCACCAATAGAGTAATGAAAACATAAAAATACTTCCCACATCTGAATCAACCTTTGAAACTCACCTCTTAGATGTGAACATACGTACATACAAGTGAAATTAGCAAATCTTACACATAACAAATAAAAGACATGAACTCAGAAGTACAAAATATACTCAAAGAATAAAAAGTTTACAAACACATTAAATATAACAAAAACGACATTAAATGAAAAAAAAAAAAACATACCAGATAAAATACACACATACTAAATAAGTTTTCTTACTACTTTAAGATGACTTCTATTAAAGTTAACATTTGCAACACCGCTAAAGAAGAGGACAGATCATAGTCCTAAAAATAGTTTATGGAATTACATTACCAGCAATTTATGAAGTTAAATGTGACTTTTATTAATTTTCAGAAATATAATTTATTGTTGTAAATTATCATATATAAATTTAATTATTCTAAATTTGTTTAAATATATATATATATTGGAACAATTTGGATAAATATGAATGAATTTAAACACAATTCAGTGTTAGGTAGAATATTACACTGCGTAAACCACACAGCCAACTAAGGCAAATAAAAACATCAAAAACCCGCATTTGTAAAAACTTATAAATCATCAGAGTTCTATGTAATAACAAAACATTTAAAATAAAAAAATTATTTCTTCCTGTAATGGATACAAAAGTTAGTTATTTTATAGAATAAGTTACTGATAGAGTTCTATCAAAAGAAAATAATGTTTTTAAATGTTAACACATAAAGATCTGTAAAAAAATTTTTATTAATTTAATATGATATTTATTCAATGTTACAGATCTAGTTGTGCTGACAACAGATATGCCAACATTACTAGGTGTTGCAACAGGACTGGCAATTTTTACAGCCCTTATATGTTTCGTGCTAAAATTATTTGTTGGAGCTCGACCAAGACATTATGCAAATGCAAATCTTGCCCCTCCAATTCTATTTGCAAGTGAAACAGGTAAATATATAGCAAAACTGATGTTTATATACACTTATCCGTAAGTAAATTTTTAATGTTAATAAAATAAAATAAGTTAGTTCAAAATAGTAATTAATGATGTTCATTCTGAATCACAATGTGATTCAGCAGAAAAGGAAAATAATTTGGTAACTTATTCTAGAGCTTGAAATAAGGAAAACGTTCATATAATATTTCCGAAAACGCCTTGATATCGAGTTACGGCTAGCGAAACATTCGCCCGGAATTCAGTTTCCCCAATGAAATGAGGTTATACTGAAATTTTTAAGGCGTTAAAGGAGTAAACTTGATGGTTTCTTATATATTTTTTTTTAACCTGAAACTCGAATAAACAGGTCCCAGAACTGTAACTCCAGTAGTTTTCATGATATCCAAGTAAAACAAAAATTTAGTGCTAAAACGTGTGAATTTGGTGACGAAAAACAGGTTTTTTTAATAGTTTGATGTACAATAAATTTGCTAAATAACTAATAACTGCATAAATTTTATTACAAGAACTTGTAGAGAATTTAATTCAGAGAAAGTAGATATAATATTTTACGAAAAACAAAAAAAAAATCAAATTTATTATTAAAAACAAAACTTAACAGAAATGTTATGGAAGTGTACAAGTTAAAACCACCTGTTTTTGGTACATTTTAGTTCTTCAGAAAATGTAAATATTTAAATCCACTTTTAAAAAATACTCACTGTGGTTTATATTAATTTCCAATAAATGTTGGAAAATTCCATCATTGGTATCGATGCACTTTTTAACTCCTTACATTTTCTGTCACCAACCTAATGATGTCTTCGCGCTCCTTGACGAAGGCAGCAGCATTGAGCATGCGAGTGATCAGTTCATTGTGTGTCTGCCTTTTGTTTGCGCATTTCATCATCACCATAAACAGAAATCTTAGGGAGTAAGGTTCGGTAATCTAGATGGCCAATTAACTTATCCTCTAGACCAATTCATTTACCAGTAAATTTTTCACCTAAGAATAGTCTTTCTTTAAACGTGAAATGTGTTGATGCTCCATCAAATTGATATTATAATTTAATTCATTTCGCCAATGAGAAATTTTCAAGCACTGTAAGAAATTCATTGTTTAAAAATTTCAGATAATTTCCCCCATGACGATCTAGTATGAAAGAGCCTATTAACTGGTTGTCGATCATTACACACTATTCATTCACCGAAAATCGTTTCTATAAATTTGATTCGCTATAACATGCTGGTTTTCTTCAGAACATTGATGTGAGTTCCATGTGTTGTTTATGCCATTAGGGGGAACAGTATGAACGGAATTAAAGTGGTAATTATTGTTATTCCACTGACAAAACTACAGTTGTCTGGCATAGTCGCTACGCTGGTGTTGAACTTCCTGAATATGATAAGGATGCATTCCGTGAGCGTGCAATGTCATCCCTACTGTATTTTGTAGAATGTTAAGTTTTGTAGAAATCTTTGAGTGCTCGTTATAGACCTAAGCTGAAGAATGCTTTCCCGTTCATCACCATGTACTGGTTAACGTACAGATGAAACACGAGCGCTGGAAAGTGTACCATTCTCGCGAACATTATTAAAAATTCAACAAAGTACTGTACGGTTTGGAACTTTTAAGGTTAATGTTTTTTTATAAATTCATAACATTTTTCTGTTAATTTTGTTTTGTTTAATAATAAAAGCTGACTTTTTTGTTTATAGGCTTTATTACATCAATATTCTCAGAATTTAATTCTCTACAAGTTTTCATAATAAAATTTACGCATTATTAATCATTTAACAAAATTATTGTACTTAAAAAAAAAACTGTTTTTCGTCACCGAACGTTTTTGGATACTTACGTATTAGCCCGTCGACCAATAAATTGCAAAGTTTTGGGTTTCTTAATATCACCCGATATAACCATTGTATTACCATTTTTATCATCATTTATATTTATTTATTTTATGATTTAACCAAACTTAACCTTTCTTTCTTTTTCCTGTTTAGCCTCCGGTAATTACCGTTCAGATAATACTTCAGAGGATGATATGTGTGAGTGTAGTCTTGAACGTCTCAGTTCGACCATTCCTGAGATGTGTGGTTAATTGAAACCCAACCCACCAAAGAACACGGGTATCCACGATCTAGTATTCAGATCCGTGTAAAAATAACTGACTTTACTAGGAACCAAACTTAACCTATGCTCGCTAACCTTAACTAATTAACAGTATTGTTTTGATTATTTAAATAATCAAATGTGTTAATTAATCAAAACAATACTGTTAATTAGTGGAGCGAAGCGAACGTAGGCCAAGTTGGTTTAATTTATATCCATAATTATAAACAATAATGCTTATATTTTTAGTATGTAAAATAAGTTAATGATCCCGTAACTTTGCTGTGTTTTCAAAGTTACGGAATCATTATGGTTATCGTCGACGGTCTAATGCGTAAGAGCCCGGTTTTAGTTTACGTTGGGATTCATAAAAACTACGGAAGTTCTGGGACCTTTTTTATTCGATTTTTTTGGGCAAAAAAAATAAGAAACCATCAAGTTTACTACTTACATAACATCTTAGAACTTTCAGTATAAATTCATTTCACCGGGAGAACTGAAATCCAGGCGAAATTTTTCGCTAGCCGTAACTCAATAACAAAGCGTATTCGGACATATGTTTGTACGAACGTTTTTCCTTATTTCAAGCTCTAATATATGTGTAGTATAACATTTTCAAACTTTTATTACTTAAAAATAACAAATAAAAATTAAATTTTTATAGGTACCACCACAACCTAGTAGGATTATGCAGGAATGAAATATAGAATCAAATACCAACAGACAAAATTCATTGAACTATATAATTCTTGAAAATGCAGTTTGTTGTTTCCATGAGAGATCATTTGAAAAGTTATGAAACAAATGGGTTATATAGGTAAAATTATTGTAAACATTTTGAGTATCATCAAAATTGGGCGAAACATTTTGTAAATATAAGTAATTCTGTTTACAAAACAAAAGAAAATTTGAATTTTGATATCAATGATGTAGTGTATTTTAGATTACAGTTCATGTACAAGTACTTTAAAGTGAAAATCATAAAAACTCATAATCTGAGCTAGCTCTTTATTCTATTTTCTTTGATTTGTGCTAAAACAACTGTTGTTATTTATATTCTCTTTAAATAGTGTGTATGATTTAAGTTGTGTTTAAATTTTAAAATTGTTGAGTTGAATCCACAACTAGGATAAAGATGTTTTACAATAATATAAAGAACACATAAGAGAACTTCACCACTGAATCCACTTTTGCAAAATACTTTGTTTGGACATGCTGTGTATGCATAAATATCAATAATAACATAAAAATATTACACATAAACAAAAAAAGGCTCAAAAATCATGTACTTGAGCGACTCATAATACACAAAAACACATCCAAAGAATTATCAATGAACAAACACAATAAAAATCACATCTCACTCTTAGAACACATCCAAATTAGCAATGGCACCATAATCCTTTGCAATCCTATAAACAGTCTCTGAAGAAGCTTAACATACAGTAAAAACTTAGCTTAGAGGTAGTTTATCAGCAAGGTAAAGTTTTTAGTATTTTCACCTTAAAATAAAGTATACTGTAGTCATTTTGTTGTTTTTCCAACAGTTCTCAGGTAAGAACTTGCATGCTATATGTTTTGTCATTACTAACTGGTAAGTTTTTAAATAATAATTATTAAAAAAGTGAATTTTCTGCATCTTGAGTTAATGTAACCAAATAATATGAACTCAGTTTTTCAATTAATGACAATAAAATTGTCATTCTACTCTATAATTTTATTTATTCAGATATTTGCTTCTTTATTATTTCATTATTTATTATTTTATAATTCTAACCGATTCTCTTTTGTTTATTATTAATTTTATATTATGCAGCACTGTTGTGATCAAGGCTTTCCTTGATTCTTCTAGGCAATTACTAGGGAATTTCATTTTTTTACCCATGGAGTAGTATACCCTGCCTAATGTTATCAGTATAATATTATGAAAAAATCTGAATAAATTATTAATTATCTGTTTATTGAAATTTGATATGAAAAGTTGTAATAAACTTAAAATACCAAAAGTTACGGCATTTTACACAGAATATTTTCTTAAACTTTCCTTTATTCAAGTTTTTCAAATTTCATTTATCTCTTTTTTCAAAATGCAGAAGAAAGCAACCACAAAGCAAAACTACACTGATTTTTTTTTCTCCTTTACAATATTTCTTTCATAATAAAATACCTTCACCAGTCTCAGTTACATAAACTACATTTTTAAAAGCTTCATCTTTTATTTGAAATTACAAGATATTAGTTTTCAGATGTAAACCAAGTTTAACGTCAATAGATTATTGTAATTTAAAATAAAAAAACAACAGGTTAGCAATTAGAATCTTATAAAAGTAATATTAAAATAGCAGCTTTTAGATTAAGAAGACAATTAAGAAATAAAGGCCTATTATTTACATGATAGTAATCTAGTTTAAAAAAACTAGTACATCATTTACAACACAGACATAGTGAATTTAATCATTGTATATACAATCAATAGCACTGAAAAAAATAAAATAAAACAGAATAATGAAGGAGAAAAATTTAATAGAGGGAATACAATAAAATGTTAGTGATAATGACAAATAGGATTTATGTCACTAAAGACAATGAGGTTTCTCTTACTGTTAAGTTACAACAATGCTTTTCATTTATATTATAATGAAAATAAAATTTTTTCAAGAATATAATTATAACTCTGCTAAAAAATACAAAAAATAGCTCATGCTAGAATTATGGACAAGGATAGTTTCAAAAGTAAGGTATTTTAACATATCATGCTGATGAAGGTGGAAAAATAATCTTCATAAAGTTTCATTACAAGATTTAGACCCTTTTCTAATCAGGATGGCAGAGATTTTTTATTATTATTATTTGTGTTAATGTTATAACACAAACTCCTTGACTGAAAATTTCTTTGATTGAAAATTTGTTCAGTATAAACATTTGAGTAGTTTTACAGTTCTAAATCAAAACAAGACACCAACAAAAAATTCATAAGTCCTAAATTCATAAAATATTCCTAGTCAATGTTGAGAATAGATTTCCTAATAAAATATTTTAAAGGTGTAATCAAGTTGGCAGAAGGATATCACAGTTTAATAAGGAATTTATAAGAAAACCACCAACAACATAGAAATGCTGACAATGAATGTCTTTTTTTTTTCATAAGCCTATCAGTCATATTATTAGCAAAATTTCTTTTACACTATCAAACAGTTAAAATCATTAGATGCAATCAGTAAAACATTTTATTAGTAAATTATAATTCAACCTCTTAACAATAAATACAAAAAACTATAATTCTCTAGGGCTTTTAGTCGATACACTATTCTAAAGTGATATAAAGGATTAAAATGCATTTTGTAGTAGTCAATGTATCATAAATGTTATGAATTGTTTGTTAAAAAGTTGAATTTTATTATTCTTGTTATTTCTTTTGCTTACTACGTGATAAGTTTACTTTCAACAAAAAAATTTAATGCCTTGACATTATTATGATTGGGAATTTGCTGTCAAGAATTTAATTTATTGTCAAGAATTTACTGCAATTTCATTTCTGAGAAAGTAAACAGCCTTCGATGATATGGACACATTCAGGATCAATTGTAAAAAATTCACAACATAAAGTTCTGATTATAACAATATTAGTACACATTCTGGGACAAGAAGGGACTCCTGTTGAAAGATCTGGAAGATCAGGAAAAGTGAGTCAATATTAATTAATTTACTGAAATGATGCACAGACTCCAGAAAATATTATTCATTGACAAGTTGTTCAAATGTTGACCCAGGATTTAAAGTTTTTGCATGACAATGAGATTCTTCATTCTGGTTGGATAACACTGGGACTGCATTTAGGAAATAACTGAAAAGACTCTTCAGCCTTGACCTGTACCCTCTGACTATTTGGAAAGCTAAAGAAACATCTTACAGAAAATAGTCTTCATTAAATGAAATAACAGAAAGTAAGACATTAACTGGCATTCAAACATGAATGTAAATTTTTTATTCTGGGGAGATTTTCAGACTAGTGGTACTGACAATAACACAATATATAAGATCATAAGTAACATCTTTTGGTATGTAACTGAAAGTAATTAGAATAAAATTTTCATTTGCTTATATCAAATGTATTTTACTTTTGGAACTGTCCTTGTAATTTATTTAAAAGACTCTTGATTAAATTACAAAATCTTACAAAAAAATTTTACAGGTATTCCACTAGCAGTTCATGGGGTAAGGCCAGCATCACGAGCATCAAGTGAAAGAAGTGGAGGAGCACCATACTCACAAAGAGGCAGTCGTGGTGTGCTGATACCATCATCGAGAGCAGGTGCAGCGAGAGCCGCCGCCATCTTGCTCATCTCTTGTCAACTGTCCCCCGACAACACTCAGTCCCAACAGGGTAACCGTAGGCCAGTCCATATCGGCTGTCGTCATCGGTGTCTTCCCCTTCCTTAACCTCATATCCCTATCATTACCATTCTTTAACATTTTCTTTCATCCCATTCCTTCATTACACTAACACTTCATTATTAAAATGTTAAAGATCAATCCAAACCAATGCAGAGTGCAGATAATAGAATAATTATAATAGATAATAGGAAAAAAACTATATACCGAAAAAGATTCTTAATTGCACACATCTAAACTTTAAGCAAACTAGAGAACTATTCATATCTATCAAGAAGAAACTAGTGCTTATACAGTTTGGATTTATGTTGGGAGTACATTACCTAAAATGCAATAATTATTTCTATTATTGTGTTAGCAAAAAAGAAATATTATGGAATAAAAGATTTAGGCTGCCTAAAATCAAGCACTGCAATGCAATTACAGTGAATAGCAACAAACTGTTAAATAATACCATCCTATCTTGTTCTTTCATTATATTATCTACTATCTTATTCTTAAGAAATTTATTTTCAATGAAACCAAACTTCAGAATTGTTTTTAATTTGACTTGCTTCAATTTAGTTAATAAGAGCCTTACTATGCACATTTTAAAAACAACAAATTATTACTTTATCTTATTATTTCTTTAAAAAAAAATAAAAATATTCAATTACACTGATTATTTATTAAGCAGAAAATATTTTTTGTATAAATTATTCTTAATTAAAAAATAATGGACTTTATTAAATGGTATACATTCCCAGTATAATTAAAAGTTCTAGTGTAATGTTTCTACAAGACACTGAAATATAAAAGTTCTCTGGGAAAAGTTTATTTCACACTCATTCTTTACATTCTTACTCTCGATACATTTTTAATTAAGGTTCTGCCACAAAATCTTTGTTTCATTTAATTAAAAATTTTTATGTATATATTCACTTTTCCTGAATTGTCTTAAGAAAGTTGAACTATTATAATTGTTATTGTCAATGCATTATTGATATTTGTTAGGAATTTGTTTTGTAATGTACAGGATGTGCAAGCGGATGTCCTGAATCAACCGTTGAAATTCTACATGTACATACCAAGGCACATGGCTCAACAGAAAGGAACTAAGCCACCATTCAGGAGCAACAGTCTGTATATTATTGAACATTAAATACTATCAGTGCATTACTGATGTCAATGATGTTAATATTAATATGTTTGTATTTGGAGACCTGGTTATTCCAAGAAGCATCTTAGCCCCAGATTGGACTTTTTATACAGTTAATAAATAACTTACTAAATAACAGTTTTCAAGTAGGTGAAAAAAAAAAAACAAAATGTTCAAAGATGTGGTAATCTAAACAGGGCCTCACAGCCTTAGCATGAATCCATTTGGCACATAACTAAATTCCTCAGAATAATGTAGGGAAGAAGGGATCAATATTCAAGAACTCAGAAAAGGAAATATGTAGTTAGTGAAAAAGGGATGATCTACTTACAAAATGAGGCAGAAGCAACCCCAAAATTAGAAGAGCAATCCCACTCAAAGGAACACTTTAGGATTTCCTGACAGTGGGAATCTTTTCTTTCATCTACCTCTTTGTTCACAAAGAAACAGATTAAAAATAAAAAAACGGATTTTTAAAAAATTAACTTTTTTCTTTTGATTTTTTAAGAATGACTTTGTTCCACTAATTTACAGGTTTCTGCAGTTATTAAGTTTTGTTTTTGTTACTTTCATTATATCACAAAATGACCATTGATTGAATACAAGAAAGTTGTAGATACCTTTTAGATCTAAAATTATATAAAAACTAAATTAATAAAATAATATTGTAAGATCAAACACATAATAAAAAGAGATTAAAAACATGGAAAGCAAATGATTGTTATTACCTCAGGCTAAAAAATATTAAGTATTAAATCGATCCATTTATTATTTCAAAATAATGAAGAATAGTTTTTAAAAAATGCCTTTCATTATGCCAGAAGGCAGAGGTAGATTTCACCGGTACTAAGTAGGGGATAAAGAAGATTTCCACCTTAAAGTTAAGGAAAACTTCAAATTTACTCAATACGACAATGGTTGCATGTGAAAAAATTTCATATGTTTACCATATGACAAGCCTAATCTTCTTACAATTCCAGCAACATTTTGGTCATCCCTTGCCATAAGGATTGGTCATACCAAAAATTGTTTCAGAAGAAAGTTTTAGGTTATGTTCAGAGGACTAACAACTACTTTAAACCAATTCGAAACTGTGCCTATTAAGGGAGGTATGATTTTTTTTCTTCATAACCCCATTTTTTCCACCCCTTGGCCCAGTAGTAGGTGATATCAAAAAACTTTACTTAGATAAGTTTTAGGCCCTTATCCAAAGAATAATATGAACTTTAAATGAATTTGATATTTTACTTAATAAGATAGTTAAAGCAATATTATATTTTTTCGAAAAAAAAACCCTTTTCCACCTCCATAGTTCGATTTTGCCCACTAACAAATTCGACTGAGATTTTTGGTCGTTATATTTATGTATCAATTTGAAAGTGATTAGTGCAAAATTATGACAATTATTGTGTCCACAAGTAAAATATATATATATATATATATATAAATGTATATATAAACTTTTGAACTGATGGTGATTTTGGGTTCTGGGAGATGTTTAATGCAAAGATATGTCAAAATTTACTGGAAGTCGAATCATGGTACCCATTACAATAGGTAGCTTTCTTATGAAATCTACCTGAATGTGTGAACATGTGTAGAGAAGACAGGTATTCTGATTTCTATTGTAATTTTCTTTACTCCCTGTAAGAGTGTACTCTTTACTGTGAGTTTATTCTTCATAAGTTATATTGTAGAAATACAACTGTATTTGCTGCTTAGATGTATATTACAATTAAATTTCAAAAAAAATTTTTCATAAATTGTCACTGGTAAAAAAATACAAACAAATGTTTGGATGACATAAAATCAAACTTAATTTTGTAAGAATACATTTATTATACTTTGAATATAATGTTTTTGCAAAATAATTGTGTTTACAATCTCTATTTTATTTTCAAAGTGTTATATTTATTTTTTTAGTCTGGCAACAGAAAGAACAATAATATTCAACTTAAGATGTATAGAATATAAATTTGGATATGTACAATAATATCAATAAATAACATGAAGACTACACCTAGTGCTGACTTGTTGCACCTAATTCAGAACTGTTTAAAAAATCATTAAATTGTCACTTACTTAACTTCCAGTAACTGCACTCTGTAATGGTTCGCAAAAATCTTAATAATTTCCTGCTAATAACTGATAAAAGTTTATATCCTAAAATTTAACAATGACAAGTGAGATTAATAATGTAAATTCAGTAATATTCAAATTTTGGATAACAAAACTATGAATCACAAAGACAAATTAATAAACAATAATTTTTTTATCATAATTGTAAAAAAGATATTATAACTGGTTTTTTTTTATAATGTGTAATTAAATATAGAATACTAATAAATTAAAATGGATAATTTTTTTTGAATACTCAAATATTTTAAAATTAAATACAGTTAACAACAGAACAAAATCACTAATTCAAAAATAAAAATGTTTCATTTGTTCAGGAATTGGTAAATACAAAATACAGAAAATTTTTATGGCACTTATAAATGAATTACACAAAGTAGTATTTTACTATTATTGAGGAAATAAAAATAAATGCATACTGAATTTCTTTTCGTAATATAGTACTGAATTTAATTCATATTGCAAATATTCATGTTTTACAGTGTTTGGTCTGTTAGTCCACAGGAAAACATGTAAATTCATAAATTTACCTTATTATCTGATTAAACACCATGGTGACATACATAATAAATGTAGAACATGCTTAATATTGCTTTCATATATTGTATGAATCACAATTGATCAATATTTTTCAGAAGAGATTCAGGATTAATTATCACAGAAAACCACCTCAAAGAGCAATTTATTTATTTTTTAAAGAGATATTAGAAGGTCCAGCTTTTATGAACTATTATGCCAATTATGCAGGGAAAAAAGTAGAATCTGAATGTTGGCCTACTGATAGCTCTCCTACTACAGAATACCAAGGATACATGGTTCCTTCACCATGATTTTGTCATTCCCAGTGTGCAGGATCAGACCTACTCCTACAAAACCAGTAATGCGGAAGAAGGATAAAAAATAAGTAAAAGGGATGGAGAACAGAAAAGATAATCTGCCCATCAGGGTACATCAATCTACCATCTTGCCTGAGATCCAAATAGGAACAGATTATTACACCACATTATATTTCTTTGTATTTTAAAATAGATTTTTTTTCTTTTTTTGACGACCCAACTTTTATAGACATTTTCTTTGTGGACATGCTTGAACATTATACGATACAAAATTACAGAAAAATATGAACATTTTATTTTTGATCACAATGGCACACCACCACATTTCAATCATGAGATTATTTATTACCACAATCACATTAAAAGTGGTTGGAGTGGAGATACTAGAACAATAGCTGCCTAAGACAGTCCCCTGAAGTTATAATCACTTATATGTAAAAATATAATTTAAAGATAAAGGTTTTGTTTCGCCTCTTCATGTAATTAATAATGAGTTGCAAGTTCAGTTAACAGTAGTGGTTATGACCGTTAGTAGAATTCAGTACAAAATTATTTACAAATGGAACACCTATTTTGTTAGAATTCGTTGTACATTATTGTAAATAAATACCTGTGCATTATAACACAATGTGCTACATTCAGTCCTGAGTTAATGAGATTCATTTGTATTAAGTCTCTTAATTATTAACTGTAATTTTAATAATACAGGTAATTTATAAACACTGCAAAGTAAATGTCTACAGTAATGCATAAAAAATAAAACAACAAAATAAATTAGACAATTAATGTTTATATATTTCCTAAACAGTAGTCATATAGCCAAAATCTAACCGAATGAATTATTATTACCAGTAATAATTAGTCTATACCTAACTGAATGATACATCAAAACAGATTTTTACCATTTCACTTTTTAAAAACATCATTTCTTCTTAATAGTCTATCTGGATAAATAAATTAAAAATTGATAAACTCTGCTAACCTAGATTTGAAGAAAAAAATCTCTGAAGCATTAAAAAAGGTATATTTGAAGTTAGAAAACCACTAGCAACTGTTAAATAATGTTCAACAACATATTAGATAATTTTTTACTTAATGAAAAATACTGTCAGCAGTATTACTGTTCATTGTGAAATAAACTGATCTTTCAGCTTAAAACAGTCTAGGTCAAATACTTACCATTATCAAAATTACCTCTATAGTAATAAAATTATGGAATAAGTTTTTTTATTAATAATACAGATTAAAATACAAAAAAAATAATACTTACATATTCAAATTTTTAAAGAAAAATCTACCATGAATTTTTTTACCATTTTGTATAATGATTATAATTTTAATACAAAGTATTTCAAGTAATATCTCATAGTATACTTGTACCTAAATATGTAAAATATTTGAAACTGATGTATCAGTGGGTTATAAATTACAGACTAACTTAAAACTGATGCTGTACTCATAAACCTTTTATTAACAGAACTCATTATATACAATAAAAATATTTTTAAAATATCAGCCTATAAACGTAGGAATTAGTGAGGTTCGGTGGGAAGAGGAAGGCGACTTTTGGACAGGTAATTTTAGAGTAATTAACTCAGCGTCAAATAATAGGCAGGCAGGAGTAGGTTTCGTGATGAACAAGAAGATAGGGAGGAGAGTGGAGTATTTCAAGACGCATAGCGATAGAATCATTGTAATAAGGATAAAATCAAAACCTAAACCGACAACGATTGTTAACGTCTATATGTCTACAAGCGCCCATGATGATGATGATGAGGTAGAGTGTGTATACAAAGAGATTGATGAAGCAATTAAGCACGTAAAAGGAGATGAAAATTTAATAATAGTTGGAGATTGGAATGCAAGCATTGGAAAAGGCAAGGAAGGAAATATAGTGGGTGAATACGGGCTGGGCAAAAGGAATGAAAGAGGGAACCGACTTATAGAGTTTTGCACGAAGTATAATTTAGTAATTGCCAAAACCCGATTTAAAAATCATAATAGAAGAATATACACTTGGAAAAAGCCAGGCGATACTGCAAGGTATCAGATAGATTATATCATGGTTAAGCAAAGATTTAGAAATTAACTCGTTGACTGCAAAACTTACCCTGGAGCAGACATTGATAGCGACCATAATTTGGTGATAATGAAATGTAGATTGGGGTTTAAAAACCTGAAGAAAAGGTGTCAGATGAATCGGTGGAATTTAAAGAAGCTTGAGGAAGAGGAGGTAAAGAAGATTTTTGAGGACATCGCAAGAGGTCTGAGTAAAAAAGATAAGGTAGTAAATGTAGAAGAAGAATGGGAGAATGTTAAAAAGGAAATTCTTAAATCAGCAGAAGCAAACTTAGGCGGAATAAAGAGAACTGGTAGAAAACCTTGGGTTTCAGACGATATATTGCAGCTGATGGATGAACGTAGAAAATATAAGAATGCTAGTGAGGAAGAAAGTAAAAGGAATGTCAATTAAGAAATGCTATAAACAGGAAGTGCAAACTGGCGAAAGAAGAGTGGATTAAAGAAAAGTGTTCAGAAGTGGAAAGAGAAATGAACATTGGTAAAATAGACGGAGCATACAGGAAAGTTAAGGAAAATTTTGGGGTACATAAATTAAAATCTAATAATATGTTAAACAAAGATGGTACACCAATATATAATACGAAAGGTAAAGTCGATAGATGGGTGGAATATATTGAAGAGTTATACAGAGGAAATGAATTAGGAAATGGTAATAGAGGAATTTGAGGAGGATGAAATGGGAGAAACAATACTGAAATCTGAATTTAAGAGAGCATTAAAAGATTTAAATGGCAGAAAGACTCCTGGAATAGACGGAATACCAGCAGAATTACTGCGCAGTGCAGGTGAGGAAGCGATTGGTAGATTATACAAACTGGTGTGTAATATATATGAAAAAGGGGAATTTCCGTCAGAATTCAAAAAAAGTGTTATAGTCATGATACCAAAGAAAGCAGGGGCAGATAAATGTGAAGAATACAGAACAATTAGTTTAACTAGTCGTGCATCAAAAATCTTAACTAAAATTCTATACAGAAGAATTGAGAGGAGAGTGGAAGAAGTGATAGGAGAAGACCAATTTGATTTCAGGAAAAGTATAGGGACAAGGGAAGCAATTTTAGGCCTCAGATTAATAGTAGAAGGAAGATTAAAGAAAAACAAACCAACATACTTGGCGTTTATAGACCCAGAAAAGGCATTCGATAACGTAGACTGGAATAAAATGTTCAGCATTTTAAAAAAATTAGGGTTCAAATACAGAGATAGAAGAACAATTGCTAACATGTACAGGAACCAAACAGAAACAGTAACAATTGAAGAACATAAGAAAGAAGCCGTAATAAGAAAGGGAGTTCGACAAGGATGTTACTCCGTAACATTAAAAGTATCTCCGTTACTTTTTAATCTTTACATGGAACTAGCAGTTAATGATGTTAAAGAACAATTTAGATTCGGAGTAACAGTACAAGGTGAAAAGATAAAGATGCTACGATTTGCTGATAATATAGTAATTCTAGCCGAGAGTAAAAAGGATTTAGAAGAAACAATGAACGGCATAGATGAAGTCCTATGCAAGAACTATCGCATGAAAATAAACTAGAACAAAACCAAAATAATGAAATATAGTAGAAATAACAAAGATGGACCACTGAATGTGAAAATAGGAGGAGAAAAGATTATGGAGGTAGAAGAATTTTGTTATTTGGGAAGTAGAATTACTAAAGATGGACGAAGCAGGAGCGATATAAAATGCCGAATAGCACAAGCGAAACGAGCCTTCAGTAAGAAATTTGTTTACATCAAAAATTAATTTAAATGTCAGTAAAAGATTTTTGAAAGTGTATGTTTGGAGTGTCGCTTTATATGGAAGTGAAACTTGGACGATCGGAGTATCTGAGAAGAAAAGATTAGAAGCTTTTGAAATGTGGTGCTATAGGAGAATGTTAAAAATCAGATGGGTGGATAAAGTGACAAATGAAGAGGTACTGCGGCAAATAGATGAAGAAAGAAGCATTTGGAAAAATATAGTTAAAAGAAGAGACAGACTTATAGGCCACATACTAAGGCATCCTGGAATAGTTGCTTTAATATTGGAAGGACAGGTAGAAGGGAAAAATTGTGTAGGCAGGCCATGTTTGGAATATGTAAAACAAATTGTTAGGGATGTAGGATGTAGAGGGTATACTGAAATGAAACGACTAGCACTAGATAGGGAATCTTGGAGAGCTGCATCAAACCAGTCAAATGACTGAAGACAAAAAAAAAAGCCTATAAACACACTGATTCTGTATTTAATAACCCACAGTAATTATTACCAATTACCAGATTCAAATAAAAGTATATTTTAGTAATATAATTCATTCATCCTAAAGTTCTGACCTCTGTGATAAGTGATAGTATTGCTTCTCTTTCATCCACTAGAAGGTTCCAGAGTTGAATTCTGGTTGGGCATGGTATTTTTTAATATCATAAAATTTGATATATTTTCTCTAGTAGATTTAATGTAGGAAGGGCATCCAGCCATAAAATAAAATAGCCTTATAACTTTAAAAATTCCGTCTACCCCCATAAAAAAGTCAGTAATAGAGAAACCAGTCCAAAGAATTAGTATTTTTCCAGATATCATCTTCATTACAAATTATTGGAATGTCACCTAACAAAAAAAAAAAATTAAAATTGGACTAAGACAGTGAGTGAAAAATCTCACTTTGTTCTTTGACAATCTATACCTACTTTTAACAAGAGATAAATATTAAAAATAAAAAAAACAATTGCTGGCAAACGCTGCTCTTTAATACCGGATAATTAAGGAGCATGCAGGAGACAATTTTGTATATAGTATTTGTATGCAGTATAATACAAATTTTTCAAATTTATTTAAACACATATATATCTTATGACACTCCTGGTAATGTAAGGATTCCAGGACAGGGTTGTACATCATTTTTTTTTCTTATTTAATCACCTTGTTTCTTGTTTGGTCCATCATTAGGTATTGCTTCAGAGGATGAGATGAATGATCTGTAGCATGTGTGAAAAATGCCATGCCTGACTGGGATTTGAACCCGGGACCTTGGAATGAAAGGCTGAAATGCTACCACTAGTACATGGAGGCTGGTAGGGTTGTACATCAAAATCGGTTCAGCTATTAAGCTGGTACGGTGGAACAAACATACGTACACCCTAAATACATTACACAAATTTTTTTTGGGTATTCATGTATATATACTAATTATGGTCATCTTGTACTAAACAGAAAAACCTTTCAGTCAGATGTTGTTAAGCAGATTAACAAATTACATCACATCTGCAACTATGGTGGTAGTGTCCCCAACCTGTTCCATTTCAACCATTTAACTCTGTTGTGACCATACCATGTAACAGAGTTACAAAACAGTATAATATAAGAATATACTTTATTCAGTTAAAAATAATTTCATTAAAATATTTGTTTAACTATAAATAAACAAATCCATAAAAATTTAAAGTTTTTCATCGAAACTATAAGGCGTTTTTCTTCCTTCTGATTCATAACAGAAATTTTTAGTGACTAAAAATAAGATTTTCTAACTTTAAAGATTCAATTCCTGAGAAGGGTTACATAACTAGTATATATTTCTCCCCCCTCCCTCCCTTCCACCTCAATATATATATATATTTGTGTGTGTATGTGTGTGTGTGTGGGGGGGGGAGGTGTGTTTATATAAAAATGTTATCAATTAGTTTCATATTTATATAAACTAATATAATGTAATACAAATAATTAGATATTAATGAAATTAAACAGCTGAAATACTTTTAAACATAAACATTGTTTTACAAACAAAATGTACTACAATAAAAAAAGTGAAAAAAGTAATAACCCAATCAAAGAAAAGAAATTTTACTCTTGATGGCCTAAGTTCATTTTGAAATTTAAATAAATCAGACAATTTAAATTAGAAGATCCTAAAAAAAAAAAACTAATAAATAACTTGGAAGAAAATCTCTTCTGATAAAATATTTTTATTTTCTAGAGAAGGCTTAATCTGATAAACAATAAAAACAAGGCTGGTAACTGAGCTTTCCAAATTTCCTCATTTAATTTAAAACAAGATATTAAAAGGATCATGTAGTTTAATTGCTAATGTAAAATTTTGAGTTTTTGAGCAATAAATGAAAAATTTGACATATTGAACCACAGATTTTGTAGGAGAGTGTGGGAATGATGTTTTGTTACAAATCTTTAACTTTACAATGATGCTGATTATTCATGATGTTTTCATAATGATCATATACTAATTATATTATCAATACAACTTGATTGTAGCAATTTTAAAATTTTGTTTAAATTCACCACAAAATATTTGAAAATTTGGGTTAATACTTGAAAATCAAAAAGATTTGCAATTATGCGTGATAGGCAACTGAGAATGCCCATATGTGATTATTTTAAACATATTTCTACTTCCAATTGAAATATTCTAAGAAACCCTGAAGATTTTTCAATTTTTTGCTGAAAGTTTATGTCCTACCTAAATGCTAATTTTTTTTCTAAACCACTAGCATAGAAAACAAAAAATGAAAAATTCACAACTTTCCCTCACCTCCTTGAAAAGTTTAACAATATTTTAGCACACATCTTCCAATGTAGATACTAACTGACCATGTTTGATCAAAATCAGTGCTGAAGGTATTAAGAAAAGTAATGCAACATACATTCATATACGAGGTGCGACAATAAAGTAATGAGACTGATTTTTCTTTGCAAGATGTGGCAACCCTGCAGCTTGCGTAGGCACACCATCTTTGACCTTGATCTATAAGAACTTCTAGTCCAAGCGGAACATTGATGCAACTGCTCGATCGTGAGTTGTGCTGTAATAAGTGAACACGTGTTTGTGTCTCGTCACAGAAATGAATCCGCAAAATATTGCGCAACGGTATGCCGTTTCTTTTTGCGTTAAATCGGGTAAAAACGCGACGACAACTTTTGGTAAGCTTCAGAAGGCTTTTGGAGAGGAAATTATGTCAAGAGCTCAAGTTTTTCGGTGGCATAAAATTTTTAGTGAAGGCAGAACGAATGTTGAAGATGAAGACCGCAGTGGACGACCATCAACCTCACGGACATTTGTTAACTTGACCAGGGTGCGTGAAATCGTACGATCTGATCGAAGATTATCTGTGAAAATGATTGCAGAAGAACTCAACATCAATCGAGAAACGGTTCGTCTAATATTAACTGAAGATCTTGGTATGAGAAAGATTTGTGCAAAAATGGTCCCCATAAATCTCACACAACAGCGAGAAACACGGAAACATGTGGCAGCCGATATGTTAGAGCAAACGGAAATCAATCCAGATTTGTTGAGCCGTGTTATCATTGGTGATGAAGGTCGGTTTTTTCAATACGATCCAGAGACAAAACGCCAAAGTTCGCAACGGTGCTCAAAGGGATCACCCAGACCAAAAAAAGCTCGCATGTCAAAGTCAAAAGTGAAATGCATGCTTGTGTGCTTCTTTGATTCCAAGGGAATTGTTCATAAAGAGTGGGAGCCTCCTGGACATACAGTTAACCAATATTTCTGCAAAGAAATTTTAGAAAGACTTCGTAAACGAGTTTTTCGTGACCGTGCCAAAATTGCTGATTAGATTCTGCATCACGATCATGCGCCATCCCATACTGCTCTGTCAGTACAGCAATTTTTACCCTCAAAACAAATTTCAGTACTACCACAGCCACCTTATTCACCAGATATCGCTCCGTGCGACTTTTTTCTATTTCCAAGAGTCAAAATGGCGGTCAAGGGACACTATTTTCAAACAACACAAGATGTCCAAAAAGCTGTGACGAGGGTCTTTGAGGATATTACAGAAGATGAATTCCAGAAATGTTACCATCAATGGCAGAAGCGCTGGAATAAGTGTGTGCAATCAGAGGGGAACTACTTTGAAGGAGACAACACTAAACATGGCTAAAACGGTAAGCAACATTTTTTTTCACATCAGTCTCATTACTTTATTGTCGCACCTCGTATACATCTCGAAAAATGCGTGTTTTTTGTCTTTATGAACTCCTTAGGAAATAGAATGTTGAGAATTGTCAAAAACCTGATAGATGATTTTTTGACTGATGAGAAAATATGCTAAGCCAGGAAAATAAAAAAAATGGTCCTTGGCATGAAGTATAATGAATGCATCTGCTTACAACCTGTTGGTTCTGTACCTGTGTAGAATGTCTCAACGAAAAACTTTCTTGAAGTTAAAGAGTATGAAGTAAAAGTAAAATGTCAGTCATTAAAGATGTCTTCAGTAAACTGGTACTTATAGGTCACCCAAGTTAAGGAATAACTGCCAATTAAATTTAAAGTAAAACCAGGAAAATAAATACTGAAAAATTAAAAGTAACAACTGAAAAGTAATTAATTAAGGAATATTCATTCATATTTTATTTATTGCTATCAAAGAGCATACTTTCATCAAAATTAACCTAAGTATCCGTAATCAGTTCGTAGCTTTAATATACAAAAGAATATCTTAAATTATTGAATCTGAAAATTTAACAACAAAAAAATATACATGTTTCCATTTCATACATCCACAGACAAGTTCAAGCTTATGTGGTGAATTAATAAAAAAAAATACATCTCAAACATGACTTTTTTTAAACATCCTGCACTAGAAGAGGGGTGTTTCTGACACTAATATGTTGATTATGTAAAAAAAAGGAGTTGGAAAATTCTGTTTTTTCCATACTAAAATTTAAAACCATTGGAAATTATGAAGTAGCTTATCAAATCAAAGAAAGAGCTTAAAAATCTGTTTAATGCGTACATTGTAGTTCTCTAGAATATCATAAATTCAGAAAATTTGACTTAAAAAATAAATATATATACATATCTAACAATTATAAAATATTGATTAAATACAATATTAAAATAAATTTAAACTAAATAATAGGAAATTATAAAAAAAACAAAAAAAAAACAATAAGAGCTCATATTATAAATTTGAAGCAAATTTATAATGTGAGCTCTTATTGTTAAACTTTTCAAGAAGGTGAGGGAAAGTTGTGAATTTTTCATTTTTTGTTTTCTATGTAGGTGGTTTAGAAAAAAAGATTTATCATGCAGTTTTCTCTTTCCTTAAACTTTTTTATTATTTTATTTATTTATGTTTTTAACATTCTATCACATATCTTTGAGTGGTACATCAGTATACAGATTCTGTAAATTATAAAACAAATCTTTTTTTTAAGACGTATTGGAAACAATAAGCATTCATCATTACATTTACAGTAATTTTCTGATCTTTAAATGTATATTTATAAACAAATACAAATATCAAATTTTTCCTAAAAAAAGTAATTCTTAATATTATTAGTAAATTATTTTTTTTACCATATAATTCATAAGAAATAATAAAATCAGATTACCTAATTTTATTTGTATCAGTTTTTTCTAATGCTGATAAATTAATAAAATTATTCATGACAATTTTTAGGTTAAAAAAAAATAAAATATTTATTTTAGATATCTTAATTGAATGTACTATAGATTTTTTTCATAATACTTTGAATTTTTTTAAAACTTTAACTTTTTTTTTTACCTTTGGGACCACCGTTAGGTATTGCTTCAAAGGATGAGATGAATGATTTGTAGTGTGTGTGAGAATGTCATGCCTGACTGAGATTCGAACCCAGGACCTCTGGATGAAAGGCCAAGACGCTAACACTCGTGCCACAGAGGCCGGATATATAACTTTACCTGATTCAAATAAAGTACACAAACAGTTACTAAGTTAAACTATTACAAAACAATAATAATAATAGCTTCTGTAGAATATCATTATCATTATAAAATACCTACTAATTATATTCATAATTTTTATCATCTGTTGATTTTTACTTCTTTGTTCAGAACACATTTAACAATAAACAAAATACACAATTCATATTTTAAAGTTGTTGTAATTTTTGTCTCTTCCACTTAAATCACAACAATCCATAAAATATTCTCATCATCATGTACAATAGTGCACTCAACCAACCAGAATAGTCTCACTCAATTAACATACTGCAGCAAAGTAAATCATAAAATAACAAGATTAAAACACAGTTATATATTAATGACATCATTAAATAAAAATAAAGATAGGTTTAGATTATTACATCAGTAATCTCAAAAGGTCTGCAGAAATAAAGAAGGTTGGCACGCTCAACAAGCCAAGAAATGTGACAGAAATTAACAGAAATACAAAATTAACTATATCTAGAACTGCATGCAACATTGTAATTTTAACATTCTACCTATTGTCATTATTTAGTAAAATTGAATAAAAAAATTAAATTATGTAGAATGAATGCCATATATACCATATATTTTAGAATATTAGCACATTCTAAAAATGTAACTTGGGGCAGAAAGAAAATTATAAACTTGTATTAAAAATGATTTTAAGATAAATTTATTTAAATACTGTTAAAAATACTGTAACAGTATTTAAATACTGTAAGAGGGACAGAAGACTTAAGCATTTAATAAGCACCTCAGCCCATTTAGGGTTTTTAATATAGCCAAGGATAGGAAACAGAGTTCCTCAATAGGTCTATGGTAGAGCCACTCTTATCAAAAACTATCTAAATACTAAACATCACTACGTATTTAGCATAGATCCATAGGGTATCTCATTAAACTCAAAGAAATTCAAAGTGAGAAAGGTACCGAACAAAACGAGATATAAATTAACTCTGCCCTGAAAGAGTGCTTTAGACCTCTTCCAAGCAGTGGGAACCCGTGCTACACATAATTCTTCAGAATATCAGATATCTTTTCCTGGAAAGGGAGGAAGTCAGAAAGTAATACATATACATGTATTTATTCAAAAACACTGATGTAACTAACAATAATATATAATACTCCTTTCAAAAAATAATTTTATTAATGAAATAATAGATTTATAATATACGGACATTTTGTATATGAGTTCAGGTAATCAGTTTTAAAGTCTTTTTTCATTTTTATAATGAAGAATTTATTAGTAAATAAAATAATATTAAAATAAAACTATTAATCATTATTAAGTGTTAATCATATAACATTTTAAATTTAAATAAAATCCAGTAAGTTTATGAATTTCATTTTAAAATTTTATTTATATATATAACTTTTTTTTGATAAAATATTCCTTTTTCAAATTTATAAAATAGCAAGATGGCAGTGGTGAGAAAATGACTAAATAATTTTTGTAGAGATTGATTCGTAGTTTTTTTTAGAATATTATTAAAATTTTTTATACAGTAGTATGTAATATACATATTAATACAGCTTTGATATTTCCATAGTAATAGCATAGGCAAATTGAATATTTTTTATAATTTATTTCATTTTTACTTTTTTTTGGGTTTGATAAATCTTGCTTTAGAAACATTACATTATTTACTCATTTCACAGAAAAATCTATTTTTCTTTTTTCTGCTTTAAAACAACCTTTTCATCAATTCCTTGTTTCCAGTTCAAATATTAAATGTAAAATTTGCATGGCTGTTTTTCCTTTAAACCTTTATCCATTCCTTGCTTTTATTAATATATTAATTATTTTTTACACAAATTTAAACTTAATAAAACTGTAAAGAATTACCATAAATAATTACAAATTAAATAGTTTATTGTTTAATTAATATTACAAAATAGTGATTAATTAGAAAAAAGTTAATAAATCTGTGTAAGAGTAACAGCATGCTAAAGTAGTAAATTTAGTGCCTAAATTGATAGAAAAGAATAGTTAAATTTTTTTAGGTGTCCTAGGTTCAATTTCCAATAAACTCTTGGTATTTTTCATCAAACATTCAATTTATTTTATTCTTCTCATTGAAATACTTGTGCATACGCATGTTAATGTTATAGAAATAAAAAGAAATAAATATCTGTATATAAAACATAATTTGATTAAAAGTAACAAGTATAGGCATTTCATCAAACTTGTGGATGGTAAGAGTAAGAACATTTATAGATACAATTTTCCTTAGTCTCTGACCCTCATGTAATTATTATATGTGTTCTTAATTAAATAACACTTTATCATAAAACTTAATATACCGCTTTCAACAAATTCTGTGAAGAACTCATAAAATGTACTGGATTTCTCATAGACTGAGCCCAAATAAATATTTATGAATAAGCCTAAATAAAATGATTTATGAATTGTGTAATACAACCTAATTTATTTATAATCTTTTTCAAGATAATCTGATGCAATTTTCATAACATATTCATATTCTATAAACAATACTAATAATAACCCTAAAATGACAATGAAACTGATTGTTAAAGGGTCTTGTTAGATCACTGTTAAAATCCATCATTATTTTTTATAATTCTGCCTCACTTTTGAATTACCAGTTTTGAACATCATGGACAGGAGTAACTTGTGCAAAGGAAAACAAATATAGTTGAAGTAAATAAATTTTAAGTAAAAATTTAAAAAAAATTGCTCTCCACTCTACTATACATAGAAGTTTGAGTTGTAACATACATTTTTACAAGTTGTCCACAAACATATTTCAAGCAAAGTAAAAAAAAAAAAAAATTACTTGAGAAAAATAATTTTTATTTATACCAATTTCAGTTATTTATTTTTCTATAAAAATAACTGAATAAAAAATATTTGTCATTTGAATAGATGATTTTTATACGTTGATTATTTTGATTTTTGTACAAGTATTTGTCTTGTGTAATATTTGCTCATGTTGTAACAATATTTGTTTGAGAAAATGAACATGATGTCAAATGCAATTTATTATGATTTGATGCTTTTTTCCATCATTTTAAGAATTGATATTTTATTCAAAAAATATTCGTTGGCATTTTGTTGCATAAATATTACTATACTTATGACGTTATGGCATATTCAACACTTTGACTAGTCCTACAAACACTAATTTCAGTTAAATTAATAACTATAAGCGAGTTAAAACAATGAAATAATAATAGCAATATGCAAAAGATTTTGTAAAAGTATGTACTGGTGCATTGTGAAAAAAATGATTAGGAATTTTGAATTCCGATAGTAAACTGGTAGTTGGTAAGAGATGCATAGAAACACCTGATAAATTACCGTACACTAATGCACTCAATAATGTTTATGCTTTATATAGATGTTTATGGTAACTAACTGTAGACAGATAAGGTTAGAAGGAAAAATGTAAAAATTCTCAAGAAAATTGTACTAATAATGACAGTAATGGTTTTTAATCTGCTTATATTCACAACAACCGATGTTTAGGTAGCTTAGTGGTACAACTTTAATATGCCATCTACACGGGTATTGTAATACAATGAAATAATAAATATAAAAAATAATAATTTATTTCTGTAATAAAATAATATAAAATAAAATAAATAAAAATATGCAATAATAAATACAAATACGATAGAGTAAAATTGTAAAAATTACTTTTTCTACAAAAAGTCGGTTATTTAGCTTTGTTTCGAACATTTCATAATGTACTACAGTTTTTGAAGATTTCTTTTCCAAATCTACACAAACACTCTTCATTTCTTCATTAGCAATTTCTGTAAAACTGAGAATCTGCAAACGGTTTCATTGCCGCTAAAACTTCTGAGATTTAGCGGGTTGATGTCTTCATTGCTGTCGCTATCATTACCTTCATTGTCATTACCTACGTCCCCGTCTATTTCTGCTAGTACTGAAGTCACTAGCAGAAGTACTGAAGTCACATCATCTGCTACAGTTTCATGCGTTTGTCAACCTCTTGATAATCTTCAAACAATGCATTTGACAACGATTGGTTTTGCAGACTATTGCTCCATTCCGCTAAAGATTCTTCTTCACATAGAATGTTAGTAACTTCTCAGCCTGTGGTAAAAATCCTACATGTCGAAAGCAATTTTTTACAGTCAGCGGAGAAACCTCATTCCATGATCTTTCTAACATAATTACAGCATCAGAATAATTACTTGTGTTTCCTTTTTTTTGTTCTGAATCCTGTATCATTTGTAAAATTAGGTGTTTTTTGTAGTGGACTTTTACCGACTTGATCTAAGGGCTGTAAGATTATTGTTTTCGGTGGTAAGAACACTAACTTTATACACGAAAGATTTTCAACGTGTGAGAGAACCGAACAGTTATCAATGAGCAGCAGTATTTTGTCATTTTCAAACTTTAATTCACAGTCCCATTTTCGTAACCAAAACGTAAAGATATCACTTGTCATCCAAGCTTTCTTTTTACTTTCGAACATAACAAGGAGCGATTTCAAATTTTTAAAACATCGGGGTTTCACACTTCCCTGTAACCAGAAGTTTTTTTTGTCAGTTCCAGTCATATTTGTAGAAATTAGTACTGTTAGTCTTTATTAATAATTTTCTCCCCAAACACGTTTCGCCTTTAAACAGATGGGTTCTTTCTGGTGTCAAGAACTATAGCACATATGGAAGTAAAAAGGAAAAGGTGACGCATTTTAACCCTCAAATATTTCTGTAGCTACAATGTAGATGTACTACCTTACTGACGAATCACTTCCATCCATCATTACAAGCGATACAATGGTGCAATAGAAAAAAAGGAATAAAAACCAATATGTCCCACAACTGATTCAATTATAATACTGTATTTATGTATTAACACCATACCAAACCAACCAAGAAACAATTTTTGGTCATTATATCCGACGTCACTATAAACTATACTTACTATATATATATATATTATTTTACTGAAATTACATGTGGGGATAACTTAGAAAATTTCACTGCAATAGATGTAAGTAAACTAACAGCAAAAGAAGAATTATCAGCTTCTGATGTTTTGACAAAAATTAGAGATTTTAATCACTTTAAAGATGAATTTAGATAATCAGGTTACAGAAAATCTTATGGTGCAATGGCTATTAACAGTAATGAATCAATATATCAAACAGTACAGGGTAAATGATCTGATTAATTTCCCTTTATTCCAAGAAGCATCTCATGAAGCAGAATTGCCAGTCAAGTGCTTTGAAGCACAGGAAAACACTAACTTAAAAACGTGTTGCAACTTAATTCAACTGACAGTCATATTTCACAAAATGAATTTTGTTTCAATAAATAAGTTTATTAGATTTAACAATATGTTTTATTTATATATTTATTTTTATAATTGAAACATTTATTATTATAAATGTTATACTAGATTAACATCTATTGCATTACTACACTCAAATGTAAACTAATTTCAGGTATGTTTGAAAACATCTTTTAGCTCTACAGAATAGTTTTCTGCTTTAAAAAAAAGCTTTTATTCATTAGAAAATAATAAAATGATATTTACATAGAGAGTAAGGTTACGCCTCACTTGAGGCACAGTACAGTTAGGTAGTACTCTCTCTCTATATATATATATATATATTATTTAACTGAAATTAATATTTTTAAAATTAATATTATTCCTCTGTAGTGTTAAATTAAAACACAGAATATTGAGATAAGACACATCTTACCTTAATTTTACCATGAAAGTACTTTTACAGGATCCTGCATCCTCAGTCATGATTGAAATATTAAATTAAACTGCATAATAAAGATTAAAATACTAAAATAATGAAATTGCATATTAATTTACTATATCCGTGCTGCTATCTGTTATAGTTTTTATAAGACTATCTACCTCAAATACTCTGATGGCTTATCAAATTGAAATTTTGTTTGTATTTATATATGTAATATTTTTCTAATATATTTAATTTTATGTCATCTTTATTAATTTTTAATATTTCTGAATTTGTGTTAATATCAAAAATAGAATATTATTGAAAAAATACACATGTTATACACAGAGTAATCTGTTTGTAAAACCTGAGGAAGGTAATGTGAATTGAAACAACTGTTGTGATTTTTTAATTACATTTTGTAGAAATCTAATAACATATTATTTTGTTTATATTCTTATGTTATGATGAATTTTCATCAAGTAATGGTGGCTTCATCCATTGATTATTTTAAAAAAAATTAAACTCAGCAAAATGTTATATCAAATTTACATAAAAATTACTTATACTCTACTACCATCCATGAATCAGATGAAATGTCTACACCTGCTTAGTAACAGACCTGTTACTTAAAATAATTAGGGAAGACAATTTTGGTTAAATTGGATCTATTCAGTTTTAAGCATTAATATAATCTTGTAAAAATAACAACATTGTAGAAAGAAAATAATTATCAACCATATTTATAACTGCAACATAATTAAATAAAAAATGGTAAATTTGTTTTGTCTTGTAGATTTTTTCTACTCATCAAATAAATTAACAGATTAGAAAGCAGAGTGATTAGAGTGAAAGTAAAGTAAAGAAATATTGATTTAAAGTGTGTAAGATCTCTAAACATCAAATAGAGAATATTTATAAAGTAGGCTTTAATAAACACATGACAGATGTATGACATTTGTCAAAAATGAATTAAAATGCTATCATGCATTTTCTTTAAAGTTATTATTTTTATTAAGCGTAACATACATTATGTGTTCTATTTTCTATATATTGTTTATAACAACAATGTAGGTACTCAATGTACTTTTGCAGCATAATTGTCTGAAGTAGTGGATGGCTTTTAATAGAGAAAATATTTAAAATTTTTATTATAATTTCAGATTATCTAGGATTTTGGTTATCTAATTTCAGATATTCAGAACTGTAAAACTTTCTAATAGATTTTAATTTTTGATGAATGACATTTAAAAAATAACGAAAAATTATAATACAGCAGGAAATATTCTATAAACCAAAAATTTATATTTCACAATCCCATACTGTTTACACATTCAAATAAAAATTGAATCAGATGATTTTTATGTTTTTTAAATTACCTATTTACTTACTTTCCTAATGTTTATGTTGCAGTCTGTACAACTAGCAAACAATTAGCAACTCCCCAGGACCTAATGAAATGAGGATGATATGTATAACATGTTAATGAGGTGTAGTCTTTTACGGACTCAGGCCGACCATTCCTGAGAATGTTAAAAAAAAAATATTTATATATATATATTTTAACAGTTTCAGATTGCATGAAAGTGTTTTAGTGTTCCCTGCACACAGTTCATTTGCCCTGATTTATCTTAGGAATGGCTTTTAACAACAAAAATATATATTAAACAACTTCTAATTATTGTTTTGCATAAAACTCTTTTGTTATTGTATCTACCTAAAATTCATAAGTATTCTTGCCAACATTTGCAAAATTGACACACTGCTTTCATTTTTATTTTTCCAATTTCATGATTTTCTCTACCTAAAAGCAGTAGCCCTACTGCAATTCAGTAGATAGCTACTGAACAACCAATGTCCAAGTTTACCATTCTAATAAAAGTGCTGTTAATTTAGCAGTAAATGATAAAATTATACCAGTAATATGAATATCTAAGTATATATCTACATCTGAATATAGAAAAAATTATACCTTTAATTAGCAAGAACTGGCTACTGCAGTATCAATGAACAATTGTCATTTCATTTGAACAATGAAAACAACTACTCATTCAGTTGATGAGTTTAAAAAACTAGTTATTTATGGATTTAACAAAACACATTAAACATGGAATGTTTAATAATGGAATGTTTCACTTATTTCAGCGTAAAGTACAACTTCATAATGTTTTTCATTTCCAATAGAATAGGATAGTATTAAAAAAGCACTCAATTTGGAACTGTATTTAAAAATTTATGGATACCACATTTTCATTAATATCTACTGTATCAAATATAAACAACTTTGTTTGTGAAAAAAAAAAATTAACTTTAAAACAAAATTTGTGAAATTTCATTAATAATATAAATCCAGAAATTTTTCACCTCTAAACTTTCAGTGAGAAAAAATTGCCTCAGAAATGAAGAATGACTTTCTTTTAGAAATGTTCATACTATGTATAATTCTTTCAACAAGCCTCAGAATATAACTAATATTTAAACACTAGTCTTTTTGTACTTCTAAATCTTTAAAATTTAAGAAGTTAATAATATCTATATATATAAAATGTGTTTTATATTTTTTTTATTCTTTTCTTGGGGTTAAACACAAATAATTAAACTGAAGTGTTTCTCTGTAAACTAAGGTAAATTCTATTTATTTACAAACTTTACAATTGCGAATTACATTAGTTATAAAGCTTACTTGTAAACCAAAGAAACAACATTCAAAGTTTATTATTCACTATGTTGTTCCTCTCTTTTACAAATTCTTTTACAAACGACTTTTTGTTAGTCTAATTCAATTAGCGATTATCAAGCCACATGTTTATTAATGTCTTATTCTTTTTATTTCCTGCACCATCAGGTGTCTAACTTACCAACCCATCAAACTTGTGCAGTAAATTCAATCGTATTGCGGAAGTAATATTCTTTCCTTACATATATATATATATATTTATTTTTTTTAAATCAATTCTTTTAAGAATCATTCCCCTCTGTACTATATACAAATATATTTATTTTATTAGATCAACTAAAGTACAGAATAAATAAAGTAGGATGACTTACCTTTTTCCACTATATATGGAGGAGTGTTTTTGCGATTTACTCGCATCATCAGCTGCATTACATATTCATAAATTCATCTCAAATTAAATTACAAACTTCATAAAATAGCTTATCGTGCGTTTATTTATTTAAAATTTAAAACCTTTAATCATTTTATTTTAAGAATTTAAACTTTTATTCAGTTAAAATTAAAAGTTAAATTTAAAAATCAGAAAAATTAATTAAAATTAAATTGTAAAAATGTTTACATATGTAAAAATATGACGTCAAGGCATAATATTAAAAATTAAAATCAAATAAAAATTATTTTAACTAAAGCAGTTACACATGTTATCCATTTAACTGAACTTACTTTACTACACTCATTTTTATTTGATTTTAATATGAATTTGAAGATTTGTTTTTTATTTTTTATTTTAATTTGATTTTATGCCTTGATGTGATATTTTTCATATGTAAAAAGTTTTACAATTTAATTTTTGATGTTAATTTTAATTAATTTTTCATATTTTTAAATTTAATTTTTAATTTAACCGAATAAATGCATGAAAAGTTATATTTTATGAAGTTTATAGTTTAATTTGAGATGAATATATGAATATATAATGCACCTGATGATGTAAGTAAATCGTGAAAGCACTCCTGCATATATAGTGGAATAAGGTAAGTCACCCTACTTTATTTACTTTGTACTTTGGTTGATCTAATAAAATAAATATATATATATATATATATATATATATATATATATATATGAATGGTCCACCAATCTCCATGGCAGAGTGGTAATATCTCGGTCTTTCATCTGGAGGTCCCAGGTTCAAATCTCGGTCAGGCATAGCATTTTTCATGCTACAAATTCAGTTTCCATATTCTGCCATGTACAAACTTCTCAGTAAGTTTCTAGTAAATTAATTAAAGCAACGAAGATAATTAAAAAAAATAAAAAATTCATGTTACAATAGTAAAATAAATATAACTTATTTTGGTTTATCCAAGGTAATTCTTAATTTCTTATAACATTGTTTTTACATTTAGTAGTGTATAAAAACTTCCATATCAAATTTTAAATATTTATGTTCTGAACTGATATACAGTTACATACACAAAGAACATATAAGCAGTACAACTCCTCGTTGATTAACTATGAAGTAGTTGTATGAGTCAATATCTAATTTAGAATATATGATATTAAACATATTTAATATAAAAAAATTTAAAGTGTACCCTTGATAACAACAGAGACATATGATGACTATTATAAATAAAAATTAATGTTCAAAGTTTCTCGGTGCAATGTTTTTTTCAACTTTTTTAATAACCCAAAAAATCAAAGCGCGCTTTAAATGATAGTGAAAAAATTACACTGAATTGGTTTTTAAGATCAAGACTTAAAATAAAATATTCCTAATCAAGATAGAAACATTCCAAATGGTAAAAAGGATTTTAACTTATATTAAAAACATTGTAATTTGGTAAGAATAAATCCCATATCATTAACATTGTAAAAAGAACAATTAGGATGGTATTCCAGAAACAGGAAAATGACTATAGCAATTTACAATAATGTTTAACTAACTCAAAGATAGTATTTTTTAAAATCTACTCACAAGTAAAATAATTAACCAATTTCATTATTTATCTAATTTACTGGTTAAGTTTATTTCAAAATATTTATCTAGGTGTGCTTTTTTTAAATACACTTCCCTTCTTACTGGCATCAAAGCTAATTTAATACATGATAAAATATGTTGAAAGTAGTAAAGAAAACAATACATGACAATGAAAAAAACACATAGTAATCATGATGCCTTTAAACTAAAATGACCTTCACATGTACAACACATTTTGTTGTAAATAAATATGGAAATGATAAAGGATTGTGCAAATATTTCTCGTATGATAGTTGTTATCACCAGCATTCATGCACAGGAGGTTTAGTTTTGATTGAACTACTTATACTTAAATACTAATGGATCCTTGATGCTCTCTCTGACCATCATTTTGTTGTTGGTTCCAATTAAAAACATGTCCTGACCCAGCAATCCATGAATATAACATGATAACATGCTACAGGTACACTCATTTCACAAACAATTGACACAGCTTCCTGTAAGCCCCAATCAAGGAGGTTAGTTAAGCTTCCTGGAGATGAATTAATCAATTAAGAAGTTAACTGTATTTATACAATACGGTACATATCACAGTGCGTAGAACTGTGTGAATTTTCCTAGATTTGTTTGTTGACAAAAATGAAACAAAATAATATTTATATAAACTTCTTTCTTAATAGAGCATAAAAAAATTAAAATTAAAAAAATTTATTATTTTTCCGTTTCTTGGTATTTTTGATTATAGAGAATTTAAAAAAAAAGTTCAAATAGGGAGGGAAGTAGGTTTTGCAGTAAATAATTAGGTATTAACTTAAAATACTCCCTATGACAAATGAAAAATATTCTTACTAGTTTTGTTTTCATTCCGCTATAAATAATTTGAAGAACATGTTAATAAATTAAACCATTACATAACTAACACCTCTAAGAAGATTCTAAACTTTGAAGGTTACTTTATGAAATATCTAATTCAACACAAAGATAACATATATTTTGAAACTACTGATTGTCAATCTCATAATAAAGAGGATTGTAATAGTTTCAAATTTCTTTTTAGTAAAACTGTTTATCAAAGATAAAAAACACACAGGAAGTGTTCATCCTTCACAATCAGTATTTTCATCATTTTTTTACACTTATTTTAAATCTGCTAACTTATCATCACTTGACCAGATATATTTATTTACTTTTTTAGCAATGATCTGATTGATGTTTATTGTTCATAGAACTGGAAGCAAAAGTAATCTAGTGTATTTATTATTTTAAAATACATATGAATTATGTGATAGTCGCAAGACTAAACAGATTTTTCAAACAATTCTACCCGGCTTTTAGAGTGACATTAAATTCAAACATGATTTTGTACAATTTTTCCATGATAAGTAAAGAAAAACAGTTCTTCAAAACACAATGAAATTAATGATTTGTTCTGATAATATGAGATTTATATTAAAATACATTTTTAAAAAATAAAAAAATACTTCTTTAAGACAAAAAAATACTTTTTTAAAAGACTTCCTTCAGAGATATTACCACTCTGTCATGGAGATTGGTAGAGTCATACATATACGTATATATAGATTTATTCATTCCTTAAGTAGTGATTAAGTAATTTTTTTATATATCGATTTTTTAAATCAAGATTATTTTTTAAATAGTCATATAACTATTTAAAAAATCTAGATGAACAATTTCAGAAAGAGCTGAAGATCCTAGAGAACTTTGTAACAATTACTGTTTTACAAAGGATTCTGCACTGCAATGATTTTAAAAAAAAAACACTTATAAAAGACTTTCTAAATTTTAAAATATTGGCCTGTCCTGCATGTGTTAAACCAAATTGATGTAAATAGCACATAATGTATATTTTTTTTTTTTTTAGTTAAAAGCATGAATATTTTTATTGTATTATACAATATGTTTAAATATATATTGGATAATAATTAAAAACCTTTTTTTCACCACTTTATTAAAATAAAATTTGATAACAAGAGAAAACAAAACATATTTCAGTTGAAAGAGAAAAAATGATTATTTTTTTACAAGTGCATGTTACTGCTTTCTAGTGAATTAGACATATCATTTTGTTAGAACTGATGGAGCTGACTGTACCAGGTTCACGTCAACTGAGTATAGCTTCAGTACACAGCAGTGCGACATCACTACGAAGTTATAGTGCCAAACGATATGAAAGAGAACACGAATTACGGATGGCAGCTCAAGCAGCAAAGCAGAGAGAAGCAACATCTGTTTCTCCAAGCCCGCATTCAACAGATCAACTTCTTGGACCGCTAGCGGCTGAAAGTGAGACACAGGTATAACTGAATAAATATATTGATCATTTATTTTTTTTAATGTAACTTTCTTTAATACTATCCCTACAACTCCGCAGGGTGACTCAACAAATTAATGTTATGAAATTTAATAGATTTTACTGTAACACCTTAGTTCTAAGATGTTTTATAATAATGAAATTTTACAAGGGAGAAAAATTATAGTAGCAAATTTACAATGAGAATAACTATGCATACAAAAACAATTTATTAAACAATATATTAACTAAATTCTTGAGCAGTTCTGTGCAAGAGGACTGACTTTCCATTAATTTAATTTGGTTTAATATTGCTGACAATGCATACTGAAGATAAAGAAATGACAACATTCCAACTTACAGCATCATAATAAACCACGCTTCTAACTTGGCCTGCTTCTTTTTTTTTGTTATTGATGAGGGGGGAATGCCAGTTATGTACACTCCAAAAGGGGCAACGTTGGACTCGCAACAGGTTCCACTAGATATTATTAAAAAAGTGTATGTGTTCCTGCGCCCTACTGACTACACCTAACCACCTCACCAACTCTCCCACTCCAGCGCCTGATCCGCAATAAAGCATTACTCAGTCCCTTTGAGATCGGAGGATCAGGAGTCCTTGTGCTTCATTGCTATCCTCCACCCAGCAAGTGTGGACAAAGGACGGCTCCACAGGAGGCTGTCCATCTTCCCACACTCTCCGGTCTCGGTCTTCACCCTTTTTGTGTCTTGAGGTCTTTACAAAGACTGTTCCTGGAAATCCAATCCTGATCTTCCTACTTGTCGAAAATCGCCATCAGCTATGTTTGGCCTGAACCCCAAATCCTATACTTTTCCTCCTTGGTTTTGAATATTTCCGTCACCATCCTCACCACTGTAGACCATTCACACTGTCCCCGCAACATAAACTCCATAATGTTTGCAGGGGTCAGCCCTTCAAGGTTGGCTCTCCTCTCATTTAGGTGGGCATTTAAACGTCCATCCATTCTTCTCAAGCCACACGCCAAGGTACTTTACGCACCCCAACGTGGCTACTCTCTCCATCCACTTGAATTACAATATTCTGGAGCTGCCTCTACCACTGCCAAACAGGCTGTGTGAGAGGCCAAGCTCACCTTCCTGTCGGCCAACCAAGCACTAACTTTTACCACCGCACGAGAAGCTGAATCTTCTACTTCTTCCTCCAACCTGCCTGAAACTAATACTGCCAAATCATCAGCATATGCAATAATTTGGGCATCACCTTCAAGTTCGAGTGAGAGCAAACTTTCATTCTAGGACCGCCTTAATGCCTGGTCTCTAGACAGTTTGGGCAGAAGACGACCTAGTTTCTTTGAAACGATCTGATAGGCTCGTCCCCACAGATTCTCATCCAGCTCCTTGATTAGTCTTTGCCAAGCAACTTCCTTGGCTTTTTTGATTGCATAACAAAGTTCCCTTTTTGCCAAACGCCAGAAGTTCAATAACAACTCTGTTATTGAACTTCTGGCTGGTTAAATTAACTTTTGGCTGGCTAATTAATTTGATGACTCCATCATTACATGCTCTGGTCTGTTGGAGGCGCTGTCTCTGAGCAAATGCAGCCGACCTTAACCCAGCACTGGTGTTCAACCACCAATAAACACTTTTCTTGATGTTCCCGTCCAATGGCCTGCCCAAACTACATGATCCTGAAAGTCAGTCATTAAGTTCTCAGGACTTACATTATATAGAGGAACTAAAGTGGCTGCAGCCGCCTCCATGATTCTCTGAGTGGACCACGGTAGGCCACCAAACTCTGGAGGAGGAGTGGTGAGCTATTCGATCACACAAGACAGAAAAAAGTAATGGCCGATGATCAGAAGCAACCTCATCATCCAGAACATTCCACTCCATCACATGCGGTCCACCTCTCTCAGAGACGGTCATCTACAACCAAGCTTTGACCGCAGTTAGGAGAAACATAGGCAGAGACCAGTGAGCAGGGAGCGTAACCATCACCTTGGGATATATTTAAAACTGCATGGAGACCGGAAACATTGTTGATAGCCGCATTTCCATTCATATCTACAAGCCAGTCCTCAGTCGCAACCACCCTTCTGTTTGGTTCTGTTATAAGTAAAAAATCAACACTAAAATCAATGGCCAACTTCCACACTAAATCGTGAACGGCTATGCTTCTATTGACATTAATTTGCAGGGCCTTCATTTTCACCATCCCTTTTCAGTCCCTGGCTCCCATTGTATGTATTTTTTCAACCTTAAATTAAGTGTAACTCAAAAATGACTCCACCAATCCTCATAAAATTTTTATATCCACAACTTCAGATACACTACTACAGCATATCTGTATGAAATTGAACCAGTAATTTTGGGTATTTTCAAGCCACAAAATTTGACCATTAATTTGAGTGTCAAACTAAACATTGTACATTTGTATGCAAAATTATAGAAAAATGCACGAAACTTGATTAAAATAAATTTCTTAAAACTAAATTATGAGACTTTGCAGATCTTTTCAAAAAAAATTATATTGAATTATATTTAAAAAAAGGAATCATGGTAAATTTAAAAGAATCATCATTTTAAAAAAGAGGGTTACCATATGAAATGAATGTTAAACTGTATCCAGTGAAATATGATGTGAATAAGATTTTCAACACACAGCCTAGGGGGAACCACCGTAAATGCTGTAAAAATAGTCTAGTCTTAAAAATTGAAATAGTTTCTATTTATTAAGTATTAATTTTATTGGCAGATAAAGAAAAATATCTGACTAACCATCTAAAATAAACTTTATTAATAAATTTTAAAATAAAAATTACAAAAATGAATGCTACTTACTGTGTTTTTTTTTAAATATAAATTTCTATATACCATAAATTGGAACTTAAAAGGTTTCACATAATAATATTAATTCTTTAAAAAGAAAATACTTTGCAGTGCCAGTTGTCCACATTCTTCCAGAAAAGCTGAAGCAGAACAAAAATGTCGGTCTCCAAATTTAGTTAATTGGAAAAAGTGGAATGATGTTATTAACGGTTAACTAAGAAAAATTCTACCAATTAGGAATAGATAATAAATACTGAATACTTAAAAACAAGTAAAAGAAATTAAATAAATGGTTATGATACTGTATGAATGTTTAAAATTATTCAAAATAACATTTATTACTACTAATTTATAAATCTTATGAATCAAAAAAGATTATCAAAAAATCAAAAAAATGAATTCAGTACCCAGCCATTGTTAAACATCAAATAATTTTTTCAAGATCTTATTCAGCACTAATGAATGTAAAATTAGTTCTTTTCTCTAAAAATAAACATGTGTTTCTCTTTCATTGCTGAAACCTGACTGGAAACCTTCTTCTTCTTTTTCTTTTTCCTGTTTAGCCTCCGGTAACTACCGTTTAGATAATTCTTCAGAGGATGAATGAGGATGATATGTATGAGTGTAAATGAAGTGTTAGTCTTGTACATTCTCAGTTCGACCATTCCTGAGATGTGTGGTTAATTGAAACCCAACCACCAAAGAACACCGGTATCCACGATCTAGTATTCAAATCCATGTGAAAATATCTGGCTTTACTAGGACTTGAACGCTGTAACTTTCGAATTCCAAATCAGCTGATTTGGGAAGACGCGTTAACCACTAGACCAACCCGGTGGGTTAACTGGAAACCTACAGAATCAATAAATCACAATAGAGTCTTCTGGAATGAGCTATAAATGTTTAAAGATATCCAAACTTATGTAAAGAAATGAACAAGTAAACAATTCTAATATAAAATTCTTGAAGTCATTATAAAAATCTTTCAAGAAAATTTGTGTTTCTGCAAATTTGTGTTTTAGGATATTAAGCATTAAAAATACACTAGAGTTATTGATTGATTTGTTCAACAAAGAAAAACATACATATTAGTAATAAAATTAAACATGCAAGACAAAATTAAGGTAAACTTATCTCTCTTATCTTAGGTTAACAGTCCAATTTCTAGACAGGAAGAACTAGAAACTATGGCAATTACTGATTTCCTGGTACTGATATCAGAGTTACAGTTCACAAATGGCAATTACCTTAGACTTCAAGGTCTCTCAGTGTACATGACAAATCACCTATATGGGAGAGCACATTGGGAATCTGTGATAAGAAGTTTTTGTGACATCACCAACTGCCTGATTTCTAACTAACCAGATTTAAGCGACCATTGTGGAGGTTGCAGATTGGTTGGGACTTTTAAGTCTGTCTATGACATACTGTCCTCCTCATCACACTATAATGAACGAGTTATTCTCCGAATACTTTGCAAGATATGGTTCCAGGTTTATTTCTGGAGGGGCCTAGAATGTGAAAGATCCATCGTAGGATTCTTAGTTGACAACAACTGGGAAAAGATGTTGAGGAGTTGCATTCTAAATCTATATCTGAATTTGGTCTTAGGATTTCAACCAACATACTGACCTATGGATCTAACAAAGATCCCTTATTTACTTGACATTTATATCACTTTGGGTGTATTATCTATATACAGTTTGATAGAAAACAGCTATGACTTGTCAGATCACTTACCCATTTTACTTATATAAGTATGACGATGTTTAGGAAGAAAAGGAAGCCTATCCTTCATACCAAAAGAACGGATTGGGAGTCTTATGTAGATTGGCTAGAGGAGAAACTGATTATTGACCTATTCCCATTTGATACCCCAAAATGTATTGACTACACAACATACTTTTTAACTTCAGAAATGTAGAAAGGTGCGTGGTGATCTACACCCCAGGAAATATATTCAAGCACAAACACTAATTCTCCAATAGAGTTGATAGATCTAATTGGCCCAAAAAGGTGTCTCAGACAAAAATGGCAACGGTTCAGGAGACCAGAAGACAGAACACTTCTTAATAGGGTTGCATGGAGGCTGAGGAGGTTATTAAGAACTATTGGAAACATTCAAAGATTATATTGGAAATTTTTCTGACCTGAAAGATACATACAGATGCACCCTATGGAAGGCCACGAAGGACTTTGACAACCCACACCAATGCTATCAGCATTACAGGGGTTTAATGGATGATGGGTGAGGAATGACAAAGAGAAAACTGATCTATTTACTTCACACTTAGGCTTAACATTTCAATTACATGATGAGGGTCCTGATGACAGAAATTAAATACTTCTTAGAAAGCTCAATACCAGTCAGCTTTCCAATTACACCAATCACAACAAGGAAATTGCTGCAGCTAATGATCCTGAGAAGGCGACTGAATAAAGCCACACAATATGATTTGGTAACAAAAAAATTTATTTAGTAACACAAAATGATTTATGATTTAGTAACCCAAAATGATGGATATGTTCTCCTTGAAGGGCATTGCATACATTAAAGAAGTCTTTAATGTTGTTCTACAAATGTCTTGCTTCCAAGCAGAATGGAAGGTATTTCAGGTAGTAATGATCTTGAAACCAGGGAAACCTACACACAAGGTTTCTTCTTACAGATTAATTAGCTTCTTAAGAGTCACATCCAAACTATTCGAAAAGATATTATTTTCCAGGCTTTGGCCAGTTTGAGAGCGTGAAGAAGTCATTCCAGACCACCAATTTGGGTTCAGTGATGACCACTCCACCATTGAACAACCACATTGAGTTGACAACATCATCAGTGGATGTCTAGAGGAAAGAAAATTCTGCTTAGTGGCTTTCTTAGATATCCAACAGGTCTTTGACAAGGTCTGGTTGCCTGGTCTAGTCTATAAATTAAAACTAAAACTTCCTCAAGCCCAATACCTAGTCTTAAAAAATTATGTTGAGGGTTATTTCTCCCAAATTAGATGTAATGATGAGTTATCAAAAATCTTTTACACCAGGTTGGGTACATCTAAGGACTTAGTGCTGGGTCTTGAACTAAATTCAATATTCACTGTGGGCCTCCTAACCCTGGAAAATTGCACCGTCGCCTCATTCACCAATGACAGAGCTATCCTTACCACTGACAAAGATCCTGGAACTAGCCTTGAGAGGACTGCAATCAGTGTTAGACATTATCTGTGCATGATTAAATTAATGGCAGCTAAAAGTTAATAATTAATATATTTAGATTAAATTTTTTATAGTTCATTTTTTCCTCTGTACATTAAATAACTATATATAATATTATTTTTTCTGCCTCTGCAAAGTATAGAATTAGAGAACACTCTTACCTTTACTTTTTTATGTTCATCAAAAGGTTTTCGGGCCCAAGCCCATCTTCAGTGATATTTTTATTTTAATGCAATACTTTTTCATTCCCTTGAATAAGCAAATGTTTGTTCTGAAATTTTTTTAAATGTTTTAAATTTTGTTAACAAACAATTTTTACAAAATAAAATATAAAAAGCTAAAATTATTGTGTAAATATAAACAAAGAAGAATTTATTAAAATATCACTGAAGATGGGCTTGGAACCAAAAACGTTTTGATGAACATAAAAAATTAAAGGTAATAGTTTTCTCTAATTCTGTACTTTGCAGAGGCTGAAAAAATAATATTATATTATTTATAAAGAGTTAATAAGTATAAATCAAAGCACATCACATTCACCATGAGAAGAAGTGACTGTTCCACTGTGAACTTGGATGGTGTTTTGATGCCACAATCAGAGCGTGTTCAGTTGCACCTAGATCAGTGTTTGACCTGGAAATATAACATGAAGGAGAAAAAAAACAGCTGTACGTGAAATATAAGGAACTACATTCATTGTCTTCTGAGGAAAACTCACATATCTCACTGTCTAATAAAATTCTGATATATATATAAAGTTGTCTTATTTCAAATCTGGACAGACTTATGATGCAATTATGGGGAACAAGTAAAGTAATGTCGACATCATACGTTTCCAAAACAAGGTGACAGACAATTGTGGAGGCACCATGGTTCACACGGAACGATGAGATTAACAAATACCTAGAGCTTCCATCTGTTCATGAGGTTGAGAAACAATACAGTAATAGATACGAACAGCATTTATAAAATCATGTCAACCACGTAGAAATCAATCTGCTTTATAACAGCAAGAAACTCTGTAGGTTGAAATGTCTCCATGTGCTAGATTTGGGGAATACTAGATGACAGATTGCTATTATTATCATCAATCCTATTATTAATATTCTTGTTTACTATTTTTTTTAAGTGATATTTGTTATATTGTTCTTATTATTATCTAAATTGTTATTTGTCTATCCTCTCACTAATGACATTTGTTGAACTTACTTATGTACATGTATACAGATATGTTTATTTGTTTATTTTTTTATTATTTATTTGTTAATTGTTTTTTCTTTGTGAACCACAATGTGAATGTGGATGTATTCTTGTACTTAAGTACTTTGCTTAATGATAACTTTCATTACTTTTTTGTTTATCCTCAAGTATTGATTGAATTATTATGGGAGATAATTAAGAAGCTCATATCACATGATTGCTATAATACTATTTACTTATGGTTCCATTGTAAAAACTGATTGTAAATAAACTATTTGTGGAACAAAAAAAAAACTTTTCCCTTACTATAAACAAATTTATGATCAGGAAACTGGATCATTAAATTAAACAACTGCATGATGAATTGTGACACAGGTTACTGTATCATTTGCCAAACTACAAACAAGTGCACAAAATCATACTGTTAATTAACTTTCAAATAAAATACTCTGACAGTCATAGCAATCTAGGAGTATAAAAATGCAGTAAGTACTGTATCACATAGACTGGATGTACCTTCACCCACAGATATAAAAACACAAATTTAAATTACAAAAACTAAATTAAATTTTGCAAATTATCTCATGAAAATACACATACATTACTGACAATATGCAAAATTTATATACAACATTCAAAAATCAAATTTAACCATATGGAATTTACAAACACTAGAGTTGACAAAAATAACACATTAAATAAATAAGCATAATGAAAACACAGATGAAATATATTATTGATTACATATTAAGGTTTCATACAGTTTTAAATGGATGCCATTAAAAACAACATCATTCTATACAGAAGGAGCTATATAATTAAGTTCCAAATATCCAAAGAAAGATTAATATCGATATAATTTAAAAGTAGGTTGTTAATAATTTAAAATGTTTTATAAAATAGCTTATGTCCTAAATTGGTTCATATTCATATTAACAGGATAATAATGTGAATTCAATTTTTTGTAACTTATTCTTATGGTCACACACCCTAAAAATTTCAAAAAAGGAAAAACATTTGATGATGGATGGATAGTGGTCTCCTAAATAAAGATTTGATCCTTATCAGATCTTTCTTTTTCCTGTTTAGCCTCCGGTAACTACCGTTCAGATAATACTTCAGAGGATGATATGTATGAGTGTAAATGAAGTGTAGTCTTGTACATTCTCAGTTCGACCATTCCTGAGATGTGTGGTTAATTGAAACCCAACCACCAAAGAACACCGATATCCACGATCTAGTATTCAAATCCGTGTAAAAATAACTGGCTTTACTAGGACTTGAATGCTGGAACTCTCGACTTCCACATCAGCTGATTTGGGAAGACGCGTTCACCACTAGACCAACCCGGTAGGTTCCTCATCAGATCTGGTACTCCTTAACTTATTACTGTTCAGACAATTTACTTGAATACATCAACTAATTCTGTCACAGAAATATGAGTCAACTGATTAAACAAAAGATTTAGATAATAGATAAAATGATTTATTTTAGATATTAAAAATTTAAGCTTCTGGTAAAAATATATGAGTAAAATTGGGCCTATATTTCTTTATCTAGTTACAAGAAAGAAGAGAAAATGGTTGGACATCAAAGAGTAGTGAAGCTATACTGGATGGTTCCAGTGATGTTAACTGCAATACACATAATGCGGAACGACAAGATTCAGAAGGAGGTTTGTTTTCCCAAAGTGAGGATATAAGTAATTCATCACTAGACCAAAGTAGCGGCAATGGTATAATATCATCGACTCTACCCCCACTTTCACTTTATGAGAATCCTCTTCCGAGCTATGATAATGCTCTACCAACAACCTCAGCATCTACATCAGCATCTGCTTCAATATCTACAGAATGGAATACACACAACAACCAACAATATTCATCACAAATTCGTCATTAAAAAATATATATCTTTTTTAATGTTATTGCCTTCAGAGCTTCCAGTTTTACTTGTATAAATATGTATTAAAAATTGAAGATAAACAATTTTATTTAATAATATCAGTTTAAAACTGTGTTTAATGTTTTAAACAGTAAAACATAATCGTATGTTTTATGTTTAATGACAAACCTCCCATTCATGTATAATATTAAAATACATACAAAAAATATATGTAAATATATATTAAATTATGCGTGTTTCACCACATTATGCTTAGGTGTGAATATATATATTTTAATGTTTCATATATTAAATTATATTTTTCTGCAAGAACATTAAATAATCTTACAAGACATGCAGTATATCTTTAAAAACTGTACTTCAATAAGAAGTGTACGGTTATACAGAAAATACAATTTTATAACTATGTAACAATTTAAATAATGACGAGACTTATAAGTAGAAAAATTAACTTGAAAAATTTGATACTAACTAAATTTAAAGTAACTACCTCTGCAGTGTAAAAAATAATTAAAACAGCTATATAACAAAACCTAAAATTCAGTGACAAGATATAACTACAATTTTTTTAGATTAAAAAAAGATCCTATTTAAAATTTATACAATTAAAGATAAAATTTGGAATGATTTTTAAATGTATGTCTAAAAAATCCTAAAATTTGGGTAAAAACAAAACAATTTCACACAGTGATTTCACACTTAGGTCTATGGAACAGATTTTGGGATTCTTAACAAAATAAATCAATGAGAATAGAAGAATAAGTTAATAAAAGAACTTTCAACAATGTAAATCAAGTAACGAATTAAATCAATGAGGGTAGAAGAATAAGGTAATTAAAGAACTTTCACTAAACTAAATGTAAGAATAACATTTTTAAATTTTGAAAAATTAAAACTGTATTTTGGTATATATAATTTAAGTACAGATGTAAACTGAACTCAATCTTAACAGTTTTTTAACCACTAGAAAATAAATTTATATCAGGATCTTAAATCACAGAAGATGTATGGCAGTAAAGTTTGTGAAGGACTTATTTATTTTGTGGCTTGAGGTCAGTTAATTTACACCAACACTACAAAATACCTTTATGTTCTAATTAATCTTTATGGAAAATTACTAAAATTATTTGATAACTTTTAGTTAGTGATTATATTGTTTTGTATTAGGATACATTTAAGAAACCTTATCCAGTATCTCGCCTCATGGTTGGGATTTTGTACAGATACTGATATGAACTAAGTCTCTTCCTGGTTAGGTCCTTAAGCAAAACTGCCCCCTCAACCAAAATGTACAAATAGTAAGGATGTAGAGACTGTAGAGGTTCTCAGATCTTTAGCATCAACCCAGAGAGAATTTAACAGAAATGCACAGAAAGGAATGGAATAAGAGCATTTGAAATTGTACACAGTGGGGAAAGAGTATTTGCTTGCTAGTGATTATAAAACAATTCTTTCCTAAAGAATTATCAAGGGCCCCAATAGTGGGGATGATGTCCACAATATCTCAGAAGATCAAAATATCTATAACCAGGATGGAAACAGTAGATTATTGATCTACATTTTTGTTGATTAACTGAAAATTGAAATTTATGTTGAAAAAATTGCTTTTCTTCCACTAAGTATTTAAATCATCATTCATAATAATAATACAACATTAAGTTTTTATACATTCCCCAGTAATGCATATTAATGCTGCAAAAGCAACTACATTTAAAGATAATTTTATCCCTTTTTATTATCATCACTGATTAGAACAAATTCTTTGAGTGTTTTTTAAAAAAAAAGAAAGTTTGAGAACTACTGGACTCAATGTACTAACACAAACAAGAAACTTCACAAAATAGTAAATCAATAAAAATATATGACTAATGAAAACATTAGTGCAAACAAAGAAAAATCAGAAATGGTTATTTAAGTTGAAATATTTTTATGGTTGGCAGTACAAATGATTTAAAACTATAAAATTCTTAAATAATAAACCGAACCAAATTTTATAAAAATAAGTTTTTAATACCTTAACATAAAAACATTTTGCACATGTGACCATGTTAAAGAAGTAAATCATCATCAGTAGTGAGGACCAAAACATATTATTTTTAAAATTTGATTTGGTTTGTCATTCAAAAGTTAAATCTAAATCATGATGATTTGAATTAATATTTCTCCTACCAGGAATGAAAACTTTTCATGCTTACCTGAAAGTTCCATTCCAAAAAAAAAGTATATAAGAATCCAATCATATTTAATTATAAACTAAAAAAGACAAACAGAACAGATTCTTTTAAAAAAAAATTCCCTGGCATTCATTGAACATAGAATTATGGATGATTTTGATTTAAGGAATCAGAACATCATCTAGCTAAACAAATTACAAAAAATAAATCACTCACCTCAGTCTCTAACTAATAAAAAAGAAAATTACTTACTAATTTAGTCTTCTCTCTTGTATAATGTGGATTAAGGTTCCTCATCTTTTTCTCAAATTCCTTTCTATTATCATTTCTTTTGGTAATTAATTCTTCAGTTTCATGGGAAATAAATACTAAACAAACTGAACCCTGGAAATGTAAATACTCTACCTATCTGCCAAGTCATCCATGCTTATGAGGTGTAATATTTATTATAAGGTCTTGTTGAGTTGCTTAGTGTACCTGTATGTGAGAAAAATAACTATATTTTATATAATGAATCACATAAGGAATAAAAAAAGAATTACCTGATATTTATTTTTATTTTTTCAAGAAATAATGAACTGAATCAGAAACTTTAATTGCATGATTGCATTGCTAGTAAAGATGTTTAAAAAAATAATAACTAAAAATATAAGCAGAATAACTATTCTAGAATCCAATTACAATATTTGTATCGTAATTTTCCCCAAAAAAATATTTTCAAATCCATTCTTTCTTGTTGTTTGATTAGTCATAAAAACAAAATTTTGTTCTTGTTCTCTAATTTCTGTTGCTTTTCATATTTTATTAATCATTCTGTTGATGGGATTCTGATCTTATAATCCAATGAAAGTCCACAATTGCTCTCCTTCTCCCAACAGTAGGAATAGGTAGATTAATCCTACTGCCAGCAGAGATATCTCAGTAATTAAGTAAAAACTAAAAATTAAATTTTTAATTTTTCTGTCAATGGTAGGTGTACTAATTATTTCAATATTGTTGGGTAGCTCTCACTGCTCTTTGAAAAGATTTTGGATACCTCATTCCAGAGTTAGCATAAACAAACAGAAAAAAATCCTAAAATTATAATCAATTCGTAGAGATTTCTTTTTTTTTAGTTTTTAACACTTAAATTCCAGAATGAAAATGGAAAATGAGCTGCCCAAATAAATTTAATTTAACAAATTTTATTAAGAACTCTCACAATTTTATCTTAAGTAGAAAATAAAGTGTATCATTCACTTAACTCTATACTCTCATGTGCATTACATCTGCACTTCTATACATTCACAATATAATGGCCGAGCTTTTTATAAATATGACTGGCAAGAATTAATATGTAAACAAACTACATACTGTTCTAATTCAATGTCAGCATATGTAAACATTAAAATAATCATTCCTTAGTTTTAGGTAGAAATTTACCAAATAAATGTAAATAAGGGTAGGTTTGGGCATTTGTTTAATGAAACAATGCAAATGACATTTATAAACACTGAATTGGTATGGTATTGTATAATGAGCAATAAACCCATTAAAATCTAAAATAATACATTTCATTTATAAAATTTGCCTTAGATTTTTGAAAATTGTTTAATTGATTTGATAGTACGAGGGTAAGTCAATTATTGTCCGCAACCTTGTTATAAATTTTATTGTAATACAAATAAGAAACTTATAGCTACATCATTTTTCAACATTGTCCCCTTTTATTTCAACACACTTGGTCCATTGTTGCACAAGCTTCCTGATGCCCTCATAAAAGAAGGTTTTCGGTTGAGCTGCGAACCAGGAATGCACCACTTCTTTCACTGTTTCGTCCGAGGTAAATCGACGGCCCCTTAATGCCTCTTTGAGTGGACCAAACACCAAACAAGTGGTAGTCAGAAGGGGCAAGATCAGGACTATACGGAGGACGAGCCAGTACTTCAAAGTTGAGTTTCTGGAGTGTTTCAGCAGTGTGGGCAGCAGTATGTGGACGGGCATTGTCGGCTACAATACAACATCTTTCGACAGCAGTTCTCGACGTTTGCTTCGAATTGCAGGCTTCATCTTGGGAGTAAGCATCTCACTGTAATGCGCACTGTTTATTGTTGTGCCCCTTTCCTCATAATGTTCCAGTACTAGGCCTTGTGGGTCCCAAAAACCGTAGTTTTCCTGCGGACGGTTGGGTCTTTTGCAGGGCGAATTTGGATGTTTCCATTCCATACTCTGCTGTTTACTCTCCGCCTCGTAATGATGGATCCGTGTTTCGTCACCATCAGTGATGATTCTGTCTAAGAAGATGTCCCGTTCGTTACCATAGAGATCCAAATGTTTTTGGCAGATGTCCAAGCGCGTTTGTTTATGCGACTGTGCGAGTTGTTTTGGAAACCATCTTGCACAGACTTTATGAAACCCAAGTCTGTTGTGGATGATTTCGTAGGCCATGTCACGTGCACCCTCAATGTTTTCCTCATTTGTGGAGGTAAACGGTCGTCCGGCTCCTTCGTCGTGCGTAACACTTGTGCGAAAATTTTTGAATTTTTCCATCCATTCGTAGACACTCCGTTGCGGCAACACACTGTTCCAGTATTGTACCGAAAGTCTTCGATGAATTTCGGCCCCTGATACACCTTCCGACTACAAAAAACGGATCACTGAACGTTGCTCTTCTTTGGTGAAAACAGAAAGCGGATCAGCCAGGGCTAACAGCAGTGCAGCGATAACGGAACTTACCTAATACTATCAAACCTGCACAGACATAACAACAATTAAACCACTCATGCGTCATCTACGCAACCCCACAGTACCACCAACATAAACAAAAATATAACTAAATTGCGGATAATAATTGACTTACCTTCGTACGTAATGGTCAGATAAAAGAATATATAATTCTCAATTATATGTAAAATTTTTTAGTCACATCAACTCAGGTTTTATTAAAAATTTATTCAAAAATTATTTATTTACAATATTTCATAGAAAAAAATTGAATTATAATTGTTTGATGGTAAAATTAGCTGTTATACTGAACTAATGCAATATTAACATGAATTAAAACAGATTATATTATGGCAATTTGATTGCACAGAAAAAATTCCATGCAACTTGAATTGCTGCATTATTTTAACATTAAAAATATAAAAAAATTTCTATGATTAGATATGCATGGTTAAACATATGGTGTATGTATTATGCACCATATGTCAGAATGTCTGTGTAGTAATAAATTTTATTATATTAATACTATTTTATTATATTAATTCTTATGTTGAATGTAAATTTCATTTTTAAAAAAATGTTTCCTTTAAGAAAATTCACTAAAAATGCAATTATTTCTACTACTTAAAATTATGTGATCTATATTTGTAAAAAATTTTGTTTGATATAAAATAATACAATAAGGATGTTTATAATATCAGTTTAAAAAATCAGATTTTTCTGATGTCACACATGTAAACTAATATGTTATATTTGTATAGCAGAATTTACACAAACACATCTGATCATTTAATAAGACAACAATCCTAACTACCATATTTTACAGACAAATTCTTTGTTACAAAGATTATCAGGGTCTCTGTTTGAAGCTCTACAATTATATTTTCCTTACATATTGTAATTAATGTTCCTGTACTAATAAAGGATGTGCTTACCACATATTTCCTCCAAAATATCAAATTCCTATACGTTATATACTTCACCAGTTCATCTGTTTTGCAATAATTTCATAATAAATGGATTCATTATAATTTTTATGTGTAATAATCCCAGAAAGGTTTAAAACTTATGGTAAAACCATAATTTTTAAGTTAATAATTAATATAAATAAATAATAAGTTCAGAAATATAAATAAAAAATTAATTGTAAAAATACTGTACTAAGAAGCTGGTTTGCCATTTTAATGCTTCATTCTCATTACAGTTAAATTAAAAAAAATATAGAAACGCTAAAAACTAAGAACTGGAAGCATATTTTGTTCAAAGTAGTACTACTTATTCCTTATATTTTACTGAATATAAATATCATAGAGTATGTTTTACCTAAGCATAAACTTTGTTATTCATATCAAGATATAAAAAATTCTAGCAAATAAAGACTGCACTTTCAGGGTACTAACTACAAAATAATAAGATGAAAACTAAAATTTGTAATGCTAGAGAATGACTGATGATGCTTCATTTAGATAAGAATTAAAATAATTTCTTTATTACAAGAAATATATTTCTTATTTAAATCAAAAAAATGTATGAAGATTCCAAATGTTCATTTAAATAAATCTTACTAGTTTTAAAAATACATACATATATGTTAAAATTGAAATGTATTGATTGTCTAATTTAATATAATATCATATTTAGGGTATATTTTAAAAGAATCTTGCAATTTTTTGTTAAATCACTGAACAATTAAAAAAAATATATATATATTTATTTGCTTCAATGGATGTCAGTAAGAGTAAGTTCTGAATAAATTTCATGAAAAACCAATAAGCCAAACCAAAATAATTTACTCTACTTTATATTTGTAACCACAATCATAAATCTTTGTCAAACAAGCTATAACCAATTGGTAAAATTAATATTAAAAAAATCAATCTTTAACAAGAAATTACTAAAGCAATAAAATATCTGTAGCAGTTATGACTGGAATACACTATCGCCTCAACACATCAACATTTTATAATTTTTTATATTAAATTTTTAACATTGTAAAATATCCAATATAAACAGCAAAGTACATAAAACATGTTGATATTAGTACCATCTGTTAAAAAAAAACCCTGATACCTAAAATTTGTCACTGATGCCTAAACTTTCCCTTTATATTTATGCTGTGCAGCAGCAAAAGTACTAGAGCCAGAAAAGTAATAACATGGTAAGGCGATGATAACACATTATTCCTGTGTTAGAAAGGAAGACTATAGAGATACATGCTCAAGAGCAAAGTCTTCTGATGTATAATTAATTTAGAGAATTAAAAAAAAGATTTGATTAAATGTACTTTCAAATAATTGGAATTTGGATTATTCAAATAATAAGACTATATTTGGGAAGTTTATATTAAGACTATATGTCATTAATGCATATCTGTAAATTTAATAAATTACTTAAAATGTATTTTTACTGTTTTTAATACATTATTACTGAGTATAATTATAAAATATTAAACAAAAAAATTTAATCATTCAAGGACTGAATAAAGTTATATTAATGTACTTATAAAAACTGATTCTACATAAAAATCATGATTTAACAATAAATTCAAAAATCATACTTTAATGTTGTAATGAAATTAATAGAAATTTATAAAACATAAGAAATCTTATATTAAAAATTGTACTAAATTATTTTATAATGTGAGGGTAGTAATGCATAAATATGAATTGGAAAGTTGGCAAAAGTAAAAAATTTGACTAATTCTCACTCTAATGACATTTCTGCAATGTTGCAATAAATATTCTGTTACCAGCTTCCTAGTTCTAGTGAGGAATGGTCCCTACCACAACATAAACTCACCAACTCTCCATTTCTGTAGAATAACAGGATGTATTCATATGCCATTTTGGTTACAGAAATCGAAGAACTGCAAAAGAATAGCAAATTATTATTGTTATAGAAAAAAAATAAAAAATCACTAAATAATTTAAATCAAAATATAAAACTTTCTTAAACATTCCAATAAACACTTAAAAAGAACAATATAAATGTAAAGAATAATGATGAAAACTGGACTTAATTTATTATAACCATTTCTAGACAAACCAGAAACCAACAAGGTATTTTTACATACAGAAGTTTGTATAAATACAAAACTAACTGTGAAATAGCTACTTCAGAGCGATGAATTCTCTACAATTAAAGTAGTTATAATTTTAAAAAACCAAACAACTCTGAAAAATAACAATAGCACATAAGAAATGGATTCATCTAAAAATAAATTTTGTGCCTGAAGTGGACAGGTAACAGTTAGATTCTGTCACTTACAACCTAAATCAGTGAAAGTTAATTTAACTTTTGAGTAAAGTCAGAAATATTAGGAGCAGTAGTTTATTAGCCTATTGTTTCTGGTACAGTAGTAATTCCAAGACAGCATTATAATTCAATATACTGTTCTTACAAACAAAACTTTCCAGTAAACAATAAATTAACAACAAAACAAAAATCTTGATTTTTCTTCACTGAAGTCATCTGTAAATAACCAATTGCTTGACCTTTAAACCATTCCTCAAATATCATCTTTAGTAACTTTCTGGAATCATCCATTTTAGAAATACATATTCATCAGTAAATTTACCTGTCTGAAGGTGAGTTCAAGGGTATAATTTCAATAATGAAACAAAATACTTTCTTATAAAACAAGAAACCAAATAATGAAAGTTTTTATTCTTAATTTAAATTTAAAAAAGTTATTAATTGAAATTTTAATAGAATAAAATCAAATTTTAAATAAAGATATATGTTTTATAACACTTTAAAATTATGCTACACTCTTCAAAGTGGCTTAAAGTTATATGTGACTTAAATTTAAAAATTTAGTAAATATCCAATAAATTTCCCCTTACTTAATCACATAAAATTTAATATAAGATGGTTCCTAACCAAAACCATAGCACATAATTCCCACATATACTGTATATAAGAAAAATATTTTAGACTCTTACAATAACAAACGATAGAAAACTATAATATTCAAAATATTTAAAGTTATCTGTTATAGTGAATTACATACTATCTTCTAAAACATGCAGTCAGATCACTTCCCAACAATGTAATGAGAAAGAACTCTTTTATCTCAGTAAAAAAGTCCAACTTGTGATAAAAAAAAAGAAAAAATAAACTAATAAATACTTAAGTAATAAACACTAACAGCATAAAAAGGTATTGGAATTTGTTTTCTTGGAAGGACAGCTTAAGTATATAAAACACCAAACATTTTGAACATTGCATAACATTACATATTATGTAAATTAGATCTGAAACAGACTACAAGATCTTTTGTTTATTGGACTCTAATTTATAAAAATGATAATTTGCAACAAAATATAATATATTAACTTTTGGTCTATGCTATCTTTTCTAGTCTTTCTTATGGCTGCAATGTATGCAAAGAACCTTTCAGTGCATAACCTACTCCATCTAAATAAATCTACTGTAAATCAATCCTTCTGGTGAAGAGAGAGAAACCACTTAATTCCTTATTTCCCCTCATTCTTGGCACTGATTGTTTTAATCAAGAGAATGGCTACACTATTTCTGGGACTGACTGTGACTCATTTTAAATCACTGACCACCACAACAGTTTTGGTTGTAGGCAACCTACATCGCCTTAACACCATAATGGACACCAAAAGAACTTGGGAACAATTGATTACAGTATTTAATTTACACACAAATCTCATTTTATCACTTTTAAACCAATCCAAAAGTTCTCATGGAATTAGAAATAAAATCATAATATTTAAATATATAATGAATTGAATTAAATTGATATATTATGAAATACCTATTATTCAGAAAATCTCCAGGTATTCATTGTAACTTTGTATATTCAGGGTCTATTGTCAATGTCAGGATAGCTCACATGACATTGGAATTATTTCACCAACAGAATAATTTTAATGTGATTGGAACTATTTTTTTTTACTTTCTCAGCTATACTGATATGTTGTTTTAACAATAATGAGAAAGTATATGATTCGGTCAAAATTAAATTTAAAAAACTGATCTTTATTTCAGCTTTGTGCCTTAAGGAGACATTAATAAAACTTAACACAAAAAGAAATATTTTAATTAATTGTAAGTAATTTGTGAAAAACATTTCATTCCAATGCTCCCAAAGTCCAAAAAATCTATTTTTGTCAGAGAAATGTTTCTGCGTAGTATGTCAGTCTGCATTCAGTCTTATAACTCTGGACCCCATTGACTGATTTTCTTCAAATTTAGTAGACAGGTTCTATCTTCCATGGGGAAAGAATGTATTAAATATTTGTAAAAATTGAAAGAAGAGAGTGTTTTGGCCGAAATAAATTTTTTTAATAATAAATTTACTAGAGCACTTTAACAAACATTTTCTAACAAAAGTGGAAGTTTTTTTTTTTTAACAAGATCACAGATTACCAAAACCTTTTTTGGTGTTACCTCTTAGCAAAAAAATTTCAAAAAATTTTTTTTAGCAAGAAAACAAAATAGTCCCATGTCAACTTTCATTAAATCCACACGTATAGAAATAATAATCTTTTCTGTGCTTTATTAAACAATGTATCATTTAAAATTAGAAATAAATATTTTTATATAAAAGTGTGAAAAAAATCTTAATTTTGGTTATTGCCTTTCAATAAAAAAGAATTATTTTATCATAAAGACACAGATAGAGCGTAAGAAATTGAATTGAAAAAATTAGTTGCATAACTTGACCGGCACAGCTGAGAAAATTTTTTTTTACTGCTGGATTTTTCTTTTTGTGGTGTAGTTATTTGTCTTACAAGCTTGTAAGAGGGAATATAGTATGGAAACCTTTTGCCACATAAAAATCCCAATCCTATGCAGCTTGTTATATGAGCAACTTGGTATCACAACATTTTGTTATTAGTTAAGACATCAATACTGGAATGCTGGCTGGTAGATAGTACCATGGAGACGTTAGCATTAAAGTCTAGTCAGACTACAAATGTTTACCTCTCACATAGAATAAGTGTGCCTCCGCAAACACAAAGTATTTAATTCCATAACTAAATAACAGTAATTTTTAACAGTTGTCATGAAAGTCATATATTATGAGTAATCTTTTCAGAATGATATTACAAATATAATCACCAATATTAAAAAAAAATACATCAAATGAGAATAAATGTTATTTTAACATTACAAATAATGTGTAAAATAAATAACTGGGTATGAAATAAAGGTTAATAACTATAACAATAAACACAATCTACTATCCTACAATATACACTGCATTTGTTCATATTACTTTTCCTTTACTCATTACTGAAAGAAATCTGTAAAATATTTGTATTTTTGGTGTTAATTGTTAATAAATAATAAATATATATATTAATAAATAATATTAAGGTGATTTTATACATAACAAATGTTATACATATATACAAAATATTTGGAAAAGTTTATGATAGATGATTAGGTATATTATTATATATATTTTATGTGTTGAGAGTTTATTCACTGTTACTGACAGAATGAGTGTATGAAAGATTGACTTAATTGAATGCATGATATTTCAACGTAATATAACATTTAAAAACAATACACATAACTAATTATATAAATTTACTTATCTCAGATAAGTAATTTATATAAATAAACAATTTTACTTTGCAGTTCAATGAAAAGATGACATAAGGTAATTCATGAAAATAGACTGAACAGGTTTTATAAATGGAAAGTGAATATTTTAAAACCTTTGATAAAACTTATTAATAATTACATTAACTTGAACTCTGTTTAATATTAATACCAAAAAGCTTCTGTCACCAAAAAATAATTTTATATAGTGTTCTCATTTATATTTTGATGCAGTGTGCAACATTGGGCAAGATAGCATTGTGCAATCTCACCAACTGTCTTGACCATTCTCAAAGGTAAAAATTACTAAAATAACTCAGTAATGTAGATTTTCTTTTCAGTTCTAATATCATATCTATAACACTGATGATATACTTAAGAGTGAGTGATTTACTAGTCACAATCACAATTCATTTCAATCAAAAACCAAAAAAATATATTCAATTCAAAAAACTTGTATATATTCACTTAAATGTGCATCTGCCTTTTTTATCTTATTATTGATGGAAAAATTCTCGTAAGTGAAAATGTACAGTTGAGCAACTCTTAGCAAACATTCATCGAATAAGGATAAATTTTAAAAAGAACTTTGTTTTAAGAAGGAAAACTGTAAATGCTAATATAGTCATTTGGTGAGATAATAAACATACCTTTTTCATAAAAAGATCTAGTTTAAGGATGAAAAAGGTAATTCTATTACCTTACCAAATGACTATATATTCTTTAATGTAATCACCAATATTTCATAACATCTGTTCTATTTTAGTTCAATTGGAAAAAACTGTACCTTTTCTGTTTTCTTGTAATTTGTACACATTTTCTACATTATTTCCAATCTCTATAGGAGTACCAGCTCTAAAATCATGTTTTTGGGATGCACCAATGTTTGAATTTCTATAAAAATGTAACAATTTGAGATAATTAAATAGGTATCATTAAAGGTCAAAAATGATTATTTATTTAAAAAGGAGACCTGATTTTATTAATAGACACCTCAGTCACTAATTTGGTTTTTTGTGCTTTCTACAGATATTTTAAACAGTATTACCAAGCAGTCAGACAGCAGAGTTACCACCCTACCATCCCCAATAAAGAAGTATCTGTCTGTTTTCACTAGTTACATTAAGTAGCCAAGTCGATAAAAAATCTAACATTAATAGTACACATCAAATAACAAAAAAGGGAAAGTATAGAAAAAGGGGACAATCAACCTAAACAATAATGAAAGTAGAATTGTGATATATCAGAGTAGGTAATCATCTTACCCATAATCATTATTTACTTTATGTATAAAACTTATCTGCATAATTAGATTCATTTTAAGAAGGCAATAATTTATATCAGATGTAACTGAAAAATGTTTAAAGTTAATAAACTGTAATCAATATAGCTTATGTCATCTACATTGAATATTAAATACAAAATAACAATCATATTATATTTTACATGTTTCATACAAGTAAGCACACAAATTGAATATTTTATTTTGATTAATATTAACTTCTGCTGTATAATATGAAACATGCTCTTGATGTTTTATACAAAAAAATTCTGTACGTGGTAAATTTATTAATACAATAATGTATTATTGTAAAAAAATATTGATTCACTTATTGTCATAACTATTTATCATACTAGAAAATAATTTGATATAATGAGAATAAGTTCATTACAAAGTAAGATTAATAAAGTACCCTACATAAAATAATTTGATAAACATGAATTAATATTTTTAAGTTGTGTAATATTCAATAAGTTTGGAGATTTCATATCACTATCAAAAGAGTCTTTCATAAACTAATCTTATTTAATATTAATTTTCTTTAAAAAATTATTCCACTTCATCACACAATATCTTTTTCAAAAAAAATATATTACCAATATACTATAAATTTTTAAATGATGCACCAAACAGATTTATTAATTATAACATTTTAAAAACTCAAGTCATAACATAACACATTCAACCATTTTTGTTGTTCTTATCCTACCTGATACTACCACTAGTAGTTTTCTTATGTTAGTAAGACATATATTTAGATTATCACTAAAAAGTACGCTGGATTTGAATGGTGTCTGTTCATTTAGTATATTATTACTTGTTTGTATATATTACATTCAATTACATTAAGATGAGGCTCTTTTACATGTATACGTAGAACATCAAGTTTATTATTTATGTGAGAGGTTGTTATCAACCTCACAGATTCAAAAATTCTCTAACATTTAACAATAACATTGATATTTTATATAGTACATAAAAAGGACCATACATCATTGCTCTGACAACCAGCAGGATATACACAGAACTACTTATTCATGGAAGTATTGGATTACACTAATAATTATTAGTGTAAATAAAATTATTAGTGTTTATTATTATTAACACTTTTAATCTCAAAAGATTCCATATATACAATAATAGTAACAAATTTATAAATGAACAAATTTAATTTGATGATGATATTTTATATAAGCAAATAATAAAAAATAATAATTAAGTTGGCTAAACTGGTTCCACAATTTACAGAGCTCATAACAGTTGTGATATTATTACAATATGGACATAGTCACTGACTTAAAACTTTAATAAAATGACGATCAATTGTTATGTATATAATTTAATTATCTAAGTTTTATAATTTTATATTTTTTAATTATAAATTATAATTCCTCCTCAACATGGCAGAATAACCAAAAGTGCTTGAAGGAAACAAATAATTAATAATAATTTAATAATTATATATTTAATTTAATAATTAATAATAATTTTTCAACATAGTCTCCTTGCATTTCAATACACTTGATCCATTGTTGCACAAGATTCCTGATGCCCTCATAAAAGAAGGTTTTCGGTTGAACTGCGAGCCAGGAATGCACCGCTTCTTTCACTGTTTCGTCCGAGGTAAATCGACGGCCCCTTAATGCCTCTTTGAGTGGACCAAACACCAAACAAGTGGTAGTCAGAAGGGGCAAGATCAGGACTATACGGAGGACGAGCCAGTACTTCAAAGTTGAGTTTCTGGAGCGTTTCAGCAGTATGTGGACGGGCATTGTCGTGCAACAACACAACACCTTTCGACTTCGACAGCAGTCCTCGGTGTTTGCTTCGAATTGCAGGCTTCACCTTGGCAGTAAGCATCTCCCTGTAACGCGCACCGTTTATTGTCGTGCCCCTTTCCTCATAATGTTCCAGTACTGGGCCTTGAGTCCTAAAAAACCGTAAGCATAAGTTTTCCTGTGGACGGTCTCGCAGAGAGACCGAGAGATCACTGAACGTGATCTCTTCTTCACGCAAACAGAAAGAGGAGCAGCCAGGGTTAACAGCAGTGCAGCGATAACGGAACTAACCTAACAGCATCAAACCTGCACAGACATAACAACAATTAAACCACGCACGCATCATCTACGCAACACGACCAGCATAAACAAAAATATAACTAAATTGCGGATAATAATTGACTTACCTCGTAATAAAAAAAACATATAGCCCAAGAATCACTATTATTATAAGGAAAAAACAAGTGGAATCAATTATTGCCAAATACTCAAACCTGAAGTTAATTTGAAATAATACTTTCAACATACTTCACCTTAAAAAACCTAATCATTCCAGTTTTCATGCTTGTCTGAGTACATGCCTTAAGCCAGTTGTCATGTTTGTAAGTAATTTTGATTAATTTCTGATTAACTTCTACTTCTGGCACAACAGTGCAATTTTATCATAGATACTTTTAAAAAAACACTTTAAAGTAATTTTTGAACAAAGAGCTAGAAAATGTACATTACACAAATTCTTAAAGTATTTATAAATCATACCATATACAAATCTTTAGAGTTCTTAACTTTCAACCTGCCTTTTTCACATACAGATTGGGTAACTCATAGCTCAAAACTATAAATAGATAATAACAAAGAAACCACCAAAATAAAAAAATTAGTACAACCTAATGGTAAGATTTTCAAATAAGCCCTACAACTAAAAGAAGGGAAGGGTCAGTGCCATTTCTGAAATTGCACATGTTTTAAGCATTAATTACAAATAACAATAAGTAAAATTAACAAAAACAATAATTTATTACACATCAAACAGAAGAAAATCTTTTATTCAAGTTGGTTTAATAGTACATTTTATTTTCTCAGTATATGAACACATTGTGTTAGCATACAGTTACAGATGAAAATAAAAAATGAAAATAATTGTATTAATATTTTACCACATCATGATCTAATTTTATAAATAAAGTGTGTCACAAAATATGGAATATGTTGTATAAACTTACACTTGACCTAATATGTAACACATTAAGAAAATGTATATGCCTTGAACAAATAGATATTTGTATTTGTAATGTACGTGAAGTATTATATGTAAAAAGAAAGTTCATGTGTGCATTACATATTATTATGAAAATAGGCTGTGTTAAATATAATTAACATTGTAAAAAAAAAACATTTGTTGACTTGTTTTTTAATGTTTTCATTTTACCTAATAATTATCATTCTGTTTATTTTCCACAGTTTTTATCCTTTAAATTTATTTATAACTGAAGAGCTCTCTATGCAGTAAGTATTTATATTATCCAGTAATAAATAAATATAATAAAGTTTTTATTTTAACAGCTAAATAAGCTAGATAATTTAAACTAGTCATACTAATAATATGCTGCAATTGCTAATAACACCCAATAACTATCAATATAGTTTTACATGGTCATGTTTATTTCCCTCATAGTAATACAAAACTATACACATATACATATATATATATATATATATATATCACTGCATAGTATTTATTATCACAATAATTTAATCAAAGATTACTTCTAAAATTATCACTATATCTCAAATAATATACTCATAATTCGATCACTAGAAGTTTTTTAAAAATCTCACAATTACATTTTTCTTTCTGTGCGAAAAACACTTTGGTATTATAATCCGGACACGACACATTTGTTATAGCCATTACCGGTATTACTACAAATGTTCAGACACCTGTCTCATGTTCTTTATTTGTTGATGATTTTGCTATATACACTGTGTCCCGTTTCACAGCCATAGCTGAGAGACTACTGTAGAACACTATATCTCACCTTGACGCTTGGTCCAAGGTGAGATATAGTGTTCTTCACATTTTCATCTGAGAAATCAAAAAGTGTAGCCTTTTCTAGTATTCGGGACCCCTTTATTCCGCAACTCTTTCTCGGTGGAGAGCTAATAGCTATCTCTCCTGATGTCAGATTTTTAGGATTATTTTTAAATAACCGGCTTACTTGAGTCAAACACATCAAAGAATTAAAAACAAAATGTTTCAGTCTTTTAGATATGCTACGAGTCTTTAGCAATACAAATTGGGGTGCTGATCGGTCATGTACGTTGCGTTTTTAGTATTCCTTAGTTCGTTCTCGTTTAAATTATGGTTGTGGTCGCCTACTCTTCGGCACGCAATACCGTGCTTAAAATGCTGGATTCTGTATGTCATGCTTTCCTTCGGCTTGCTACAGGTGCCTTTAGATCAAGCCCTGTCGTTAGCAACCTCATTGACTACGGTGAGCCATCACTTTGGGATAGACGTGACCAGGTTTTAGCGTCCTATTATGCCCGTCTTAAAGGACACCCAAATCACTCGGCTTTTGACGCAGTCCTTAGAAATCCTTATCTTCAAAGATATGAAAACCATCTACGTTCTACTGCACCTGTGGGTATTCGTACCTGGCGTTTCCTACGCCCTATAAATGCTGCCGCACCTTCCATTTTTCCACTCATTTTGTTATTTAAAAAAACCAGTGTATAGTCTTCCACTATACACCTGTACTACACCAAGAACACTACGCAAATTACAACATATACCCTTACACAACAACATCCAACACAATTTTCTCCTACATTTATACTCGATGGTGTTGCGACATCTTACAAAACGCAACCGTAACCCAAGGTGGGAACTATCGTGCCGATGGGTGAATGGCTCTACGTAGTGAGTCTCGAACGATGTCCTCTGGGCACCAGGGAGAACCCAGGGAGGTTCTCCCTGGTGCCCAGAGGACATCGTTCTCGGAGGATTTATGGATAGTTATGTTAAATAACTATACAAATTGCTTAAAATGCTGCAAAATCAACATGGAGGTGGCTTTTGTTTTCAGTTTTCATAATTATTAAAGTATTCACATCTTCTTAGCAAACAGCTTGTGCTCAATTAGTCCTTAATTATAAATCCGATTCACCAAAACTAGCCATCTACATGATCAACAATTTCAGAAGTCTACAAAATTAAAGAATACTCAGAGATTTACACAGCTTTATAATCACAAAATTAATATACCGAAACACAGTACATAACAAAGTATATTTATATGATTGAACACTCATGAACACTATAAAATTTCATGATTATGCACAAGTTGAATACGATGCATCTATAGAATATTTATTGCAGTAACTACAGACAAGGAAATGAAACATAAAACAAGACAAGTATTCCTTCCCAAAGGAATGCTTTAAGACTCTTCAGACAGAGTGATGTCTTCACTCAGAATAATTAATGTAGCACAAATTTATTTTTCTCCAAACAAAAAGCTCTATAAAATTCTTTGTTTGTGCACAAAACATAAAACAGAAAGAATGTTGTACAATAATGGATCAGATTGATTTCTATTTATGGAAATTCATATAATAAATTTCTCTACAAGAACCTCTGAAGCAAAATTCTCGAGACAAGTTATTTTGGCTTCCTTTATGGAAATTGTAAGTATTGATATTATTTTTTGATAGCTTTTATACAGCGTATCTAGTAGAAGATATGCGAAGTGAAAATTTTATAATGTTACAACTGCAGATATTAAATTACTACCATGTTTATACCAAGGTCTAAAGTGTCTAGTTTACACACTTGTTTAGAGCTCACAGGCGTGGTAAATTGTGCCATGTCTGAATATCAATATTCTACCAGTAGCGTGACAATTTAGTCAATCAGGTGTTTCACATCAACTCACCAGGTTGGTCTAGTGGTAAAGATGTCTTCCCAAATCAGCTGATTTGGAAGTCCAGAGTTCTAGCATTCAAGTCAGTTATTTTTATAGATTTGAATACTAGATCGTGGATACCGTTGTTCTTTGGTGGTTGGGTTTCAATTAACCACACACCTTAAGAATGGTCAAACTGAGACTGAACAAGACTACACTTCATTTACTCATACATATCATCCTCTGAAGTAATACCTAAACCGTAATTCCCAGAGGCTAAACAGAAAAAAGAAAAGGAGTTTCACATCAATGAATGAATATGCTTGCATAACCAGATCCGAGCCATGTTGTCATAATCAACATTCTTGATTTACTTGAAATAATGCCTACATTAAAACTGGACAGTGTAGAAAGTAATTATAGAATACCAACTATATGACAATTCAGTCAAAAAAAGTGCAGTTGAAAATCTTTCAATCAAAAACTTTATTGTGTACATTCTAAATAACTACTTGGAATATTTGACTTATTTATAAATAGTGCACACCAACCACGACTAATTTAAAAGTAAAGAAGTAAATTTCTCACTTTTTTTTAATAAAAAATGGATTATATAATATATATATATTGTATTTCTATAATCAAAAACCAACTTGAAAAACCCAAGTACACAATTACAAAGTAAATGAAATGATACTTACCTTATTTTATTTTTTTATTCCAAAAACACTTTCGCAGGAATCTGCATCATCAGTTGAATATAAGATATAATATAAGATATAAAATTACATATCAAACATAATTTTTTTTTTTTAAATTAAAATTACAATCATATATATAAAAACATATGAAGTTGATTAAAAAATATAACTACAAATATATAAATATGACGTCATAATTAAAAATAAAATAGAAAATTTATGCTTGTAACCTGGCCAGGCATGTTACATTACTGAGTGGATTTGAATTAAATTATTTATGAACATTATGATTATATCTATTTTTACTGAAAAAAACGTGTTGCCATCTATTGCTGCTTTTATAAGTGTCATCTCTACAAATGCTGCCTGAAAGTTGATCAAATTGGAAATTCTTTTGTATTTATGTATATAAAATCTCTGCGAAAGTCCAAATAAATATAATTTAAATTAAATTTCATGATTTCCACTACTTCCAAATTTATCTGAATATCCAATACTGTATGCTTGTTATTAATGAGGTGGTCAGCAACATTAGATATACCCACCCAATTTACCACTTCTATAATTTTTGATGATCTAAATATATGTAGGTAAAACGAGATTTTTAGAACACATACGAAATTATAAAAATGTTCTATTTATTTTATTTTACTTTTAAATTTAATTTTTAATTATGTCATATTGATATATCTGTAGCAATTTTATTTAACTGACTTCAAATGTTTTTGTATATACGATTGATTTTAATTTTAAAAAAATTGTTTGATGTTCAATTTTATATAACTGATGATGCGGGATCCCGCCAAAGTGCTTTTGGAATAAAAAAAAGCTAAGTTATCTCATTTACTTTGTAATTCTATAGTTGGGTTGTTCAAGTTGGTTTTTGATTATAAAAATACAATATATTGGGGAGAGGAATATGGGTCTTATTATTGACTTATGGTTAATATACAATTGTTTTGTTTTCCAGCTACTGCCAGGTATGGGTGTGTGTAGGCAAATTCAATAACCACTACCAGCTGGCCAGGCCTGACTTAGTGCAGTGTAAGTATAAGGTACCAGAGTAAATATGTCTGAAACAGACTCAGATCAACTACTGCTGATGTGTGGTTAATAGAAATCCAGCCACCAAGGATCACAAATATCCATAGTCTACCTATCAAATTCTCACATACATTCAATTCAACTCTTGACTTTGAAAATCAGCTGATTTTGCAATGAGTTTAACTAACCCAATAAGTAAACATTAAGCTACTTTAGCTTTAAAAAATACATATAGCAGTTTAAAATATTGCATGTAAAAAATTATTTTCTTAACACTACAAGCGAGATAAGTGAGGATACCAATCTCCAATTACACTGCCCAACAATGAAAATGTTTCAGGCTCAAAAGAAGCTTATTCTTATGCATCTCCATCTGCTGAATTCAAGTCACCATAAAAATGACAAATTAGCTCTTGCTTTGGAGATACAATGAATGACATGTAATTTTTTACCCGATCTGCATTTTTAGTTTACGGGCAATTTTGTTTTTGGAGTTATCACACCTGTTAAATGACAAAACATGTATTCCAGCTGTTCGTAGGTTATAAACACTATTACTGTTGCGGTGACTGAATTTCATATGGTACGTGTTGTGATTAGTGCAGAATTTCTGGTTTTCAAGTGCTTTTGTATTGGAAAAATCTGTAAATTCGGTGAATAATTTACATTATTGGTGAAATAACATTTTCATCACAGAAACACAATCAGTTGCCTCTTATGAAGACTGCTTATCAGCATTATTTTGGTAAGAAGGTAGGGGACCATGTTAAGTCATGGGCTCAACATACATGTTGCAACTCTTGTTGTTATACTACAATAATGGCTCAAAAATTAAAATCTATCTACAGCTTTTGTGTGCCTATGGTTTGGTGGGAGCCTACAAACCATACAGATATCTGCTATTTCTCCTTGACTACATCTACAAAGGCAGAATTGTCAATGAAGAAAAAAGGAAAAGGTCTGTGTCCTAATTACTCGACCTATTCCACATTCAGATAGTTTACCTTACTCCACCTGAAAATTATGAGCTTGAAGTAGAAAAACTTCCACATCATATGGCAGTGATTTTGACAAAAAAATTATAAACCACATAGACAGAGTCAAGTGGAATTGAGACCTTGATTTGGCAGAACTTCTAGGGTCAAGACAACAATAGAATCTTCTCAAACATGTCAGGGTTTCACAGTAGACACAATTATAGGTATCTGCTTTCTTTTTTTGAGAACAGCAGTCTTGTTTGCTACTACCTTAACGGCCTGATGAAATGTTTGAATTTGAATCATGATTCAACTAATTGGAGGCTCATTCATACTCTTCCAAGCTGTATTACTTTACAATGGCAAGTCTTTCTTCTCTTCCTGTAGTACACATGAAGGAGACTTATGCAAACTTGGCAATCCTCCTAGACTTAAGTCCTTGTTGTAACTCTTAGGTCTGAAAGTGTGGTACACTAAATACTACTGCTTTTAGTATACGCGAGACAATAGCAATAGGAAATCACATTATTCAAGCAGACTGGCCTGCAAGAAATCTTAACCCTAATGAGAAAAATGTTGCAAAGCCGCTTGTGCACCCGAAATATGTTCTTCCACACTTTTATATAAAGCTGGGTTTGATGAAAAATTGTGTCTAGTATGAACGGAGAAGTACTTGAGACAAATTTCCTACAATAAGTGATGCAAAAGAAAAGTATCTTTGTTGGGCCACAAATTCTGCTACTTGTAAAGGATTCTGCATTTTGAAGGGCAAAGAAAAGAAAACTTGCAAAAATACTATCAACTCAGATTCCATTCCCCTTAAATCAATTTTCTCCACACCTGGACTTCCCTCCTAATTGTGATGTCAGTGCTGCACATAAAAAAAGATTTAATCAGGATACTTCTGTAATAAAACAAAGATATCAGGGCTGCTGGAATGAAGCAGTGCTTGAGGATTACTGCTGGTCTATGTAGGAATGCTCCGGAACTTACAAGTGGAAAGCCAAAAGACAACAATCTCGTGAAGCCACCACATGATTCTCTTCAGATCCAGCAACTGCCAGGTATACTTACATTTAAAACTCTTAGAATGTAACCGTCATTAAAAAGTGTCAAATGGACTTTCTATGTTGTTTGTATACGTAATTAATTTGTACTAACATAAGTGGTTGACTTTTGGCAGTAATTAAAATTTCACTGTTTAAACAGTTTTGCTTTACCATGCTAACATTTCAATACATCATAAGCTGAAATGGTCGTCTTTATATTACATAAAATTACTTGCCTTTATCTTTTCTACCACTTCATTCTTATTATTAGGTCAGATTAATTAACTTCCTTCTGCTCATATAAGCAAAGTTTCAGCATAAATTAATCCAAAATTTATATTAAATTATCTACAAATACATTTTTTATTGATCTCACCACATAAGCTTGTTTGTGTGCGAGACAGAATTCTGGTAATGTATGAAAAATTCAACCCAGCATTAAAACCTGGGACCTCCATATGAAAGGCTAAAATGCTAATAGATCACCACAATCATTAACTTACAATAAAATTCTTTAATTTGTAAATAAATCAGAGAAACAAATCATTTAAGTTATTTTGAAAAAATTAATACTTTTAAGAAAAATAGCAACAAAATAATTTAATTAGATAAATATGTATTTGCAATGTTAGTGAAAAGAAATCAACATTAATTACTTATGTCACTGAATTAAAATAAAGACAAGGGAGAAAAATAGAAGTAATGAATTATCTGAAAATGAAAACTGTTGATGTATGAACTGTCTCGAAGCCAGAACATTCATTATGTGGCTAGCTTGTATGAATGTAATTTTATTTTCTTGAGTATATATTTTACACATCATTCCATATTGATGTTAAAATAATCTGCGAGGCCAAATGATAAAAGTGAAATAAAATACACAAAACTGTGGTCAATAGTGATTGTAGCTTCATGGCGTGAATAATTGCAGAGTAAAGCATAAAAGGTGACAATGAGAATGCTAAATTGATCAAAGAATAAGAGGAATGATAAGAGAGAAATTGCTAAGATTGTAAAAGAGATTCTTTGGTAAAAACATATTTTCCTTTAAAAATTCATCGTTATAATTATTAGCAGCACCTTTGCCAGAAATGGTTTATTTTCAAGATTAATTTGCAAAATGAATTTCTTAAAACGTGCTAGACTTTCAAAATGCAACATTAATAGCAGAACCTAACAACACCACAAGGTACGATGAATAACTGCTTTATATTTCAACTAAACATTCATATTTTTGCCAACTATTAAAAAAAACCAACAAATCCTTAAAAGCAGAAATAAGTATTTCATATTTAGTTTCAATGTTTATGCAAAATTTAAAATTCTTCAGGAAAATTAGGTTAACTTATGTTTAAACCATCTTAGCATCTTAACTTATACATAATACTCAATGACTATTAAAGAACACTTTTATAACTTCTAGGTTGTTCAGTAGACAAAATTAATTAGAATAAATTGTCAAGATGACACCTCCTAACAAAATATCACCAGTTAAAGATTTTTCATAAAACCTATTTTTAAATTATCAGTAGTCTGAAAAATACATCATGAAACACCACACTTGATTTTCAGCATGTGTGAAGTCAGCCAAAATTCAATCAAGTTAAATGAATATTTTAATCTAGCAGTCAGATTTTCATTGTAGTCAAATTTTATTTGCAAGGACATACAGAAAATTCTGATGTTAATAGTGAGATTCTCAGCACTCTTTCATTCCATTATTCATAAATGTACCACATAAATCTAAATTCACATTTCTACAGAAAATAAATTTTAACCCTACACATACTCTTAATAGTGATACTGCATTTCAGGACTACTAAAACCAGTTTATTCAGATTAGAATCAATAAGAAACATTGTGGCACACTAAGATAAATGTAGACCCACAATTAGCAATGAACACACATTTGGTTCTCTCAGACAGCACAATTCCCTGCATAAAAAAATCCACCCCACACTGCTAACAAAGGGAGCTATTAAAAAAAAATTAAAATCAAGATACTGCATCATTTACCTTGAAGTCCAATCTCTTGATTTCCTCAATGGGCTTTCACATGGTAGAAAGTTCAGCAAAAACATGAATGCTTTAAGAAATGGCTCAGACATAAGGTGAAAAACTTACTGGGTAAGAATGTCCACAAATTAACCCACCGGGTTGGTCTAGTGGTTAACGCGTCTTCCCAAATCAGCTGATTTGGAAGTCGAGAGTTACAGCGTTCAAGTCCTAGTAAAGCCAGATATTTTTACATGGATTTGAATACTAGATCATGGATACCTGTGTTCTTTGGTGGTTGGGTTTCAATTAACCACACATCTCAGGTACGGTCAGAATGTACAAGACTACACTTCATTTACACTCATACATATCATCCTCATTCATCCTCTGAAGAATTATCTAAACGGTAGTTACCGGAGGCTAAACAGGAAAAAGAAAGAAAGAATGTCCACAAAAAGATGAGACATTCATATTGTAAAAATAATTTTTGTAGACTCTCTTTTATCATTAAACCATAATAAGTAATAGATTGTAGAACAGTCAAATAGATGCCAAAAATTGTAAGTTTCTATGTAAATTTATGATTTAACATATTGCCCTAATACAAATCACGACCGCAGTCAAAGTATAAATTATTTAATTTATTATTTCTTCTAATATGGACAATACAGAGACATGGAAGTACTCCAATGTTATGAAGTCAGCAGTAATTTATAATATCCTTCCGTTCTAATTCCAAGCATTTGGGAATTTGTTTAACAAGGCTTTTTTAACCACACTAATGAACTTACTGCCAGCATAAAAAGGACGGCACACTAGTTAATTCTTAAAACATCTGCCAATTTCTAAAATAAAAATTAAAAATGCAAGCATTAGATAAAATTTATAACAAATGCATTGTCATAAAATGCAAAATTATTTAAATACACCCATGCAGAATCAGCAACTTTAAAAATTGAGCCTAATAATTTTCTACCTCAAACTACAAAAATAATTTTACTAATTAAACACAACCCATAATAAAACAGAAAAATATTAAAACAAACAAAATTTTGTACTAAAAATATTTAGCTTAAAGCAATTTATTTATAAAAGGTTTCGATAATCAAAAGTTTAGTAACTTCTTTTGAAATTCCTGGAGTCTTCTGATAAATATATTGACCAGCTTAACAATAAAAATTCATGTTTTTATAATTTAAATCAATTACACTGTAGCTACCATATAAACGCTCAACAACTATTGTTAACAAGAAAAGTAAGGGTTGACAAAATAATAATTGACACGTTTGAAATCAATTTAGAACTTTAATTTTGAGCCGAACATGTTATGGATTGGTCTGAATTTTGAATACAAAGACAATAAATGAAAAAACAATTCTTAAAGATCAGAGAGGCAACACCAAAAGTCAACATTACAACAATATGCTTTTTAAAAATTAAGATATTCATAACAAATAAAAAAAAAACAACGCATATTTTTTTTATCACAGACAGGAATGGTGTATATATATTTAATCAACTTCTTCAATGGTTGGTCCAGCTCCACCACCAGGAGCTCCTCCAGGTGCAGCTCCAGCACTTCCAGGGAATCCAGGGCCACCAGGGAATCCAGGACCACCAGGCATGCCACCTGGCATACTACCTCCACTCTGGTACAGCTTAGTGATGATGGGGTTGCACAGCTGTTCCAATTCCTTTTGTTTATGTTCAAACTCTTCTTTCTCAGCCAACTGGTTAGCATCCAACCAACGAATGACTTCATTGCACCTTTCAATCACAGATTGCTTATCAGTTTCAGAGATCTTATCTTTTAATTTCTCATCCTCCATGGTACTCTTCATGTTGAAACAATAAGATTCCAAAGAGTTCTTAGCAGCAATGACCTGTTTTTGCTTTTCATCTTCGGCACGATATTTTTCAGCATCATTCACCATGCGTTCAATATCTTCCTTGCTCAAACGTCCCTTGTCATTGGTGATTGTAATCTTGTTCTCTTTTCCAGTTGACTTCTCAACAGCTGTTACATTGAGAATACCATTAGCATCAATATCAAAGGTAACTTCAATCTGAGGCACACCTCGTGGTGCTGGAGGAATTCCAGTCAACTCAAACTTTCCAAGTAAATTGTTATCTTTGGTCATCGCTCTCTCTCCTTCATATACTTGAATCAATACACCAGGTTGGTTGTCAGAGTATGTAGTGAATGTCTGCGTTTGTTTAGTTGGAATGGTAGTATTTCTTTTTATTAATACTGTCATTACACCACCTGCTGTCTCAATACCAAGAGACAATGGTGTGACATCAAGAAGTAATAAGTCTTGCACTTCTTCAGATTTGTCTCCATGTAAAATGGCGGCTTGCACAGCTGCACCGTAAGCGACAGCCTCATCAGGATTGATAGATTTGTTTAATTCCTTCCCATTAAAGAAATCTTGAAGTAATTTTTGTACTTTGGGGATACGTGTTGATCCACCAACAAGAACAATGTCATGAATTTGAGCCTTGTCCATCTTGGCATCTCGTAAAGATTTCTCAACAGGCTCCATGGTGCTACGGAATAGGTCAGCATTCAGTTCCTCAAAACGTGCACGTGTAATCGATGTGTAAAAGTCAACTCCCTCGTAGAGAGAATCAATTTCAATACTAGCCTGGGTTGATGATGAAAGAGTTCTCTTTGCACGCTCACAAGCTGTACGCAATCGCCTGAGGGCTCTCTTGTTTTGTGTAAGATCTTTCTTATGTTTCCTCTTAAATTCTTGAACAAAGTGATTAACCATTCTATTATCAAAGTCCTCTCCTCCCAAGTGAGTATCACCAGCAGTGGATTTTACTTCAAATATACCATCCTCAATCGTTAGTATAGACACATCAAAGGTGCCACCACCCAAATCAAAGATAAGAACATTACGTTCTCCAGAACCCTGAAACAAAATCCATAAAATTTTATTGTTAACACAAAATACACTGGAAAAAACAAGTAAAATTTATATGGTTTATACAAGATCTAAGAGTTAAATTGTATTTATAATGTTGATTTGACTAGGGCTCAAATCCTTAAATAGTGCCTTATAAGCAACCTTAAGCAGCAAACAACTTGCTGGCAAATACAGGACATGCACATCCTTTACTTTCAGATACAATCAATTTTTTTTTTTCGTGTTTTTTAAGGTAAACAGAAACATGTTTTACAGTGTAACTTCTTATATACATCTTGTACAGTTGTTTAGTCAATGAAAAGCAATTAAATTTACACACACATTTAATTACAGCTCCATCATTATTTCTTAACAATTGGGTCAGACAATATGGGTGGGCAGCCTAGCCTCCACTATCTTCTGATCTTATCCCCAATGAATTTTTGTTTATAGGATTACATAGGCAAGTGTTCCATCCTAATATGAAATATGGACCATTAAAAGAACAAATAACCGTTTATCTGACACCGGATGTTCTCAGTCATGTATGACAAGAGGTTAACCTTGATGTAGATAGAACTACTGAAGTTCATATTTAATATAAACTACTGAATAGGTAAGATTAATCTCATTATTCTATGAATATACCGTATATAATTATCAAAGTTTCTAAACATAAAACGTATATTTTTTATTAAAAAATTACAAATTTTTCTTCAATATTTCACTACAATGGGAAAAACATACTACATAAATCAACAAAATGTTTATAGTTCAATCAAAATTTTTTAACTTTAAACTTGCAATATGCAACAATGGGAGAGGTCAAGAGCCTATCCCCTAGTGCTTTTCTTCTATCTTTCAAAATACAATTAAAAAAAAAAAAAATCAAAATTAATAATATTAATGTTTAATATAAATACACAATTTCTTAAATTAACAACTTTTACATTAAACAAATGTTACATATCTGGGAAACCAGGCACTATAAGAATGCATGGGACTATGTCAATGTACATAATGTTGGCTATTATAGATGCTAACTAAACTAGAATAAATTTAGCCAAACATCCCAAGCCTTTGGCTTAAAATACATTATTTTTAAACAGAAATTGTAATACCGTAGACCCAATTTTCTTTAATCTTATACTAAAATAGGAGATTCTATCAAATTTGACACTTGCACTCCCAACATCTATCTGCTAACACTGCATTTTTATATTTAAAAATATTTTCTCTTACTAGTCATCACAAAACAGATTTATACTACTTTTTTGTTTCTATATAAATTGTTTCAAGGAATATAGGTTAACAGTAATTATTAACCAGCATTTAAAAATAACATATCTAAACAAATCTAATACTTTAAGAAATAGTAAATAATCATACAAGATATCTGTGTATATTTCCAGTCAAGAGAAACAACCTGTCATAACAAATGAATCGCTCACTACCTCTTTAATAGTAGGCCTATGTCAATAAGAAAGCACTGCATTCAAAAATAAATAATTCTTAACTACACGTAAATAAACAGCTACAAAATAACTTTTGTGTACAGTTGTTTCCACTGGTGTCAAAATTTGCTTTTCTTAATTTTTGAGGAAAAGGAAATGTGTAGTTAACTACAATAATTATTAATCGTTAAGAAAATATAGATAAATAAATATGAAAAAATTACAGTTAATATAAACTTAAGATAAAATAATTTTTTTTTGGAAATAAAAAATTGTATATACAGAATCTGTTACTTTCTGAAAATAGTAAATATCTGGATATTTCTGAACATGGCATGAGATTTGAATATAAAACTCATATAGACTGTATACACCTTAAAGAAACTTAAAATTGTCAAGTCAAGGGACGGATTTAAAAACTTCAAGAGATAATATACTGTCTCCCATATAACACTTCAATACCTTGTTAATGCAAAAACATGGTGAATTATATCACAAATATAAATCCAGAAAATTACAAAATCATATGAGAAAAATTAAATAAAAAACTTTTTCTTAATTCATTAATGATTAGATACTGCAGCATTTATTGTATAATTTTACCTAAGTAGTATTGTCTATATCTAAGTATAGACATAACATTACATATAATTTAATTTTTTATTTTGAAATTTAATTAATAATTAATTTATTTTCAAAACATAAGTTATTTAACTGTAAGACAATGAACATGATTATGCAGAAATGATAAAAGCAGCAAATCAACTGTGTAATGGAAAAGGTTAATTGGATTAAGTGGTTCTGTTGACCCACAAGCAAGTTTTAAATTTAGTTGCAATACCTATTTGAGTTTTTTTTAATTTTATTTATATAGGGAAGGTTCATTATATCAATACTTCCAGTTTCTAATTTGAAGCAGGGTTTTAATGAATACAACTGACACACTGATATTTAAATATTTTACATATACAGCTGTAATTTTACATAACTTTTAGGCAGTCATTTTTTAATAGCTTATAATAAACATTTCCTACAAAAAAACTCAAAAACCCAAAACTCAGATAAGCACAGCTATCAAAAGTTTAAAAGGTCTAATAAAAACTCAATGATCACTAAGAGTAAAACAATTTTCTGCTAAACTGTTTTGTCAAAAACCAACATTTGATACTCTACATATCTAAATTATTTTATTAACACAATGCACAGCAGTCTTTCTGGTACTCTATTTTGACCAAATCCATAAAAAAACTTAATGAAAGAATATTCCTTAATAAAGTTGAAATCTTTGACTTAATAAAATACGCACAAAAAGAACACAGCTTTAAAATCTGAGCAACGCAAGATTATTCATTAACTCCAATTTAAGAGAAATAATAACCTCAAGTTGCTATGTAATACTTCAAGCAGATTAAAAATGCTTGAAATATTGTACTAAAAATAAGTTTGTGGTTTATTTTATGAATGAAATATTAAGTTTTTGCAGTTTATAAATTTTATTTAAAATGAGATTCTAAGGAAGTATTATGGTTTAATAATTTGCAAGTTCATAATCCATTTTTGGGGTTAAAACTAAATAAAACAAAAATACAGCATTCATTGTATTTAAACTAAAAAAAAAAAAAAATGCACTAGACATCCGTAGCATTTTTTCTGTCTAATCCATCAAACCTTTCGACCCACAACTATCTATCTATGATTAATCTAACAAAACTAACTACTAGATACCAAAATTGTTTTTGAACTAATAGAGTCTAAAAAGTATTAGTTTCAGACCATATGACAAGACCACTTATTCTTCACAATCGAATCCTTTGTCATCACAAAAACTCATTTAATAAAATGAGCACACTTTTTCTACTGCATGCTTATACTTTTCTTTTTTATTAACTATGAACTTAATATAAAAATATTCATCATTGAAACTAACAGTAAGGTTCACCTTCTTATCAAGACCATAAGCGATTGCAGCTGCTGTAGGCTCATTAATGATACGAAGTACATTAAGGCCTGAAATTGTACCAGCATCTTTAGTTGCTTGCCTCTGTGAGTCATTGAAGTAAGCTGGTACAGTGATTACAGCATTAGTAACTGTTTTACCTAAATAAGCTTCTGCTGTTTCCTTCATTTTCGTTAGAACCATTGAACTAACCTAAACAGATTTAAAAATTTAATTTTAAAATTTTTTACAATTTAAGTAAAGTTTACATTAAATTAATTCAATTTAAAACTTAATCTCTCTAAATACCTAGAAAACAAATACATTTAGAAAATGAATTTGCCTAAGAAATGAAAATTTACAGCGGTTTGTCAAATTAACAGAATAGTTTACCTAACATACAAAACTATATCAATATTAAATTTACAACTAATATTATAGAGTTGTTCACTTCATAGGTACTGGTCGATACTTGCATGGCATTTTTCCAAATATTAGGGAGCTGTGAGCAATTAGGTGGGTTTTCCAAAATCGGTACACAACTCTATTCTTCTAAGGATATGGCACTTTCAGGAATACTTTGGCTAGGTTTGGTTTGGTTGATTCAGACTTGTGCCTGGATTGTAGAGTCGAAACACCATGGACAATGTCCTTTATGTTTGTCCCCAGTACAAGGTTGAATGTAACAGTTGTTAGGGAACTCGAGAGCGGATTCCTTCTTTGATTTGGGAGTCAACTGGAAGACTCTCAGAGAAAAACTGTGGCTGGCTTCCTCAGCTTCCTCGCTCTGAGCAAGATGGCTAAGATATACAGTAGTGTAGAACCCTGAATGGCTAGGGACCACCTCAACAGTCTATTAGCTGGAGGTAGGTGTGTTGGCATCGAGCCACAGTTAAATTAAATATGTGATTATTTGTTAAATGTTGGCTGTTGGTGAAACAGCGACTGCACTGCCGAGGGTATGGATTACAATGTAGCCGTGAGATGTAGCACAGTTTTGAATGAGTAAACATCACAGTCGGCGAGATGGCAACTGCACTACCAATGGCATGGATCCCATGTAGCCAAGAGGTGTACAGCATCTCGATAATGGTAATAAACAAGTAAATGTCGTATGGGACTCTGAAAAGGAGCTAAGTGGGAGTAGGTCTGTCCACCCCACACAGACCAGACCGGAGTCCGTAATTCACTAAAAGAGCTAGGGCTAAATTTTGTTGTTGCCAACAACATTTTTGGTGGTATATTGTTTTTAATTTTTCCTCAAATCTATGAGACATTTACAACAAAGTGACTCACTAAAATTAGAACTAGGCGCAGGATTCGTGCTTCTGTAAACTTTGTTAGCTAGTTCAAAGGGAAATGATGTAGGACATTCAAGATGTCTGGACGAGGCCTACAGCAAAGGCAAAAGCTGAGTTAAGAATCAATAACCAATGTTAATGTCTAACGAGGCATTTATATCAGTGGCATCCCAATGATTTACTATCAAAAATCAGTTAATTTGTACCCACACTGAGCAAATAGAAGATGAAATTAGTTTTTACATTTAAAAATAAAATAAGTCTTGTTCACTAATGAAGGCAATTCACCATGATCATCCAACTTGTATTTATACATTCATTTAAATGTACAGTAGGTTTTCCTTTAACAATGCAACTTATTTCATACTATGTAAAAATGAAATTTCTAAAAAGCCCCCAAATTTAACATCATACACAAAGTAGTAAATGATCAGTAGAAAAAAGTTGTTAAAAACTATATTAAATTTTCAGAAAAGTGGAGAATAATAAGACAACAAACAGGTCTCAGGATTCTAAAAACACACAAAAAGCTTTTGGTTATTTCAACAATTCAGATGGGAAAGCCAACATTTTCTAAGAGAGATAATAGACAAAAGCCTTGAATCTCTCAACCATTTCAGACAAAATTACAATTGTACAAATACATTCACTCTTTTAACTTAAAATAAACAGCTAGTTGCTAAAATCTGTAAATAAACTGCTTGTGACAGGATTAATAAAAACAAGAAAGGATTTGATAATCAGAACTTTACCAAACTATATAAAAATCAACAATTATTAATTAAAATGTTGCTGGGAAAATTCCTTTTTTTTAAAGTCTTTACATTTTGAAAAGAGATAATAGAGGTTAGTTTATTTAACATTTATTTGAGTAGCCCTGTTACATATGAGCATTTATTAAATTCTGCCAGTCAACAAGATTGAGAAAATTTTAATGAAATCATTAACAAAAATCACTAATCTGATAAGACACCATTATTTTATGTCCAGAGCATAATTAAATGAAGGAAATTGCTCAAAAAACTAATATCTATAGGAAAATATACCCTAGCCTTTAAGAAGTTAACTTTCAGAGAAGTCTGAAGCTTGAAGTCATTTTCTCCCTTTTTTGGAAGTCACAATGTTATAATTTGTGTGAAATATGATATTAAACAAATAATTTAAGTGATATCACAAAAATTTCAAAAAATCAACTTGTTCATAGTTACTAGGGTAAATGGTAAAACCTGAGACTGTACAAGACTACATTTCACTTACACTCATACATATCCTTATTCATCCTCTGAAGAAATACCAGACTGATTTCCAGTCAGGAAAAATGTCCAAGTAGATTAACAGGTAAAAATGTATGCCCCATAGTAATTGTGTAATTTGAGACAATTTTCTTAATATCCTAATAACTGGTACTCCACACTATATTTTTAATGGAACAGTTCTAGATAAAGAATTTTTTTTACTTTATCCTCTACTTTCCCAACCTGCATTTTACAATCGTAAAAATTATATCACACTTGAGTGTTGTAATCGCACAATACACAAAAATAAAGTCTGTTATGCTCATATACAAATTTAATTTCTGGCAAGTTTTCCTCAAAATATCAAATCTTTAGTTTCAAGCAGTTAGCTCACCTTTTCTGTTCCCCACCTGACATATGATACTTGTACACATCTTTTACTGTTAAAATTTAGCTCTACTATATGAACACCATGCCATTTATCACCTCTATTATACGGTAATTAATAAAATTATAGATTTAACTCTGATAAAACTTTTACGACCTTTTTGATAAAATTTAGAACATATCTTTTATTTAGGATGTTAAGTTATTCATTACAATACAAATTATTTGCTGGAAATGCTTTTCACCAGTACATCCCTGTAACTTATGCAGTACCCTAACCAAAATTCCATAATTCACCCTGTACAAGTGTAATATACATTATTTTCAGCCTAAATAATTAGTTATTGTACACAACTGACAAGAAGGCAAATAAAAATCTATCAAACAGTAATTTGTTTTTCTATACAAAATATGTTAATATAGATTAATGTGGTTTTTGTTTCAATTTTTATTTCTAAAACTAAGGTTTCAGCAAATTAAATTAAAAATTTGACATTAAAAAAAAAATCCCTTTCAGCATGCTGGAAAGTAGAGGTAGAGTTTATTAGTGCTAAGTAGAAGATAAAACGATTTCCACCTTAAAGTTAAGAAAAACTTCAATTTACTCATAACAATGGTTGCATGTGAAAAAAGTTTTACATGTTTAACATATGACAAGCCCAATCTTCTTACAACATTTTGGTCACCCCCGCCATAAGGTTTGGTCATATCAAAAATTGTTTCAGATAAGTTTTAGGTAATGTTTAAGAGTACTAATGACCACTTTAAACATGCTATTTCTATTACAGGAGGTATGATTTTTTTGTCTTCAAAGTTCCATTTTTTCCACCCCTGGGCCAATGGTTGGCGATATCAAAAAACTTTATATAAGTTTCAGTCCCTTATCTAAGAAAGGAATTTTAAACAAATTCAATAAATTGCTTAAAGTTAGTGATATTTTTTTTTCAAAAATTCCCCCATTAACATGTTGACTGCCGAAAGAAAAAACGGATTATGACTGCCGATGCCGGTCAGTTTTTTTACCACTTTTCAGTTAAACTGATCTTACATTATAAGGGAGGAGCTTTAAAAATGTCATTTTCATTATTTATTTATTTATAAATTATAAAAATTTATTTAACTTCGATCAGAGTGGTCGGCATCCTTTACCAATTTTTTTTTTTTAATTGGTGCCAAAAACTCATATCGGAGTGTGTGAATTTTAGGCAATGAAATATAAAATCCATTCGTATAATGAAATAAAGTTTTATTAATAAATTGCAAGTTAAAAAAATTAAAAAGAAATCAAGTTAAATTAAAAAAAATAAATAAATAACTTTTCTAATCTGATAATGAAAACGTGTCTTGATTATGACATTTTAAGTTTAAAAAGGAAAAATTGAGTGCAATAAAATGAAATAATTGCACATCAATTTTTGCTTATCATTTTGTGATATTCATCAAAACAGTTTATACATAAACCTGGATTTCCAAACACATCTTACACTCTTAAATAGTTTGCTTGACTTTTTCTTTCTGCACAACTTTCATTCCTTTCTGCTGACTTGCTTCGATTCTTTCAATCCTTTTTGTTCTTAAGCAGTTTTTTCGATTTTGCTAATCCAGTGGGTACTCTTTTCTGTTACGTTGTACTGGTATCGATGTACGAGATGACAACAACTCTCTGATTATTTCCAAACGAAACTCATACAATCGTCCAGGCTTAACATACTGGTTGTAAAGATAATATGCATTTACAACACCTAATTGCAATACATGTATAAAAAATTTCTTGTACCATCGTAAGATTTTACGACTACACGGATAATGTCATCATTTGGTCCTGCCTATCTATCCCAGACATGAATTTATTATTGCAATTGGTTTCTAAGTTTCTACTCCTCTTTTGTTTGTGATCATTTTCATTTTATTCCCAAATTCAGTAGAAATGTATGTTACATTACCTTTGTCCTGCCATTTACCGACATGAACGCCATTACAAAACATGGATTTATTTTCACCCCGTTTCAGGTTTAAAGTGATGACTTCTTTCGGGTTATTCTTTCTATCGCTTGAAGGGTTCCAGTACAGTATGTATTGTATTCTAATAATTTCATAGCCAAACCCACACTATTATAAAAATTATCAGTGTACACTGCATGCCCATTTCGTAACTTCTCATCCAGTAAATGAAATACTACTTTGTGACCAGCACCACTATGAACATCAGAGGACCCTTGATAAACATGAAATTTAAGAACTAAATCGTTTGGTTCTGTCAGCATATAACAATTTAATGCCGTATTTGTGGCATTTATTTTTTATATATTGGCGAAATTGTAATCTGCCACACCACAGAACCATAGCTTCGTCCAGAGACAATTGTTTGCCTGGGTAGTAAATTTTGTTAATTCTTTTATTAATAAAAAAATCAATTACCGATCTTATTTTTCCTAAACTATCATCATCATTATGATTAGACGTAAAATGCAGACATCTTAATATTAAAATAAATCTGTTTCATGACATGTAATTCCGAAAAACAGGAGTATCAAAAAGGGGATTATCAGTCTTCCAATAGTCATTCAGTCGGGACAATGAAATAGTACCTGTGTGAAGCAGCAAACCCAGGAAAACTTTTTACTCTTCTAATGTTAACTCCTTCCAATCCGTTATAAGAGATCTTCCCTTTATCCCTGGTCGGCAAAAAACTTTCACAGCGTATTCATTTATCTCATGGACAAAAGTTTGCAAAAAATTATCATGGAAGATTAAGCTCAAAAAAATCTAGCGGTTTGCTGTTGCCTGGAATTGGAACCAATGAATTCTGTTGTTTCGTACATGTAAATTTTTTCAACATACCTGTATCACTCCATACACTACTTGAATTTACATTGATATCAATTGGTGAAACCATGTCGGGTGAGACATCGTGTGTAACCTCATCTTAGTTTTCAGTGCTGGAACTTGATATATCAATGTAAGACTATCAGGAAAACTATCATCGCTTATATCACTATTTTCCAAATAATGAATTAGTTGATCATTAGATAACTGATTACGTTTGTAAAATCACCATTTTTTTAATAACAGTCCTTTGAAGGTCCTGGTTTATCTGCCTGATTTTGTACGAAGTCAGAAAAAATGCGGAACCGGTACGCGTACCGTATAAAAATACTGTTTTAAAAGGACGCCAAGACAATAACACACAAATTTCAATAATGCCAAACTCACAATGAAGCTGTATAGTGAACTAAGTTCTCCCACTCCGAAGGAAGCCGAAATACTCCAATCGGAGTGGTCGGCAGTCAACGTGTTAACCAACTTGATCAAGATTTTGGGTCATTATATTTTATGTTATCAATTTGAAAGCGATTGGCGCAAAGTTACTGCAATATCATGTCCACAAGAAACTGAAATATATATACAATAAATGTATACATAAACTTTTGAACTGGGAGTGGTTTTGGGGTCTGGGGAATGTGAAATGCAAAGATGTCAAAATTTTCCGGACATTGAACCCATTACAATAGGTAGCTTTCTATTATGAAATCTACCTAAAAACCTGGATAAAATATGTAAATATAAATAACTGGAAATGGAAACTATACCTCGTACAAGACAATATCAACAAATTTCTCAGTTCTATCAATCTAACACCGTAAAATATAAATGCACCATCAAAATTAAACTCAAGCTGGCTTCTACTACCTACACTCAAAGTAGACCATTTCTTCTACTGAACCATTATTTGAGGCAACGTGTAGTATACTTTAAGACACCACAGATAAAACTGAAGGGCATCAGTTTTCTTATTGTTAATCAGCAACAAAATAGTAATACCCAACCTACTATCCCCTAGATATAATGACCACTCTAAACACAGAAATTAAAACTACCAAATAACTTACTTCTTCTGGGAAGAATGTCTTGTTTTCACATTTGTACTGAACTTGAATTTTTGGTTTGCCTCCGTCACTAACAACTTCAAACGGCCAGTGTTTCATGTCTGCCTGAACTGTTTGATCATCAAATCTTCGTCCAATCAACCTTTTTGCATCTGTAAAACAATTTTTAGATTAAAAAAGAAATTCTACAACAAAGAAGTTAAGTCAGAAGAAATCAAAAAGCAAACTGTAAAAAGCAATCACCTCTAAAACAGCTTGGGCAACATTGTTCTATACAGACATCGACAGATTTATCAAAATAAGACTTAAATTCTTCAGTTAAATAAAAATTTCCCTTCCCTCATCCAGACAACCAGTTACAAATTGCCATGGCAATATCCTAAGCAATAAACAACAGAATTTTGTTTAAGATACATGGGCAATTGTTCATTATTCCCATCCATGCCCCTCAACACTTTGATATTTATTCTACAATATAGTTTGCTAATGATGAGGAACGTTTGAAGGCATTGGATTGAATAGATATCGCTACTAGCTAATAACTCACTCACTGCTAGTCTAAATGTCAATGTACAAGGATAGTGTAATAACTCAGTTGTTAATCCATTTCTATGAACCTGATTAAACAATCCTTGTGGATTGACATGACCAGAAGTAAACGGGTTATTAGCTGATAGCAATTCATGCAACAAGTACATTCAGTGTACACTGTACTGGACAAGTTTACATTGTAGTTTGTTTTGCTGATAAGGTGAATATCTTTTAACAGGTTTTACTATGACCACTTTATCAAAATCTAAGAAACAAGTGTAAACTACTACTGTACTCATGCCCAATTAATGAGAAGCCTACAATAAAATTTTTACAAAACTATCCTGTAAAGCTAGGAAAAAACGAAGGGAAACAGCTGATAATTGTTAGAAAATAGTAGTTTATCAGGAGGAAGAAGTATTTCTTATAGTATAAATTCATGTTTTCACCTGCATTGCATACAGACTGCAAGTGTTAATGCATCTTGTTAGCTAGTTCCAATAAACTCCATATATCCCCTTGTTGGAATTTTATTTTATAACCAAGAATATGTAATTTAATAAAAATTAAGTTAAATACCAATAATTAAAAGTCTAATGTGAAAACAGCTAGAACACAGATGCTCCAAACACTTTTTACTCGTTTTATTTTAAAGAACGTATATAAAATAAATAATACCAAACAGACTTTCAGCAAATCATTTAATTATTTTTTACAATTTCTCACTAGAAAAAATCTAATACCAAAACTAATTATAATTTAGCTAACATAGGTTATCACAAAGAATGATGATACAACCTTCAATTACACTATTATCAGGTCAAACGATACCAGAATCTATTACATACAGCAGCATCATAATAGGCAAAGGTATTTCTTCAAGACATAAAAATCAGATTTTTAATTGAAAAATTAAACACACATATGAAATAGGGCAAAATGGTCTTTCAAAATAAGGATTTTAATGTCTTAAAACTGAAGCTATTAGAAAACTCATAAAAATTTCAATGTAATGAAAGTTAATTGAATGTCAATGTAAAACAAGTATTAAAAAAACTTTTCCAATCATCTTAAGGAAACAACACCAGATAATCAATGGGTATAACAAAAGATTTCACAGTCACCTGTACAAGCTTAGGCACACAACCACCAATAGTCCACAATGATAAAGCAGACCAATGAAATATTACGCCATTTTGTCATACTGCTACACATTTAACAGTGTACCTTTAGTATATAAACTTCAAACTAACAAATACTTTTTAAAGATAGGGTAGAGACAATCCAGTTTTGTAACAAGAAAACAATCTTAAGTTCACAATTTGCAGTTTTAATTGGAATCATAAATCAATCTATGCTTTTCAAAGTGTCTTTTGCTATAACCTTGGACCAAGGTTTGCTATAACTGAAGAAAATATATCTTTGCCAATAAATAAAACAGAATTGGTTCACTTGTACAACCTGAATCACAAGTTTAAATATTTAAACAAATCTTAAATAAAATTACTTAATGCTGAATAAATGATCAATAAACTCACCAAAAATTGTGTTGTTTGGGTTCATTGCTACCTGGTTCTTGGCAGCATCTCCTATCAATCTTTCTGTGTCTGTAAAGGCTACATAACTGGGTGTCGTTCTGTTACCTTGATCATTAGCAATGATCTCAACTTTTCCATGTTGGAACACACCCACACACGAGTATGTTGTTCCTAAATCAATACCAACTGCAGGTGCTTTAGCAGCCATTTCTTAACTGGAAAAAAAAATTTAAATGAAGATTGAAAATTGGCGTAATAAGTATATATATGCTAATAATGCACAAACAGTTCAACACTAGCCTAAAAACAGTACATATACATTGCAGAACAAACTAGAAAAAAATTCTAAAACTCGAATTTGAACAACGCAATTATTCTCCGTTTAACTAAATAACCGAATATACTACAAAAATAAAATAAAATTGTGAACAAAATTTACTAATAAGAAAAAGAAAACAATAAATAAGGAATCCAATACAAATAAATAGGAAACCGAGAAAATTTCAACAAAATCCTTTTTTGGAAATCCTTCAAGATCACACGAAGGCCAACGCCTTAAAAGGTTGACTTACTATTCACATTAAAATTAAGGAATAAACACTGCAAATCGCTTTTATTAGAGTAAAAAATAGAATAGAGGTTAAAAACAAATTTAAGAATGGTGAAATTGAAAATAATTATTGCAACACTAGTGGTAATTATCTAGAACAATCTATTCCGAATAATTACATACATCCACGCCATTTTATTCTACACAATAATTTCACAACAAATACTTAGAGATTTAATAACTGCTGCAACAGACATAAGTTCATTTATAGAATTAAAAAGTACAAGTTACTTCAAGAATACATACCTTTTGTTAGTTACTAGTAAAAAAAAATCTTATAACAATACGTGGTACACGCTTCACTCTCTGAAACTAGAAGACCAAATCGACGAGTTCCGGGCTTGCACGCGGTTTTGTTGGCTGGGGAAGGTTCCAGATCATTCCATGACGTTCCACCAATCATATGACTAGTAACATCTTAACGCTTCTTGTGCCGTTGTAAACTAGAAGCTTATTGGTTACACAGAGGTGACGTCATTCATATTATAGGCCATTTTACTATAATTAAACCTTAAATATAAGAAATAAACTCATTTCGTAGCATATAATAATTAATTACATTCAATTATTAGGAAAGATATGTTAATATAAATTTATTTATATTAATAAACTGTGGCGGGATTTGGATGATGACTGTCTCATGGCTGCATGTGGCGCCATGATGAAACAGTAATGTAGCCACTACTTAAATTAAGTAGTGTCAAAATCTTTCAGCGCGGTTTGACTAAATCTTTATCATCCTATTTTCTTGATTATAATTTACTATATCACCCTTATTAATCTAATTACAGAGTAATTAATATTTCTTTCCGCAACACTGCTGAATAGTTAACCTTGAACTTATAAGCAAATCGATTTTTGGAAGACCTGCAATGCGACTCCTACTGTTCATTTTGTACCTCATTTTAAATTTTATCAATATTTTTTTAATGGTTTTAATGAAAGCTGAAAGCCTTTGTAGTGTTAATGTAAATTTCTCGGCAGTTCATACGATGCAGTTGCCGTGCCCATGGTTAAAATTTATGATTCTACGTTTTACAATGAATCATTTATTCTCAATAAATACGTCAGTTGTACAACGTCAGCAGCATGACAATTATTACAGACCGAAACTTATATTGCTAAAAAACTGTAGGATTGCGCATTTATTTACGCCCTAATGATATGTAAAATTTATTCTGAATTGTAACTTTTTATTAGTCTAATACTAATTTGTATTAGGTTATGTTTATGTAAATATGACTGAATTTTGTAAGAGCAAGCTGAAATTGCTTACCTAGGCTACTGTAATTATTTACAGCTTGTAGCAAAACCTTTAGAAGTTACCTCATTCAAATTCAAAAGTAAATGTCTATCTCTATCACGAGTGCGGTTTGTTTTACTTGTTCTTGTGTTATAATTTTCAGCGTTACATTTAAACAAAGAAATTTTTACAGAATACTAATTCTGTTAATCAACAAAGTATTTTTTCTATTATTTTGCAATGCTTGACCATTAGTCAGCTGGGAGTTTCGTGATTGAAAATAATACATATGACCAAATATTAAAGAAGAAAATTTCAAGTGAAATGCTTCATCACATGTATCTAAAACAATGCAAGGCCCATATATATTATGATCTTAGTTATATAAATTTAATACAAACAAAAAAATTGTTTCACTACTTTCATTCAAAAGTCTACCTACTAATACCCTGGTGGTAAACCTTTTTACAATTAACTTTGATAAAAAAAAATTTTTATTGCAAATTTAAGTAAAAGGCTAATTTAACTGAAACTTAAAAAGGTAGTATCTAATATACAAATATATTTGAACCGTAAAAGAATAGCATGAAAATAAAGAACTTGTTAATTTTAAAATTACTAATAAAATATAAATATACAAAACAAAAATGCAGCCCACAAATAATGGATGAAATAAATTTGTTATCAATGAATTTTTGGTTATTCCTGTCAAATAAATATACAATCACCAAGGTTTATTACCACTTCGTGGTTAATAATATTCTGGTATATCTACAAAAATAAATATGGATATTTACAGCAACCTAATATGGGACTAACATTTAATTTGTCCTATATCAATCATAGAAATAAATATGTCAAGTGCAAATCTGTTATTATTAGAATTCCATGATCAATTCCATTTATTAAACAAAAAAATACTCAAAACAAGTAAATTATTAACAAATTCTTAATTAAAAAATGAGAAAAATGCTTAAAAATTTCTAAGTTCAATATTGGAAGCCTAGTACACTGTTTCTAATGAACTGATTTCAAGAATAATTCTGTTGTCACTAATGTTATCAACAGTCAGATAACAGTTAAAAGTCATAGATTGCATTGTACTACATAATAGTCATTTCAAAATGACCTTGACAAAATAGAAAAGAAGGAAACATCTAGATTTATTCATATAGTCATTTCAAAATGACCTTCACAAAATAGTAAAGAAGGAAACATCTAGATTTATTCATATATTAATAAATAATGAACTAAAGCATGAAGTGGTTTATCTGTGATATGTTTATCAACTTACCTGGTTTTTTGACTTAATATGTCATCAGCAACAACTAATTATTAAAATGAAAAAAAATTCTAATTTTGATGTGTTAATTTTTAATAACTAAATTCTGCGAATGATGCAATACACCAAAAACATTTATAGGTAAACCATTTCTGTTTTGGTGGTTTAATAAAATAATTAATCATACACATGCACGCTCGCGCACCCACATTCTTTTTTTCTTTCATAAATTTACACTAATGTTTAATACCTATTGAAACACATCCATTACAGTAGCTCAAAGTATGCCATGTTTTGTTTTGTAGAGATTATTGTTCATCCACATCATCCGCATATTGTGACTTATATTATTAATTTTAATGGAGTCAATTACAGTGTTTATAACAATTTCATGTTTATTTGTCCAATGCCATAAGTGTAATGGCTGTAGGTGACCTTGCATTAGTCACAAATCACTCCGTAACATGAAATAACCATTCTCAAAGAAGATATTTAATGTCAAGCTTATTAGGAACTAAGGAGTGAAATGGTTCCCTCTTGTCTTCTTGATCAATCAGAATTTACAGCTATATATCAGCATGACAAACCCATGAAATGCAGATGATATTTAGTTCCATAAGTGGCACCTTCCCGTTGTTTATCACAAGGAATTTGTATATTCATTATAACTTTAAGGAAAACATTTAAGAACATTACTACTTTAAGAAAAAGCAACTCTGACTAGTGTCTATTGTACTTCAAAAAAAAAATCCATTAATTAAACAATTTCAGTTTTATTTACTGAATAAAAAAAAAAGTTGAGTCATATTCAGAAAATGTAAGACATTAATTCTATTAAAAATTATTTTCTTTTGTGTACATAAATAACTAATGGAGAGGGCTTATATTATCTATTGAAAAAAAAATTAAACAAATACAAATAATGTTATTTTAGTGTAACATTTAAAATTAAAAGACTAATTATAAGTGACTGATGTGAAAATTCATTTATGTATACTGTATGAATTTTTTGCCAATCATTTAGAGTTAATACTTGATTATGTCATTCTTATGTCTGAAGCTTCTGTCTTTTATAGTATAAATTCTTTGCATTAATATGAAACATTATGTAACAGGAGAGTAACCAACCTTGAACGAACAGAAAAAATGCCTTTACATAATCAAATGTCACATAATAATGAATATATGTAACAAAATTTAATAATCTGGGTTTATTACACTAATTCCCTCTATTCTACTTGGTTTTGAGTTTACACCCACACTTTGATTTTGAAATATTTTCTAAGTATTTAAACAGCACTTTATTTCAAATCAGTTCTTGTATTCCTCTTCTAATTTAGCAGAGCCCATTCAGAATTTTATAGAATTTTTTTTTTAATGTAAAATGAATCTGTCTAAACAAGTCTTTTATAAAAATAAACAGATAAGAATACTTTTATTACATACATTAAATAAAAGTGTAATGTAGTTTAAACTACAAATACAAACATAGAAGGCTAGCCTATTTATCATAACATGATTAATTTATGTCATACAGATGATTCATGCTAAATTAATATTTACTAAGGGATAGTTTAAAATCCAAAGTGGATTGAATTTTCAGTTGAATAATTTTTATCATCATAGTAATATAATTTTAATAACTGTTATAATATTTATTTTGTCAAGAATTTTTAAAATGTATTCTGCAAAGCAGTTTTATATAAACACATCCTTTGATTGTTGTGACTTTAGGTTACAGTAGTTTCTTGCAGAATTTGTATAAAATTTAGACAAAAATCCCAAAGAAGTATATAATGCATTGCTTGATAAATTCATTAATTAAAGATCTAATATCACTTGGAATTTACTGTAAGCTTTGATGAGTGGTTGTAGCTTAAAAGGAATTAATAACTTAATTAATTCCAGTGGCTACCTTTTGTAGCCACTGGTAAAAAAATTTTTCAAAGCTACTGTCTGATTAACCCTAAACTGGTCATGTTCTTTTTATTACATTACTAGTTGTGTCAGGTTACTATGACCCAAACATTCATAAATTAAATTAATAATGCGTTATTCAAATTAAAAAGAAATGAATACTTATATTTGAAAAAGAAACTATTTTTTATTCAAATAAAGATAAATATCACCTTATGTAAAACAAAATAATCAAAGAAAAACATAAATTACAAAACCTTGTAAAAATAAAGATCTTAATTTTAGTTGAACTTTGCTGATGTAAAAATATAATTATTTCTGATTGATTATTGAAGACAAACTTACAACATACCTGTAAATATGTTTTCAAATAAAATTATTTGAACTGAGCTGAACATTTACAAGTAAACAATGCACAAATTGAGGTCCTGAACAGTACATTTGTATACATTCTTTCTATTATAAGTAATTTATTACTTCAGAGTTAGAAATTCTTTATTTCCAATACTAACATTAATCACAATCTTCACAAATAAAAGAAGTGTGATTTTATAGAAAATGGTGCCCACATTTCACACAAACAATATTATATTTATTGTCGTCCTTGGTGCTCGGGCAGAGCTGACAGTGTTTACGTTTCCTTCTAACTTCTACATTTCGCTCTTCTAATTGTTGAACATCAACTACAATATTGTCGTGTTCTTAAAATTTTATTTTTATTTTGTACAAGTTTTTTGGGTTTCCCTGAATAGATACCTTTTTACAAGCAAATTTTGTACTAAATTGTGGCCTAAATTTTTAACAAAGCTCTTGCAATAGTGTAACACAACTGGTCACTTCAGGTCAGAGAGCTTATTTTTGTTACTTATATTACACAAAGGGAAGCTGGATAATGACTGATAGAACGGATTATGATAGGAGATTAGCAGGCTTGCCAACCTAATACCTTTGAGGCAAATATTAAACTTTAAATATAAAATAGTGTCTTGAGTCATGTAGACCCGACGTGACCATTTACGAGTTAAAGGAGTTATACTTTGCTCAATTGTTAGAAAGAGTAAATTTACAATATCTGGTTGTAAATTCTAAACTGCCTCTAAGAAAAGATTACAGGTGTTAATTTGCTCTGAGCTAAAATTTAAAGATAATAAACCCACAAAATTTTAAAGCTTTTTCACGTTATTACCATTATCAAAACATATCTCTTTACATACTCTCATTAACTGCTGAGGGGTGACATTCAGGATACAAATCAACCAGTGCAGAAGTTAGTAAGATCTGATAGGACAAATCTTTTTTATGAATTTACCAACTATTGTTAGCAGTGAGCTATGAGCACAGTAAGCAGTGTCAACTATACTACATTCAACTGAGGAGCTATCCAATATGTTGGCTGTTATACTAGTATTACTCCAGTGTGTACCATTAAGTTAAAGATATTTAACTATTTGATGATCACTCAATGTGTATAAAATATTTTTTAGAACAGAGCATATAATTGTATACATTCTTTAACTTTCTACTCATCAATGTCACATAATAATCCACAATAATGGAAGTAGCTTATGTGGTTTTAAGACAATTTATATAGCTCATGCAGTGTTTATATAGTACAGCTGTCTCTTCATCTTGTTCTATTTTTTAAATATAATTTCAGCTGTTTATCATATCAGTCAATATGCTCACTTATTAATAGAGAATAACCTAACCTAACTTTTTTTTTAATCTCTAGTACCACTGTTAGGTATTGCTTCAGAGAATGAGATGAATGATCTGTAGCATGTGTGAAAATGCCATGCCTGATTGGGATTCAAACCCTGGACCTCTGGATGAAAGGCCAAGACACTACCACTCATGCCACAGAGGCCAGCAACCCTAATGTAACCTGCTGGGTTGGTATAGTAGTTAATCACATCATCGCAAATCAGCAAATTTTGAAATAAAGAGTTCTAAGGTTCAAATTCTAGAAAAGGCAGTTAGTTTAATATGCATTTGAATACTAGATTGTGGATACCAGTGTTCTTTGGCAGTTGGCTTTCAATTAACCACGCAACCTGAGACTGTACAAGACTGCACTTCATTTGGATTCATCCTCTTAAGTAGTAACTTATGGTGGTTCTGGAGGCTAAACAGAAAAGAAAAGGAAGGTAAGGGTTTTTCTTTATCTTTTATACTTGCTAGAATACTCATGCTTCCATCATCCCCACCATAAAACTTAAGATCTCTCCTGAACTGGTCTCTTCTTTTTGATTTTTTTCAGTGAATAAAATGACAGTTATAACACTTTATCCATTCTTTAACATCATGCTTTGATATATCCAATTTATTTTTACCACATCTTTCAGCAATCAGCATTTCTCATACATTCTTATTTACAACTCAATGAATTTAAAAAAAGGAACTGGTTTTTTTAAAGAAAAAAAAATTATTTTAACCAACTAAGTCTATGCATTCTGACTAAGCAATTTCAGTTTTATGATCCAACAACCTGTGGATAATTTATTATATAATTTTATTTGTCTGAGGAATACATGGAAAAATTTCTGGCAAACCTTCTCATCTTATTCCAATACCTACATGTAGACAAACATATATTTATAAATGTTAAATTATATAACTCAGAAGGTACAGTTTTTAAAAAAGTAAAAATATTACTTACCTTATTGCAGACATTGGAACAGATGGAAGAATTAGTCATAACATCATTAATAGTTAAGAAAAAGTTAGTAAAAAAAAGTAAGTAAGTAGAAAATGTAAGTAGATCTCAAAGAGTAAAGCATTTACTATGGGATAGATCTGTCCCATAGAAGGCAAAAATGTTAATGACACAATCTACTTTGCGCGTATAATTATTTTATAGCACAGGTGTGCATAATCTTATATGAGAGAAAGTGGAACATGCTCCAAGAAGTAGAGATGAAATTTTTTAGATCAATTTTAGACAAAACTATCAATATAAGACAAACATGAAAATGTAGAAAAAGGTATTAATTATTATAAGGTATAATTATTATATTGGTATAACATGTATAAATATTAATTTTATATTTGAATTATCAATAAATAAATAAATAATAATGGTAGGTTACGAAAATGTATAGTGCAATTAGACCTAAATACATAAATCTGATTAGACACAACTTCCACATAATTTATCATTTTCATTAATTAATCCAAAATTTCAACAGATCTGCTGAAACACTACTTTATTATACATATATATATATATATATATATATATATATATATATATATATATATATATATATATATATATATATATATATATATATATTTATATTCCAGTCCATAAGTGTAGTTTCATAAACTTCAAAATCAAGAAACATCCTGTTTTAGCCTTTTCCTTTAGCTTTTTTTCTAATTGTTCCTTCAACTTTTTTCTCAAAAAACTGAATTATCCGAGTTTTAAAAACCTACAATTTTAAATGTAAATTTACATGGAGTAAAATACTATATGAACTCAAAGAAAAAAAGTTAAAATTTACAAGTTTTTGTACAGAAATAATGAGATACCACTACTGTATTAAATATACTAGAGAGAAATTATTTGAATAATTCAAAACAGGATAGTCAAATGCTATACATTATATTTATAATAAGCAAAGTAAATATTACATTAGCATTTTTAGTTTGCATGATGGCTGACAAATTGATAATGAAATTCTTTCTATTGCAACACTTATTCAGCTATTATGAATAATTAATGATGTAATTTAAACTTTAAAATTTGTAGATTTAAATTGATTAATGGATAGTTAGATAAGGGAGCTCTACTGAGTATAGTATTTATATTATTATTCATTTTATCAAGTGGCAATGACTACTACAGATTTTCATATAACTATTCAATTTTATTGTGGATAAGATTTCTCTCTGGTAAATTTTTTTATTAAATATCCCCTTGAGAATTGTAAATCTTATCAGTCATTATTTATTTTGAATATTTATGCTCTTTTTTAAGAAATGTAGATTATTGCTAGATATTTTCCTATACAGAAGTGTCTGGGACAAGATTTTCACAATTTTTGTTAATTATTAAAAACACTGTTTTCTAAATTTTTGTTTTATTACTTTTTCAAACTAAACTGTAGGATACTTTCTTACTTAGAAAAACAACAAACTTAACCACCAAACACATTAACATAAAGATCTAAAATAACTAATATCAATAGTTGACTTTCATGGGATCCATATTATCAGTTGGCGTACACAATTCTATAATTACATCAACAAATAATGATTTTTGTAGATTTCTTCACTCTGATGAAAATAATAGATGGCCAATAAGTTTTCTTTCCTAAAACAAAGGACAACTGTTAGATTTTTTGAGAAGTCAGATATTGATTTACTTTTTTATCATTCTTGATTAGGTTTGCCCTGATTTGTGTAATTGTTATTGTTAATGTAATTATAAAATTGTGTACCAATTGATGATGTGGGATCCCGTGAAAGTCAACTTTAGGTTTTTAAGTTACTGTGTTTGGTGGTTAAGTTGTTTTTTGAATTTAATTAGCACAGTGATCAATATATTGATGAAGTATTTAAAATTTCAAAATGTTATTTTTTTCTTATTTATTATCCAAATTAGGGCAAAACTAATAAAGAATGAAGAAAAAGGTAAATCAGTATCTGGCTTCTCAAAAAGTTTGACAGTTGTCCTTTGTTTTAAGGGAAAAAACTTATTCGTAATCTATTATTTTCATCAGAGTGAAGAAATCTAAAAAATGTTATGACAGAACCTAGATACCCTGAAGATACCATTTATTCTGAGTTACAGTTCATAGACATTCATCAAACATGACTTAGAGAAAATGGCATATTTTTCCTTAACTTTAAATAATGCTTGCATAAATACTTTGCACATATACATAGAAAGCAAAATTACAAAATAACCTGAATTTAAGGTGAATACAAAGTAATTTCTAAGAATGCAGCTTGTTGAACACTCTCTTGAAGAGAGAAATGGCAAATTTATAAAATAATAAAACTGCTATTCAGCTGTTTAGTTTTGTGAACAAAAATTAAGAAAAGAAGAAAAGGGACAATGAATATGAAAAGGTAAAATGTCATGTTTATGAAAGAAAAAAAAGAACTAAAGATACAATATAATTGCAAAAAATACAACAAAGTTTATTTCATATATGAAACCTACCATCTTACATATATCGCACAATGGGTGAGTGATTAAATATTTATGAGTTTTTAGACACATATTAAGAAGTTGTGTTATTTTTAGATAATTATAAAAAACTTCTTAAAAGTTTAAAAAAAAGAAAGTTATGATTAAAAAATAGTTAGATATGAAAAGTATAATTTAAAGGTAAATTAATAATTACTTTTTAGAGGTATAATAAAGGTATTTAGAAAAGCAAAACTTTACTGAATTTTATTTCAATATTTACATAATTATAATACTATTTTTCTTGAGGTATTTCATATTTAGTAGTTCAATTCTTCTAGAAAACCCCATTTTTTTCTGTGATCAGATTAGATTTTACTCTACCATTGAAAGGCTAATAAAATGCTAACAGCATGCAGTGAAACTATAGCCTACAACTCAAATGAAGTTCCCTGGAGCATATTTTCAGACAGAGAGTAGGTGCATGTTACATATTCTAAACCAGGCATTTGCACTAGTACTTCTGATATATTGTTTAAAACCCAAAAATATATTCATTATGATCATAGATTATAAAATAATTAAGCAGCAAAACTTCTGGATAAATTAAATATGTGTAAATTTCATACTAGAGCATAAGTATTTTATTAGAATGTAAACTACTGCAAACAAATAAATATTTATCAGTCCACCAATAATTATTATCTGAATTGTAAGAAATTAATTAAAATTAGCTACTATTGACACAGAACTTTTCTAACAAATATAAAATAATGATACGACAAAATATATATATATATATATATATATTGTGTATATGTATATATTATCTTCCTTCAATTTTCACTTACTAAAATCTACATTCTGAGATATTCAAGATGTTTCCAAACCATCAGGTTATAAGAAATACATCAACCCAAGATTTTAAAACATTAACATCTAATGTGAAGAAAAAAAATTCAGATTTAAGTTACACATTTGAATTAAAATACAAGAACATAAAAAATGCAGATCTTATTTTTATAAAAAATAAAATTAAAAATAGATTGGTCAAAAGTGTCAAAATTAAGACTACATTTAAATACATAAATAAAATATTTATTTCTGAATTAAAAAAAAAGAATACTGTACAAAATTATATTTAATTTATAAGCATTTAAAAGTAAAACACCATCAGAAAAAACATATTATTCATTTGGCAATATTTCTGCATATATATTTTCTGAATTAAGCAAAGATGGGTTTCCGTGGATTCCATATAAATCATTAGAATAAGCCTTCACTAGAAAAAAATTAAAATAGTAAACACTCAAAATAACTACAAAATAATAGAGTAATAAATAGAATTACATTAAAAAATAAATTGCTTTAATAATTACTTTTACTACTATTTTGTTAACATATTCGTTTAGATAAATTATTTATTTGTATTCTTTGGTCGCTTTCTCATTATAAATCTTAAAATACCTGTCACTGCTTTTAGTAATTTTTGTAACTTTCTTATTGAATAAAATTTGTTACAACCTGTTAATGCAATACATAAATTTTCATAAACTTAATCCTACACCACCTTACTTACTACATGACAAAATCAATATATATTTTTTTTGATTTACCAATAATTACTTAATTATGGACATTTTTACCACTTGCAAACAATTTGTAAAACAGCGGGTATATTGTCTAAGTTGCTCATAGAATCATAGTTTTACATTTAATGTAATTTATTATTTTTAGCCCATGCTGGTCTCAAATATCTTTAAATGTGTAATAATCACTGTATTTTACACATGTCACGTAACCATTTGCTAAGAATCTCTAGAAAAAACTAAAGAATTTCAATGGCTGATTAACATATTCAATTATGTGATTAAGTGTTGGCAATTATCAGTTATACCCTTTACAGGTAGTGCTGTATAAAAATACAAAATGAAAATTCCGGAATTACTGAATTTCGAGCAGCAAGCAGTGCAATTCGAAATATAAAATGAAAAACTGGGAATTACCGATATTTCGTTAACCAGACGAGGTTAGTGGATTATGATTCCGTGTTATGACGAATCGCGCATAAATTTTTTTAACCTCCGGCACCACCGTTGGGTATTACTTTAGAGAATGACATGAATGATAAATTTCGTAGCATGTGAAAATGCCATGCCTGACCGGGATTCGAACCCGGGACCTCCGGATGAAAGGCCGAGACGCTACCACATAACCTACGCTCATTAACCAAGTTTGATTAACGTAATTCGGGTAATTCCCAATTTTTCATTTTATATTCGGAATTGCACTGTTTGCTGCTCACAATTCGGTAATATCAAAATTTTCATTTTATATTTTTATGCGGCACTACATGTAAAGGGGTCCCGTATAACCGATATGTAACAAAAATATATTTTAATGAAACGCAAAATATTTGTACACTTTTGTAATTAACACGTTGGTACTTATCGGTTATACGGGACCCCTTTACATGTATAAGCTAATACCTTTATTTACTTCACATTTTATTAAATTTCAAATAAAAGTATTGAAATGAGAATTTTTACGGAATATTGCAAACAAATTAATAGATACAATCGCCCTTCGAACTGCTATGCACGATAAGCTTTTCGTTAGGCGTAGGTATGAATGCTAGCTAAGCTTAACCTAATTACCCATCGGATTAATCTAGTGGTGAACGCGTCTTCGCAAATCAGCTGATTTGGAAGTCGAGAATTCCAGCGTTCAAGTCCTACTAAAAGCAGTTATTTTTATACAGATTTGAATACTAACTAGATCGTGGATACCGGTGTTTTTTGGTGGTTGGGTTTCAATTAACCACACTTCTCAGAAATGGTTGACCCTGAGACTGTACAAGATTACAGTTCACTTACACTCATACATATCATCCTCTGAAGTAATACCTCTGACGGTAATTCCCGGAGGGTAAACAGGAAAAAGAAGGCTTATCTTAACTATACAACTGCTACTGCGAACTTGTGACTATGTTGGTGTGGAACAACTGACCAGAGCTAGAGTAAATGTGACGTCATTAAGTTATTAGTGGGATTATTGTTTATTCACTCGTAAGTTAACGCAATGAAACGCAGAAATAAATTTCTGCACGTCATCGCTTTTTAGGCGGGGAACTAGTTTTGTCTGGCCAGCAAACAGTATCTCGAGTCAACTACTAGTTCTTTTGAGTCACCTTCTAACCGAACGTCATTATAACGTAACAACTTAGGAATGTACTATGTTGAAAGAATTAATAAAAATAAATCAATCTGTAATTTACTTTACTATTATATAGATTTATTACAAAACGATTTTCAGATCTCTGTTAATTGCCTACTACTGTTCAAAAAACGACCACTACCAAACATTAACGTATGGGTGGAAACGAGTGGTTTACAGTTATGTGTTATTCTTGAAGAAACATAGTACTGAATCGCAGGATAATAGTCCCATAGAACATTGAAAACCAAAAGAAATAGACAAAAGTATATTTTCTCGAAAATAATTCTGGAACGGTATTAAGACAATATCTGGATAGTATTGCTGCGAAACAAAGGAGTGTTTTCATGCACGGTTATAGATTGTTCGATAGATCCATAGTAATATCTGAATAAGTGGTGTATATCTAACGGTAGGTAATTAATTATCTGGAACAGTTCAATTATCTCATTGTCAAATACCGAAATAATTTTTTTGATTCCATAACAGGTGAATACACAAGAAATACAAGTTCATGACGCTTCTATAAACAACGAAAGGAATGGAATGTCTAACACGTTGAGTTTTATGGCAAAAAACATTCAAATGTTTTATTGGAGTAAATATATGTGTCTAACCCGAATACAATCTTATCTGCATTTTAAATAAAAATAAGAAAAAATCACAATCACCGATAACAATCTTGTCTTTATTAACGTTCTTAACATACTTGATTAAATTTACGAGTAAAATATAACACAAATCACTACAATTTCACTTATCTCCATGATCAGAGTCTTTCTTTCTCCGCAGAGTCATCTGGAAGTTGTTCGGTTCATACCTGATATTTTTTACATCTGCTTATTCCATTTTGAATATGCAACTATAATTGAGAAACAGCCTGGAGTTAGGGAATAAATAAATATGGGTGAGGCATGTACTCACAAATAAATAGGAGTGGTAATATTTTTTACATTTTATTTGTATGGGTACAAAGGAAAACATTCTGATTCTCACAAAATATTTTGCAACAGAATTTGCAAAATTTAAAAAATGGACTGAAATACATAAAAAAAACACAATCTATATAAGAATCAGATGGCAGTTAGTAGTATATGAGGAAAGGCAACCACTACTTACATACCTTCAAATGCACAAGATCTTTTATAATTTTCATTATGGGTTCTGAAATTAATAGTTTATAGTTAATTCTGATAGCTAAGTATCTCTTTCAGTTTGATCAACCCCAAACCAAAATTATTTTTACTTTTCTTACTTCTACAATGATAGTATTCTCTACACCATCAGAGACTGATTTCATAATTTACCTCTTCATAATTGTTTCTCCTCATTTTCTGTTGAAGAGGTTGACCTATAAATTTGTTATTGTAGACTTGGACTTTCAATCTATCCAGACTAAATTAATTCTCTCACTGAGCTGCTTTTAATAACAGACTGTTTCTTTTCTTCTTATTAATGACTTTTCCTAGTCCAACATTTCAACTTTTTGATTTTGATTGTGTCCTATTCCAGACCAAACTCTTGCTTGTCTTTCCATCTTACCTAACTAATTTCTACTAATTAGTTGTAAAGTATGCATTTTCTGTTTTAAATTATTTAGTCTGCTGCTCTTTTTTAAGCTTCTGACATGCTCTGAAATGTGAATACCTTGGTTTTGTACTTTCCAAGACTTTCTCTTGAGGAGTCCCTAGGGAACTAGTTTACCTCTTCAATGTTTTATCCAAGAGGATACCATCATGACTTTCTGAAATAAATAAGGAAAAGTACTTCCTTGGACAGCTGCAGCTGCAGCTGCAGTTCATAACTGCTTTCAGCTGCACATTACTTGAAGCCTAAGAATAGGCTTTATGTTTGTTGTTCAGGCTCTCTTTAAATATTTAATATGAAAGTCATATAAAATATGCGTATTTATACATGTATAATATACTTAAATATATAAGTAATATCAAACTAGATGTATTCAAGTAAAGTAAAGTACAATATGTTTAAATATATTAGTAATATTGAACTAGATGTATTCAAGTAACTTTGTACATGAATGACAGAGTAAGAAAATAATGTAGGAGTTATACAGGGACTTCTCCTTATACAAACCAGGAACATTTTTGGAAGCTAAATGAATGTGAAATCCACCTCAGAAAAGAAATTACGTAGGATATAATGAAAAATACACAGCTCTTAACCCAATTTCTGAAGGGGCTTCTGCCTTTTTATAGAAATTATATTGAGTAAACAAAAAAAAATTGGTTTGGTTCACAATGGTAATTTAAAGCTAGAATCAAAGACCAGAAAGGTTAGTTCTAGTTATGCACATGGCTGTACAGATTGATTCCTTGTCTTTATGCTTGACAGCACCACACTAAGAAAGATGGATGGTGGTGACCCCTGAACAGAATGTCTGCGTTTTGCAGTTTGTTAAATGTCAATCGGTAGTTACAGTTCTACGTTTTTTTTTTTCGTAGAAAGTTGTTTAATTGTGATCCTTCTATTAATAACATTTGTTGAAGGCATAATCAGTTTGAAACGATCAGATATATATATATATATATATATATGGAAGAGTACGGAATGACCAACAGTGTCTGAAGAGAATGGTGAATCTATCAGGGAGTCTTTCTTGTGTACTATAAAATCTGTAAGGAAGGCCAGTCACAAACTTGCAATATGACGATGACAGTGTGGAATATTTTATGGAAATGCTTACATATGAATCCACAACATTTACAGACTCTAAAGCATACTGACTATGCTGTGCATGCTTACTTCGCAAACTAATTGTTGCAGTATGAAGATGATAACTTTTTTAATCATATTGTATTTAGTGATGAGTCAACATTTCATCTTAATGGAAACACATGGTTAACAATGTTAACATTAATGGTTAACACATGTAATGTTCATGTCTGAGGTCAGAAAATCCCCATGAATCATAAAATGCAAGAGGAATTCCCTGTTTTCTGTGCAATATCTACCGGCAAGTTTACACGCTATTGTTTGTGGCTGAAGTGAGTGTAACAGCAGTTGCTTATTTGGATATACTGTGTTCATGGCTCTTTCCTCAACTGCAAAGTGGACCAGAGAATTTAATTTGGCAACAAGATTATACACCTGCTCACTGACATAACTGAACAGGATTGGTTTAGTTACATTTTCCCCAACCACCGGATTGATTGGTATGGATCCCATAACAGAACTTGTTTACAGTAGCCTTCAAAGTCACGAATCTGACCCATGTGATTTTTTCCTTTAGGGCTTCATAAAGGACCTTGGATATGTGTTCCTGCTAGCTACTTATCTACCTGATTTGAGGTACAGATATACTGGTTAAAGTATGGTATGAACTCTTGTTTGGTTCGGTTGGATGTGTGTTGTGTGACAAAAGGTTCTCATATTAACACTTGCAGGGAAAAAATACAAAAGTTACTCTTTCACTTTATTTGTGATTCATTACTGTAACTCAAAGTTAAGAAATATTAAATAGCTTTAAAACCTTAATTCTCTTTTTATACACCTTGTATATTTGTCTGGCCTCTCTGCAAGAATACCCACATATTATGATAGCACTTACAGTAAGGTTATTTGATTCAAAAGCATGCAGCAAGCTCTTGTGAAACGTATATGCTGAATTATTTGCAAATGGACAATACTTTCTTGTGGTAATATCTTTATCAATTTTGATGCAATGTTCTTTTCCTTAGACAGCATTCCATACCTCAGACACTATTGCCTGTTCAAAATTCCTTATTAAGATTACTCCTTATTTACAATTTGTGTTCATTTTTATGTCTTTAACTAACAATCTAACACCTCCTGTTGCTAGAAGCTATGCTGCTTCCTATCCATACATCAGGAGAATTTGATTAATGACATTAAAAGTAAAAAAATAAATAAATAAAGATTAAGGCTGGTGACCCGCTGACTCTTTAAATATATGTGTATATACATATATTTAAGGGCCAATAATATATTTAAGGCATTCCCATTGTGGCTTCACCTGTGCTTTATGGTTACTTCCGATTCCTGTCGCGGTCAGGAATGGTTTAGCTGGTCCAAACTCACTTTGCTTGCCTTTCCCATCTAGCCAGAGGCTCTGCCCCCTGGATTCTCCTATGTGCATTAAACCTATACTTGTGTGAATAATAAAAACAAATAAAAATTAAGCCTGTTCAATTTATAAAAACTATCAGTGTATTGTAGTTTCTTCAGAGTAATAATTTGGTCAGTACAGGACTCATTAATTGGTTTTTAGATTTCCCATCGTGGCTTTGCTCATGAAATACATAATCAGAATTACAAACATAAATAACCACCATAATAATACCAAATCACATAAAGATTGATTCAGTAGCAGTAGCATGAAATGGCAAAAATGTAAAAAAACAATTTATGTTTTTTACCCCTTACAGTATTAAAATTAAAGAAAAACCTTAAAATTGTTTTTAGATATTTATCTGAAGATAATTTGCAATTCAAAGTCGAGTGAATATCTTGTTTAGTATCATCATTAACGGGGAAAATTTGCAATCATTATTTGAAATTTTTATCTTTCTTCATCCCTTTCAAGGTCAAATTTAAAAAATCTAGAAGTAGGTTTTTAGATATTCACTTTTAGTTTAGACACACACACACACACATGCATGCGTGCACACACACACACACACATGCATGCGTGCACACACACACACACACACACAAAATCAAGTTACCATTTATTACCAAGAAATTAAAAAAAAATAATAATAAATTTCATCGTTACTCCATTTTAACCCTTTAAATTTCAAAAAATAATTTCTTACTGTACACTTAAATTGTAAGAACATGTTTACAAAATTTCATCAATTTATCTTCAGTAGTTTTTGCTGGGTGTTGATTATGAATCACTCACATGTTCTTTTATACGTCCAGATATATACATTTGAATTGAAATATGTTTTATGCTAATGGAAATATTTGACTCAGCGATACAATTAAATCTTAGTTTACTTATTTTAATTTGTACACAGCAAACATTTTAATTATCCATGAATCTGTATGTCAAATACACAACAATTTTCAAATTTCAAAATATTTATTAAAATTGTAGATAACATTGATTTGTTATGTTTATAGTTATAATTATCTATGTCAGTTATTTATAGATATCAAAATTATGATTTTTAGAGGTAAAATTAAAAAAAAATTTAATAAGAAAATCTTAGAACATATGTCATTGTATGTGCTGGTTGTATTTTAGTATTCTTTTACTCATTGATGTTGCAATACATAAACTTAAGTTTAGATATATATGAACGATTCAAATAAAAAGCAAAATAAAATAGAAAGGAATCAAAATTGAAGTTTTATAATAACATAATTGAAGGCTCTGGTCTTTTTTTATTAAAACAGATAAACATAATATTAAAATAAAATCCTGTACATTGAGTGGCTGCATTTTTTGAAGACAAAATCAGAAATGAAAGTATGTCTAAGGACATGAATATATTGAAACAAAAGTCATTTTTACAAAATAAATTTGTGTAAACAATTTGACAGAATAGCTCATGTTTAAAATATTGAATGCGCCCATAAAAAAAAAAAAAATAGTTTCCAGAACTACCAAGCAGTCTCGCCTAACCCTTCAAGTGACTGTACTAAAAACAAGTAAAGGTTATTGAATTAACATTCAGTTTGAATGAATTAAATAAAGTTCTATGTAAAATACATAGTAGGTGTGCTCAAATAAGAAGTTTAGTGGTAAACATGTTTGTTAATAAATACTACCTTACAATATCCAACATTTAAAGTTAGTAGTTTTTAAGTGTTTAATCCCTTATTAATTAATATATTCAGCTCACCTATGATATCAGAAGTAACTAATTAATTCTACATTAGAATGTGAATTATTTTGTGTTTTTGGTTTAATATAAGAAAATGCAAATTACAAATCCATTTTTACAATTTTGATATTCTACATTCTTAATATGACACATTAAGGATCACAATAAAAAATTAGGAAATAAAAAATCACACACTTAATGGGCTACTAAATGAAAAGACAAAATTAATTCACTTTTTGACCATATCCTGAATAATGTTATCTGTGTTTATAATGTCTTCTAATTTTCTCCACGATAATTGGCTATGATAATTTAAAAATACAAACATTTGAAACAAGAACAGAAGTTAGTCATTAAATATTAATAGCTTCACACAATATTCATAAAAGTTACACTCTCAACGTACTTCAATAATTTCCAGAAAACTAAAAGTATTGATCTATAATTCAATTTAATTTTAGATTAATAACTAATTTTCACACTAAATAATTTTAATATCATTTTACTACAAAATAATAAAGTAAAGTGACTACATACCTTTATATTCCGTAGGTTGTTTACGTCTTTTACAATAAAATTTCAGCGCAGCAAACAAAATAATGTTAAAACTTAATACTGTGATAGTTATAGATATTATTTTAATTAATTTATCATTGAAATATGATTGACCTGAACAAAAAATGAAGATAGAACATGAATTCATAAAATAAAACAAATTCCTTTTATGTATTACTTATTATATATGTAATTATTTCAAATTACATAAATGATTTTAATTTTCTCTGAATGAAATTAAGAACTGCTGTAGAAACTCTTAACAGCAGTTTCAGAAAGAAACTGCCTGCTTTAAGTTTCAATTTCAGAAACTGAAGCTTTGTGTATTATTAATACAGAAATAATATCGTTTTATAGGTAGATTTTATGATGTTGCTTAAGTTTCCACAATTAATGCCACACAATTTTTCATCCAGTTTGAAATTATTTTTGTTACTTTACGATTTGTTCATTGAGAGATAGTTCGGCAATATTAAGTAATAAAGGATACTTCTGTTACATTATTTTATTATAATTTATTTAAAATTGTAATTTTTTTTTGAGTTTGGTGACTGAAGGGACCACATGAAGGAACATTTGCATTCATTTCTCTTTGTCTTCTATATTCTGACTAGATGTATCTTTTTTCAACTTCTCTTGAAAATCCTAGAAATCTTGCACCAGTTTTCTGAATGTAATTCAGAAAATCGAAGATAGAATGTAATTCTATCTTCTATTATTTCAGATATTTTTATTTCTTTTATGTTTTTTTAAACCACTGAGATCCATTGATCTCAGTCCTTTTTGTTGTAAATGTGGTTGAAGGTTTTTTTTGTGAGCCTATCATTCATTCTCTGGATGACTGAGATTTGGTTGTTCTCTTCTGATGGAATTTTCCCAGTTTCATTATATTTGTAAAGATCTTTATTACTTCTGAATTTGTATCCTTTTTTTACCATTTTTTTTAATGGTCCTAACATTTTTCTCAATATTTTCCTTTCTTTTTTTCTACTGCATTTATTTCATCTGATTTCAAAATAAAGATACATTCTGAGGAATATAGGCCTACTGGTTTGATTAATGTATTGTAATACCTGATTTTGGCTTTTGCTGAGATGTTCTTTTGTTATGTTAGATCCTGTTTTCTTGAATTTGTTTGATTGGCTTCTTTATCTAAACCATTAATTTGTATTATTTCTCCCAGATATTTCAATTTATTGACTTTATTGATTATTCTATTTTGTAGTTAGAAACATGGGAAAATCTTTACTGTTGCACATTAATTCTGTCTTTGAAGGAAATTTTTGGCCTTACTCTCTTTGGAATTTCTTTTAGGTAGTTCACTTATCCTTAAAAAGAGTTGGTGATAACCATCCCCTTGCCTTATTACTCCTGTTTTAATTTTGAATTTTTCTGAGAGTTCTCCCATAATCTTTCTTTGGATTTTATATTTGTGAGCATCTGTTTAGTATATTAAATAAGTAAGTTCTATCAATTTAGTCATATGCCTTTTTGAAATCTTCAAAGACGATTACGTAGTTCTTATGCCTTGTCTTTCTATTCTATCCCATATTATTGTTTTCAGGTTCCAGGTTTATTCAGCACATGATCTTCCTTTTCTGAATCCCCTTTGTTTTATTATGAAGTGTTTTTGAGAGGATTTTATGTCTTAGATAAGAGGGATATCTCTCTATAGTTATTTAAAACTGTTTTTTTTCTCCTTTTTTATGAGTGGATATATTATTTATTATATTTTTCCAATCTTGAGGAATTTTTTCAGTTTTCTATATTTCTTATAGAATATTTTTCACTCCTTCTCTTGATTGTGTTCCTGATTCTCCCCATAGTTCTGCAATGATCTTTAGCTTCGTCTTGTTGTTTTTTAATTTCTGGATGATTTTGTCTATTTCTATTTCATTAGGATGTTGGGAGTTACCAGTTCATGAATATTGATTTTGGAATTGTAATCTTTCCTCAATTTCTTGACAATTAAATGGTTTTTCAAAGTTTCTTGCAAGAATTTTTCAATTTTCTTTGTTGTTGAGGTCAATTTTCCATCTTTATCCTTGAAGCAAAGGCTTGATATTTGTTATTCCTTAAACGTTTTCTAGAAATCCCTTGTGTTGTTTTTCAAGAAGTCCTGTTTGATTTGTTTAAGTTGATTTTTCTCATAATCTTGTAATTACCGTATTTATTCGAGTACCCTCGCGCTTTTTTTTCTTGGAATTGGAGAGAAAAATAAGGGTGCGTGGCTTACTTGAAACATAGCCTTTAGCCAGGATAATTTATGTAAAGTAAACGTTTTCTTAGAAGTACCTAAATTCAATCACATAACTATAGTACATTAGGCTTTCGTTTATCAATACCGGATGCTGCTTATACAGAATACATCCTTAATTATTAACAGCCTGTTCATATTATCGATAGGGACGAAGTTAACGGTATTTTTATAAAACTGATTCATTCTGTATAGGCTGCATGCGGTTCTAATGACACTACAGTTACATTATCAGTTATCCATCGTCGTCTTGTCTATTCGCCATAGTTATTGTACTGTTTGTATATGTGGACGGTTATGTGCATTTTATCTGTTTAGTTTATCTTGTAAAGTTTAATACGGTAATTTATTTTAATTACGGCATTAAAATGAGTACAAAAGGATAGCGTTTACGATCTTTTACAGTAAATGAAAAACTGCGCGTTATAGAAGAGGCTTAAAAAATTGGAAATCGGGCGGCAGGAAGAAAATTTGACGTAGATGAAAGCTGCATTCGAGACTGGCGTAAGAAGAAACAACTTCTGGTGAAAGGCACTGGTAATAACAGGGGCTTTTCGTGCCTTAAAACCAAAATACACAGACATAGAAAAAAATTGTATGACTGTTATGGAAAAAAGGAAATGCGGTTATGCTGTCACGACAGAAATGTGTCAATCATATGCTCGTGAAATCGCTTAATCATTGAATAAATTTGATTTTAAAGCAAGCCGTGGATGGATAACACGATTTTTTGCACTAAGTGATTTGTCAATAAGACGAAAGACGACCATTTCTCAACAACTTCCAGACGCTTATGAACAAAAAATATTACATTTTCACAAATACATAAATCTTAGAAAAGATAAAGGCTATTTGCTTTCTCAAATAGGAAACGCTGATTAAACCTCCGTATATTTTGAAATGCCATTGACAATACCGTAAACAAAAAAGTGTTACGATTCGCACTGGTGGTAATGAAAAAAAAAGGTGTAGTGTTATGCTTTGCATTACTTCTTAGGATCAAAATTACCTCCGTACATTGTTTTTAAAAGAAAAACTCTTCCTACCGTACCGATAAATGGAGTTGTTATCAGAGCACAGGAATCAGGTTAGATGGACGAAACCTAAATTCTAGATTGGATCAGGTATGTATGGCAAAAGCGATCTGGAGATTTACTTAATAAAATAAATACCGTTGTGATTTTATAAATCACTTTATAAAATAATTGCTAGTAATGGATAGTTATCGGGGGCAAACGACTGATAAAGTGAAAGACATTTTAAAAAAGTGTATGGCAGACCAAGTAATAATTCCAGGCGGATTGACATCTCTATTGCAACCTTTAGACTCTGCATTAATAAACCGTTCAAATCTGCATTAAAACAACTGTACAGTAAATGGATGGCTGATGAAAATTTCTTTCTCACGGCTACAGGAAAAATCAAACGCCCAGATTTTAACTAGATTTGTGTTTGAATAAAAGATGCTTGGGAAGGTATTTCCACGGAATAAGTAAGGAAAAGTTTTAAAAAATGCGGCATATCTAATGAACTTGATGGTAGTGAAGATGATCACTTTGGCAGTGCGACATGGAGACTACCGGTAACTTTTCTACGGACATTGACAGAGACAGTGATTAATTAAAAATAAAATCCCATATTAAAAAGATCCTTTTCAACATGATTCTTTCTTTTCGTTTTACTGGCCTACTGATTCTGAACTAAACTAGTGTTTACGGTATTAATTATTAATGTAATATTAATATTGTAATTTAAATGAACGAATTAAATGTTTTACTTTCTGAATATTTTCGTATTTTTTTTTATCATATCTGTTGCACTTCAAAATACCGGTATATACTCGATTTTTTTTTATAGATTTTCGGTCAGGAAAATCCAAGTTCAGGGCTTATTAGTGGCGGGGGGTACTTGAATAAATATGGTATTATTACTATTTTTTCTTAAAAATTTAAGTGACTGATTGCTATGATCATTAATCAGCAATAAATTTCAATTAAGTGAAACCAATGTTCTTTAACTTTAGTTATCTATGGGAATCGATTTTATAAATATGACTGGTTGGTAGCATTTTACCTTACTTTAACCCTTCCCTGTTTCTAGGATATTAATCTCCAAGATTTTACTGATTTTGTAAAATACGTTTGTTTGTAAAGCAGAATACAATCTTAACCAGGACCCGTTGTAACTATAACTACCATTATGTTATTATTTAAAAATATTCATAATCCTTTAATGAAGATCTGGCTGAACATTCAATAAGATCCTCATAATTGTTCGTGAATAGCGTGGAATATGCTATTCACATATAATTCAGTTAATTATTTTCACGTGCCATAAAATTCTAGGGCTGGGTGAGTGTTGGCAAAATAATTTTTCAGTTATATGCCAAAATCATGCTGGGTCATGATCTTGACCTTGACTTCCCTAAGATTTGGGTGCTTACTCCTCAGAGGTTATGTCCTTGAGAAGGATTGCTTATTTCATGCCATAATTCCTTTATAAACATAATACTGCAGTTTCTCTTTGTAGTCATTATGATTCAACATTACATCTTTTCCATTTAAATTTTTTTTTCATTTTTTGTGATGTCTTTGGTGTTATCTGATAATCAGGATAACTGGCTGTAGATCTGTACAGAGACTGTTTTCTATTGAAAAGAAGTACAATAGCATAACAGTGAATTGCCAGTTGGTTAAGGTTGGGCCTCCAACTCCCTTAAAAAAAAATCGAATGAAATATTATTTAAAATTTTATAATTAATAAATAGTATCATATGTAACAAATCAGACGTACAAGTTTTCCTATGTGAGCTTGGAAACCTTGTTTTAATTTATATATAATCTGGATTAACAGATTAACTCTAATTATAGAAGATAAAGATAACTTTAGATTTAAATATATAATTTAAAAAAAAAAGTTTTTTCCCTATTTTGCTGTTAATAATGATTGATAATTAGGGGTGAGATGATATAAAGTAATCATTATTAGAACAAAAAATAAATTTTTTTATGCAATATAGGCTTTTTTATTAGCATTAAAATTTCACTAAGGACCACTAGTGTTGTTGAATTGATTCCAATGGAGGTCTCTTGATTTATAATAAAATTATGTAAATGAAATGCATATTTAGAATTTAATTGAGAAGTGTATTATGTTTGAACTGTTTTTTTTTTCAATTTAGGAGAAACTAAATGGCCAGACATTATTCAAATTTACTCAGCTAAAGAGTTCTGAATATATGCCATCTCGATTCAAAAACCTGGCAGTAACGATTCATAAGGCATTGATAATATACAGTAATACTAAGAGACACTAATAATAAAATAACAATTATTAACAATAGAGAAGACAATTAAAATTGTCTGTGTGCACCTAAAAATTTGTCTTATTCAAAATTCAAAAATTTGGTATGGTTTGTGATAAAAATAATCATTTTATGTAGTAATAATTAAATTGATATGACATTTGAAAACTAACTGAATAACATAGATTAAGCCAAGCACTGAATATAGAAAAGAATTAAGTTCTGTAAGAACTATTTTTGAGGCAGCTTTCAATTATATAAACTACGTGAACAAACCTACAATTCAAAACAGAAAAATAATATGTGTATTAGTGTTGTGCCTAGCTACTCAATTGATCGAGCAATGTTGACCGGACCAACTTAAAAGTAGCAGTGATTTTTACGCTACCTATAAGAGCAGTACTCTGACGTCTGTATTTCTTGGTCCTGTACAACTAGCGCTATAGCCACTGGTGGGAAAAAGATGAAAAGAGTTTTATTTTACAGAATAGAAATTTATTTAATTTAAGTGATAATAACGATGTTATGCCTAACGTACTTCCTTAGGTATCATTCCTTATCAAGAATAAGTTAATGACATCTGACTTATGACTGATGTTAATTTGTAAGGCCTCAATAAAGTTGTGCTTGTGCTACATACTACAGCTTACTGTTTTGTATGTCACATTTGTATGTTATGTCACAAGTGTTGATAAAACTGGAGTATTCAGGCAAAGCAGAGAGCAGTGTAGTACAATATACTGTTCTGTTTTGCATCTACTTTCTATCAGAGCAGTAAAAAAAATTGCTATTTGAACTGTCAGCCAACAGACAGATAGTTTTCTTTACCACTAATGTGTGTGGGCGCGTGTGTATATTCAACCAAAATATGTTGTGAAATTGAATTTATCCAATTTCATGATGTAAAATAGTATACATGGAGAACTCTACATTCTATTCAGGATTCAAACTTGAGATTATCAATATAAATATGAAGTTATAAAAAAATAATACCAAATTCAACAAATAAGATTAATTTAAATGAAATGTAATATGAAAAATATATTTAATTTCTGAATAACCACTACATAACACGGTTAATAATTTAATATAAAATGGCTGAAATATTATTAAATTATAAGCATGGATATCTTAAAACAATAATAAAGAACAGCCACTCTTGACTGGGATTCAGGACCTCACGGGATTCAGGACCGAAATGCTGTCATGCTACCTACTCAGCCAGTCAACATTATTAGTTTTAGAAAAAGATAAATTAATTTTAAAAAAGGAACTAAAACATTTAAAAAAATATTCAGTTTTTCTTTAAATTGTGATGTTTTTTATTGGAGCCAAATTAAAACCACGTAACTAATAACCTGTGGCAATATTTTTTTACCAATTCTGTACAGACATAAAGAATTTTTAAATAAAGAAATAAAATTATTTTCTACTTTTTAAAGCATTTTTTAACATTTTAAAGTATTTATTCTATTTAAAATATGAGTAGGACTGTGTGAAAAAATGCAGTTTACAATATACACGAAGGGTAGAAACCATTATTATTAACCTCAAATTTGACAATTAATTTTAAATATCAGAATGACTTTAGGCTATAAAATGCAACTTTATAAAAATTCAATCATAAGATCGTGACAAAATAGAAAATATCTTCAAAACATCAAAAATCTTTCTTTTAGAAAAAATCTCTATATCTAAAAGAAAGTTACTACACTACAATCAGACAAACTTCCTCTATAAGATAGAAAAAAGTATTATCAAAATTAGTGAATTTGATTTTGAGTAAGGCCTGAAATCATAAAAAAAAATTGTAGAGGTTAACTTGAAAATTCCCTTCTTGAAGTCAGTTAAAGATGCAGAATATGAAAGTATTACATAATTATACAACATTATCTATTTACTACTAGCTTTCCCAATTAAAAATAAGTTTTTGTTTAGTTGAGGAATGAAACTTTCAACTTGGTTACTTAAAAACTAATTCAAATAGCGTTTAGCAGCATTTATATTGCTTGTAGTATTTTAGCAATAAAGTAACTGACAGTCTTGAACAGTTTCAAGATAAGTAGACATTTATTATTGTTATTTTAAGAAAAAATATTTTATTTTGTACAGTAAAAACAAAATAATGCAGTAGTGTTAAGTGTTAAATCTGTGAATTCCAAAAAATTATCTATCATTTCAAAAAAATTAGTGATAAAAATGAGAATAGAAAACACACATAATTTCATTACATACAAAAACATTATTATATAAGACATTATTATTATTCATATGAAGACATCCATATCTTATCTTTTTTCAATTGTAATGTAAAAAAAAAAAAAAATGGAAAAAAGAATCCTTTTATATAAGCTAGGTTAAACCTCTGTTGGAAGCACATCAACCTTTCTTACAGACATCCTCAGTTCAAATCCAGATCAGTCTTGACATTTTTAATGCGCTAAAAATTCTTAAACAAGCTTCAAGATTGAAGAAAAAAAATACACACCTGAGGTAAATGGACTTTTTTTAGTTGTTTCATTACTAGGGCACTGGCATATTCTGAACCGAATTTTTTCTCCCTGACATGTTATTCTGAAAATAAAAATGTGTAACTGACTTATTCTACAAAACAGCTTTAAAAAAATAAAACAAATAAAAAAATATTGACTAAAAAAAGTATAATTTTAGAAGATCCATCATAGATGAAGGAACCTCTTTTGATAGAAAAGATCTTCATATTAATGAAAAGATCTTCTAGAAGCACAGTTCCAAGTGTTCAGAATCAAGATATTTTTTAATTAATTGTTATTATTATTATTTGATTTTCTATCTTTGATCACATTTCACAGCAGAAAAATTATACAAATTACAATTTATGAATTTAAATAATGAGATTTATTGAAAAAAAAATTATTAATTTCTATGAATGATAAGTGTTGTAAAAAAAATCTATATTATACTAATTGATGTATATTAAAAGTGCACTTATTAAAAATAACTGAGTAAAAGTTTTAGTAATTAAAAATAAATGATTAGAAGATATTAAATTTTCTATCAGTTATGATAATAAAGTAACTAGTGTTTGAAGTAGTTCAATTATACTGAATAATTCCTTCATTGATTGTAAATATAATATAAGAAGTAAAAATAAAAAATTTAACTTTGATTTTTTTATAAAGACCAACCATGCTTACATTATGAGTCTTGTAAATACTGTAAGATTAACACAAAAAAGCTGACAACACAGTTGTAGGACTTTCCTGTCAAATGGCTTTTTTCTGATGCACGGCTTACACATACAACTTAATTAAAAATATTTATCATTTTATTTTAATATAATATTTTTTGTTTATTTAATGCAATGATTCTAACTAAAGCACACGCGCATACCATATTTCATTTGCATGGAATGGCAGTACTAGCAGCCACTTTAAATGCTTTTTACACTTTAAATATTATTCATTTATTTAATTCTACCACTCATCTGTGATATTACAACACAGGAGGTGACTACTACAGCAGCTGTACGTAGTACTACATTAGCGCTCCTTATGGTGAGGAGTACTAATGATACACTACACCCACTTAGCCACTAGTTTATTTAGAACATTTTTTGATTTTACAAAAATTTTTTTTGGAAATATTACTTTTTAATTGTTACAAATGTGCCTAAGAAAAATAAGATCTTAATTAGCTGAAATCTTGAGATACTGAGGATAACCTTGCTCTACAGCTTCACTCCCTTGACCTTTTAAGCTTAAAATTTAATGTCCAATGCTCCTTCATGTATAGAAGTAATCTGACCAAGTTTGATCAAAATCGGGCAAGTAGTTCCGGAGATATAAGTTGTGAAACACCAAACACACCCAAGTACATGAGAACATTGCCATCCAATTTTTGGGTTTCTTGGGTGTCAAAATGTAAAGATCCAGTGAAAACTGCATATACCCAAATTTAACCGATTATAATACTTTCCCTTCTAAAGCTATAGCTCTGCTGTGTGGTTTAGCTAGATCAATAGATAGGTACTAAAATCTAATGAAAATGAAAACTTCAAAGATGATAACTGAGAGAAATTTTAAACAGATGCCAAATGATTCTACTATAATAGAAATGGAAGAAAGTCTGATAAAAATACTAACATACTGAAGAATACTAATACTGAAGAAATACTAACTTAAATGAAGTTCTAAATTATATTAAGTTGAACAAATTATTTCACAGTCTTTTTTCTAATTGCTTTTTCAATATGGAAAGCTCAAAACTCCACACTTTTTCTAGGAATTGATCTAGAACTGCAATTTAGGCAACAAGAGATGATTACTGACTGAGCTATAAAGTCACAACCTATGATGTAATAAGATAATTCATCTATTTTAGGAATTAACAAACTATTTAATAAAGTAAGCAATTAACTAAATGATGAAATCAAATTTTATAGAATGAATACAAATATAAAAAGCAGAAGACAGTTAAAAATCTCTTAACATTGTTTATGAGTGCCTGGGTAAATAAAATAGTTTTTAATTTTCAGCCTTTTTTTTTTTTTTTTTTTTTTTAGTTTAGTTTGTTAGTCTGTAACATCCATTTTCTTATGAAATTTTATTCATTTCTAACATCATGCATTTACATTAAACACAATTTTAATGGAAGACAAAATTGCTTAAACTAAGAACTATTGAAAGACACGTGCTATTTTATAATTTCTTATCGATAAACAATAAATACCTCTGTTAAAATCATTTTTAGAACAGCTCTGAAGTAGAATTTCTGTACTTCTGCTCCAGTATTGAAATTTATTTATTTAAAAGCAATTTATATGCAACCAACTTTACTTATTTGGTAAACATCAAATAAATTGCATTTGAGCAGCAAACAAAAAAGAAATTAAGACCTAATGGAGGTATTATCTATAGGAGAGTAGATCACAGCTAAAAAAATACTTCTTTATAAAAATATATACTCACCCTACTGAAATAGTAAAGGCATTTTTTTATCAGTGTTACATTTTAGTTAGAGAATTATTTAGCAATTGTCTAGTTATGTTTATTTTCTGCAGGAGAACAAATTAACCTAAAATAATAAATTTTAATTATTCTTTATTTTAACGAATTCAGGCATTCAGTTCAATTATTAAATCAATTTAGATGCATTTCCACATTAAGTTCTGTCTACCAAATTCCTTACTTATTGGTAAAATTTATTGACTGATCATAATAGAATCTTTTAAATGTTTGTCAAAGTGTAAGAAGTTTCTATATAATTAATTCTAATAACTTTTTATTAATGTACATGTTTATAATAAAGTAAAATATACATACATCATATGGGAAAAAAACAATTTATAAGTAATAAATATAGTTAACCATCTCTAAAAAATTAAAAAAATTACTTCTCACAAGCTACTTAGAATCAACAAGGATCTAGTTATAATCCTACTTACAGAATTTTATTCACAAAGTTTTGTTTGTTTGTACATTTATCAAATCTATGTTGCTGGCAGCCCAGAGCAAGAACTACACTTCAGTTACGAGGATTCAGAACTACCAGTTTGCATTGAATTAATAATTGTAAGAATCAACAAGGTTAAGCATAACAAATCTGAGTTGGCTGTCTAGTAACTGCTTTTAAGTAAATTTATGCTACATTAGTGCTATTCTAAAATGTCTCTAAAACAGTTTTGTTGGAGGACATTAATATGCATATTGTTAAGGGATTACAGACATTTGAAGGAGGATGTGTCCTGTAGTAGTCATTGAATTCATGTTTTTATGGGCATTTTTTCCCATTAAAATTATGTTTAACCTCTTTCAGAAATATAGACTGACTATTAAAGTTGCAATTGTTCTTAATAAATCACTAACCACTGTTCGTAGCCAACTCAGTTACAGTATTATTATTATTTTGTCAAGTCTTTTTAATAGCTGAATGAACTTTTGTTTTATCTATAAATTATTCTGTAATAATTACTGTAATTATCTGTATAATTACTCAACTAATAAACAACATAATTTTGATTTCATATTTTCATAAATAACTTTAAAAGTTATGTGGCCATTAAGCAGTCATTAGGCCATTAAGTAAATCTACAATCACTTTCACCAGTAGTCATCCTCTCACATACTGAATACTTTTTTTTGCTAAAAATCATAATCACCTAGAACCATACTGATTATCTCAAGGAAATTTCATACTTCAGAATATCATAACTCAACAGTACATTCAGTATACTTACTACAAGCAATTACTTATTTGCTCATTTTCTTATTAACAAATGAATATTTTCCTTTTCTTTAGTAGCATAAAATGTATATATTAATTGTCCAGTTACCAAATGGTTTAACCTCACAAAAATTCCAAAGTGACTTAAATTTTGTGAATTACATTATTTTGTAGATGAATGTAAAAAAAAATTATATGAATCTCTAAAATGAAGGTGCAAAACCAAGATCTTATGTTAAAGGGGAGAAAATGTTATACAAAAAAGGATTTTTTTTGTAAATGCCATAGTAGTTCAATAAAATGCAACTAAAAGCAAAATGTTTTCATAAAGGATAGATGAAGCCAGAATAAATAAATTCTTATTTCATGGGTAATTTACTATATGATAACTTCTTTAAACACTGATCTATAAAAATAAAAGAAGTGCAGTTTTAAAAAGAAATATTTGTATTTCAGTTCAGTATGTCAAATCGGCTTTCAAATTTCTTTTATTTCAAGAAAATATTTATTTTTGTGTGTCAGAACAAGAGTCTCATGAAGAAACGGAAAATATTTTACGATATGTGAAAACAAAGAAAAACATTCACATAAATATGAATCTGTAAACACTTCATTTTAGAATTATAGCTTGCAAAACAATTTTCCCTTGTTTCTACTCCAAGAATAAAATGAATTCTTATTGAAATGGTTGGAACTTAAATTAAGAGGTAAATTTGTGGTTCCACATTGTTTTTGATAATAGATTGAATAAAACAGGTTCTAGAATTGTACCTCTAGTAATTTTTGAAAAAATTATTGTAAAACATCAGAAAAATTATGTAGTAACCCAAAGTACTCTTTTATTGCCAATTTTTGTTTACAAAGTTTTCTGTAATCAATCTATTTATCACATTGATTTCTTTGATAATAGAATGAAATGTATAGGGTATCACACACATAATTTAAATAAACATTATATTAACATTACTATGGTACACAGGAAAAACTCCAGTGAATTTATAATCTGCTAAATTTGCCAACTACGTGTATGTAAATCAGTTGTGTGTGTGTTATTTGTTTAGCATACTATTACTGGATTATTTGGATAACAACTCTACAGACTATCAAATCAAAGATAAGGAATTTGTTCCACCACTAGTCTTGAAACAAGGAAACTTGTTAAGGAAAAACATTTATTTTTTTTCAAGAGTTTGCTAGGTCTTACAAATACAAAGGATATTAAAAAATACTGCTCATTCTCCATCTTTTTTAAGTGTTTGAGTGGATAAATTTTGATAATTGATAATGTTGATATTATTGAGTCCATTATAGTTTTGGTGGCAAGATTTGTCACAGTACATTCTCTCAATCAGTTTTTTTTGTTAGATTTGAGATTTGCTAACTAATGTGGACCTAAATTAGTAGATATCAGTGTTTAGTTATCAATTTTGATTCAGCATTCCGAGTACTAATTTTAATTCCTAAAATTTTTTTTGTCATTGATGTTGATTTCATTTAAAATAGTTTATATGGGAGTCTGAGTTATCATGAATTATAAATTAAAAAAATTAGATTTAATAAATAAATTAAAATTTATATAATAAAATAACAAATTAATAACATTAGTAAATAAAAACATATTTTTATATCAAATTAAATATGAGTGAAATTTAGCCAAACTTACCTTTCTTCCTCAACCGGACAAAAGCACAGTAAACAAGGATTGTCATCAAAATTTTGTTTAAAAGAATATTCTGATTTCCAATTATAAGCATCTCTTATAAACTCTGGCTTAAAATCACTTGGTTTATGTTGACCTAATCCATATTTGACATTATCATCGCTACTATTGGTACTGGTGTGTAAAATGTAATTATTCCACATACAGTTAGCAACAATATGATTACTATTAGACATATCAGGCCATATATCACAAGTATAAAACATTTCACAAATTTTACTTTGATTATTTTTACAGAATTCATCATAACATGTTACATTCGTAAATTCAGTTTTACACTCTTCATCAAATGTTTTTAAAACTTCATCAAATTCATAACATGTTGAATTATCTAACTGACTCACACCACTTTTAATTTTTTTCTTACATGGCTTTATTTTATTTTGACATACATGTGAATTGTTGTTATTGTTAATTTTGTGATAATTATCATGGCATTCACAATAATTTGGTTTAATACAATCAGAATTTATACATGGTGGATAACAGTATGGTTCACACCTTTCTGTTGTGTCATTTCTCATAAAACCTTCATTACACTTACAAATATTTGGTGCAATACAATTACCATTTTCACATTCTGGTAGGCAAATTGGCTCACAAAGTGAATTGTTTAATTCATTATTTTTAAAATTATTATGACATGTACATATATTTGGTGCAGTACAATCACCATCAACACACTCTGGATAGCATGATGGTTTACAAATAGGATTATCTAAATTATTGCTATTTTCAAAACCTTCTAAACATTCACATCTGTTTGGTTTAATGCATATACTGTTAATACATTCTGGTTTACAAATAGGTTTACAATCGTTATCATGTAATGCATAACCTTCATTACAGTTACATTTATTTGGTGCAACACATTCACCATTGTTACATTTATCACATATTGGATGGCATTCATTCTGTTTAATATTACTCTTAGTGTAATTTCCATGACAAACGCAAAAATTCGGAGCTAAACAATCACTGTTAATACAACTAGGATTACAAACTGGAGCACATTCATTCCAGCTATTGCGATTTCTTTTATGATTATCAAGACACTTACAAATATTTGGTGCTATACAAACTGCATTAATGCATTCTGGTTTACAAATAGGTGAACAAAAATGTGAATCTGTAGAACTTAATTTATAACCTTGATGACAACTACATACATTAAAACTAATACAATCACCATTTTCACAAGGTGGATCACACAAGTTTAAGCAAGTTACATTATCTGGCTGTAAAATCATACCTAAAAAAACAAAAATCAAAAAGTCTTTTTTCTCTAAAAAGAAAAAATTAACATAACATTAAAATTATTACTTAATTATATCTGCATATTAAAACACACTTATTTCTTAAGTTTTACTGAGCTGATTTTAACAATCTTTGTGCTATTTGAAACTCTACATAAGTATATTTTCCAGAAAATTTTGAAGTGCTATTTTTCTTGGAAAACCTATCAGAAGTATAGAAAAATATATTAAATTCCTTGATCACTGACATTTTGAATTTTTTCTAATCAATTACTCGACTTTTTGTTTCAAAACTAAAAATCTGTTTTGTCATCTGTAAAATATAATCTGCAAAACAGGATGTCACAGACTATCTTAAAGTGTCTTGAATTAATAATTGCAAACCACTTTCCTTTTATAATTTATATAATTAATACCCTTCATAAATTCTATGCATCTGCTCCTTTCCATACAAATCAATTGCCACCAGTCCAGTCAAGCCAGTGATGATGTATTAGTCATTTATTCGTTTACTTTCACTATATAAATAATATAAAAATTAATTCTTTTTGGAACTTTACTTAACTTCAGATAATACTTAACTTTACTTCTCCTTTAACCATACTTGTTTTAAACACAATAAAGAGTTCTTTGCAGAACTTGTTCTCTAAAAATACTTTAATTTTAATCATTTTTTTTTTTTTTAGTGGCAAGGTTTCTTTATATATATAAAACCCTTTTCAATAATTTTATCAAACACGGCTTGTCAGTATGATTATATAACTAATAATTAAAATTAAAAAACCCATTTATGAATAATTTTCTATTTATTTATGCATTCAAGCGTTTTTGCAATAGAATTCCATCATCAAAAACTTAAAAATGTGTATTATATTCTTAATAAAACTAAAACTTTGTTGTCATATGTAAAGTCATGTTTACGTAAAGCATGTAAAAATATGCTTGATCCAGTTGTAGGAAAAACAGAAAGCAGGTAAGCGGTATTTATTGATGGATTGAAAGATAATATAATTGTCATGAACAAGTCTTGTAACTAATATTGTTGGAGGTAAAGAAAAAGCATGGAATGACATAAAAATGAAATAAGAAAAAAGCATAAAATAAACTGTGAATGTAAGTAAACTGAAAAGAATTTTGAAAAAATTTTAAATGAAGACTGACAGAAATACTACAGGAGATAAAAAAAATCAAACTTAAAGAACAGGGGAAAGACTTTGTAGGTATCTTAGATAAATTTGAAAATCCTATCATCCAGCAAATACCTGGATGATAGTGTGCTTAGCAATGGCAGAGATAATGTTCTGAAAGGCCATGACTTTGCAGAATCTAATGTAGATATTCCTGTTAAATCATCTTCATGGCTATCATCATCATCAAAAATAATCATTAGCAACCAATTAATTCAACAGTTCTTCATCGTCATCTACTAATAGAGATAAAGAAAAAAGAAATTAAAATCCTATAAAATAGAAGAATTAATTTCATTATTGACAACTGAATTTCAATGAATAGTCCTTATTGAACTGTTAAATTTGACAAGGACACAAAAGAGATGTGAAGAGTTAATAAAAAAACTTGAGAATGATCTCTCAAAACAACAAAATTAAGTCAATGAAAAAATGATAGTTTATCTAAATTTATTTTAACAAATGAGTAATAAAAAACATTTTTTCATTTATTTATATTAAGTTAGTAGTATGTATTTGTTATGGAAAATAAAATAGATTTCCCTTCACCTTTTTTCCAATTATTCATCTACATAACAAACATTGTTAACATGCCTTGAAATATTATACTACACAATACAGACAACAAACATTTTAGGATCTTTATTCAGTTTTACTTGACAGAGATTAACTAAAACTTGAAACCTCATTTTCAACTAGCCATACTCCATTCCAGTTATTCTCTTTGCAGTGTACTTTATTGAATATTGTCTCATCTCTAGTCTGTGCTAAATGTGAAAATAGAATCAGTAGCCAAGGAGCAATACCATAACTGCTGTCTGCTAAAAGATAGGCATTCCTGTCACATGAGCATTTCAAAAATAGAAAACTAATCCCAATGTAATGAAAATTAAAAATTTAATTATAAATTATACTGTATCTTCAAATCCAGCTGTCATGAGTGCTTCCACGCTATACAGCTTCAATTCTTTTTAGTTTTTCATCAGCATCACATGTTGCCTGAACATAAATACTGGCATAACTCTTTCTGTTTATATAACTGTCACCAAATATGCTTGGATTTTATTTACAAGTGTTTGCAATCAAGAGCACTGGTTATAGTTGGAATTTTAAATCTCTTGTTTCACTTTTCTTTGGCTTGGGCAATCAGCCTCATTTTGTGGAAAATTAATCCATTTCAAACTCTTCTAATCTTACTCTCTTTTTTAAATTCTATTTAAAAAGCGTGTGTTTATTTGCATGCACATGCTTACACATAACCCGCCCACCCATACACATGCACAAGCACATGCACATGTACACACACACACACACGCGTGTGTGCGTGCATACATCAGTGGTACCAATATTAGGAAGTAAGTTAGTAGAAGAAAGATAAAAGGTTAATTTTTCTATAATGAGCACTAAGGATGATTTCATTTATGCAACAATATATTTCTTGCAGTGAAACAGTAAAACATTATGTTATTTCTTATTAACCTCAGCACATTCATACTTCAACTGCATATTTTTGATCAAATAAAGAACTTCTAGCAATGAAAATTCTACTTCAATTACATAAAATACAAAAAAAAGAAAGACTAATGTATTATCACATAAGAGAAGACTAAATAAATTAGTACCTATTTAATTTGTAACATAAAGTTTTCTTTTTTAAATGATAAACCAAATCAAATTAATAAGTAAAAAACTTTTTTTATTTATTTCATAAAGCATTCAATTGCTTCTGTAACCTTCTTAAGTGAAACTAGAGGTTCTTTTCTGAACTCCTAATTCCAGCTGAAGTTGTTAGTGGTGGGTTTTAGAGTTAATAAGATTTAGAATATGGCTGAAAAAAATGATTTAATTCAAACAGTGTTTGTTTAAATAAAAAATGAGATGAACTGAAATAAATATATCCAGTGAATTTAAATGGATAAAATAAATTGTGTTACATATTTCATAATCTTCAAGTGTTAGGATGTGATGTTTTTTATGTGCATGTAAAGTACCTAGAAACAACTACCTTCAGCTGAAAGCAAAAAAGCAAAATAGTAGTTTTAATGACAACAAAGGAAATCATGAGTGACTGAGATCATTAAGATGCAAGTAAAAAACGTAATAGTTTTAAATAATCCTTATTGCCAAGTATCACAGAAAAAATACTGTTGCATAAAACAAAAATAATTTTACATACCATTTTCACAAACACATTGGTTAATCTGACCAGATCGATTGCATATACCATTAATACAACTTGGGTTACAGTCTAGAATACATTTCAATTCATTGCCACCATCATAATTTTGTTTGAATCCAGGACAGCAATAGTCTGACATTTCAAAATTTGTGACATTCTAAAAAAAAAACCATACATTGTCATTTAGGTTTGGTAATAGAAAATCTGACAATCTTAAAGGGAACATTTTACATCAGCAATGGCAAAAACGATTTGATCTATATGTAAAAAAAATCCCTTTCGGCATGCTAGAAGGCAGAGGTAGATTTCACCGGTGCTAAGTAGGGGATAAAAATTTTTTCCATCTTAAAGTTAAAAAAAATTCAAATTTACTCAATACAAAAATGGTTGCATGTGAAAAGAGTTTCACATGTTTAGCACACAACAAGCTCCAGCTTCTTACAATTCCAGCAAAATTTTGTTCGTCCCTTGCCGTAAGGGTTGATCATATCAAAAATTGTTTCAGACAAAAGTTTTAGGTAATGTTTAGAGGACTAACAACCACTTCACTGATTTGATACTGTGCCTATTAAGAGAGGTATGATTTTTTTTTGTCTTTGAAACCCAATTTTTTTCCCCTGGGCCAGTGGTTGTGATATCAAAAAACCTTACTTAGATAAGTTTTAGGTGCTTATTCAAAGAATAGTAGGAACTTTAAATGAATTCAATAAAATTATAGTTATAAACAAATTTAATAAGAAAGTTATAGCTACATTTTGTTTTTTTGAAAAAACCCCTATTTCCACCCCTGTGGTTCAACTTTTCCCATTAACAATCTCGAGTCAGATTTTGGGTCATAATGTTTTATATATCAATTTGAAAGTGATTGGCGTAAAAATACAGCAGTTATTGTGTCCACAATAAAGTGAAATATATATATATAAACTTTTAAACTGATGATGGTTTTGGGGTTTGGGGGAATTGTAATAATATTTATTCAATATAAAGAAATACAAAATAAAAATATAAAAATGAATAATACAGATATAGAAAGAAAAAAGATAATAATTTAACTTTTTGTTAGATACCTTTTGTTTCATATTATTTGCAACAGTTTTTATGTCAGACAAATACAAGTATGTTGTTGATTGCAAAGAAATATATGCTGGCAAATCTTCTGTTAATTTTTGATTTAGTGTGGAAAAAAACACTTTCACAATAGTAATAATGGAGGAGAAAATTGATAACGAGATTGCTAATTTTTTTTATAGAAACAAAATTAGTATCTTGTATGCTTTTCCATGCTTCTAATATTGGGTTTTCAGTATGGATTCTAATTCTTCATTCTGAGATAATTGATAACCTTTCAAATCTTCAATATGCTTCTGCATATATACAAATTTATTTACCTAAATCGGATTAGATTCCAGATCATAGTTTACATCTATAAATTATTTAACTGGATCCAAAGCTAAGGAGGTTATTATCAAAATCGTGCATATTAAATAAATATATAATCGTTTTTCAATCCTTTTAAAATCATGATAGGTTTGTGAAAACTAATCTTTAATGAAAGAAAAATATTTGTAAATTAACTTGCAAAATTCTAATTAATGTTTTAAAAATTTGCATCATTCAAAATAATTTTTAGTTTTGGGAAATATTCAAATTGCTAGATTCTATACCTCTGACAAAAATCTCTAATTTAATTTCAAATCCAGACATATGTGAAATTTTATTTAAAGTCCTGACATAACTTCAATTGTCTTCCCACACACTTGTAATTGAATATTACATACCAATCTTGACAGGCGCTGCTACAATACAGCTAATACTGTTAACTTTTTTTTTCTTTTTAGTATTATCTAGTAATTTTGATAAACTTTCAACAAAATTAATTACTGTTAAATATATTACTTTAGTTTCTCTTTTTAGAAATGCAGCTAATTAATACTTGAAATACTGCTTCAGAAAATAAGATCACTGGAAAAAATTCTCTAGTAAGATTCTTATCAGAATCTTACCAGAACACTGGTTCTTTTCTCTGGAATTGTGAAGGTTCAAGAGAATTTAATTAAGAACTTTTTTATATTTTGACTCTTGATCCTGGGCAAGATATTAACTACCAAGATTTCTCTGGTTTGATTTTCTCTTTCCTTTTAATTACTTTTCTCCTCTCCTTATCGTTCATCACTTACTCTTTAAATAAGTGCTATGGGAGTCAGCCATTACCTTGACTCCATATCTGTTCTCTTTGTAACTGGCAGGCACATATTCATTTTAGGAGGGGATATTGGGATGGTATCTCTACTGGGGTTGTCTAGAGACTCTTCTTCCTATCTGGGGTCTGCAACTCAGCTAAACTAGTGCTTAAGATGCCTGTTGGATAAAGTCACGACTTTCTATTTTTTTAAAATTTAAACTTATAACTTTTACTCATTAAAAGAAGTAGTTTTTTCTGGCTAAACATAATTAACGGTCAATTATAAAGTTTATATATTTAAAAAATGCAAAATCATGTATAAATATACTGAGTATGGTTTGATCCTGAATTAAATTTAATAATCAGTTGAATAATGTGGTTAATTCAGCAAATAACCAAATATATTTACTTTAAGCAACAACTTTAAAAATTATATTTTAATAACATCAAAGGTTCACTTGTCTTACTCTCATATTTTTAGTCATCTTTAACTCAAGCATGCAGTTCAAATTTTGAGTCGCACAAATATAAGAATTTGAGGATGTACTCTAACATATATTTCAAAGTAAAAATTATTTCCTAGATCAGGTTACCACATTGTTACCTAGATATTGTGAATTATGCTCTGTTTATTTGTAATACCATTACATAGAATACTTTATTCTCAACAGTTAATAAAAAATAAAAAACAAAGAAAATTAAAAAGTAAAAAAAAAACAGATAGGAATAGCAATGTGGCCAACTCTGATTCTACTTACATCTGTTCCCTTATCGTCTTTCCCGGATATCTATCAGTGCTGTGTTATACTATTAACGGATCATATGACCAGAACCGTATCCACCCTTACCAACTACACATGCACACTTTCAAATTACTTATTTTAACAAACGTACACACACACAAACACACACACACACACACACACACACACACACACACACACACACACACACATATATATATATATTTATTTATTTATTTATTTATTATTTTTTTCTCTTTCTCTCTTCCACTCTTTATAAAGTAAACTTGCCAATATTTTATACTAGCATGATTATACAAACAGTTTATTAATATTCATGGATTCAAAAATTAACTCTTTCAATAATTTAACTGCTTTATTACTAGTGTCTGAAATTAAAATAGATTTAAAAATATAAAATAGGAATTAAAAATAGAGTGTAAATAATCTATGAAAAAATCTTTATTCTAATGCTACCAAATCCAAAAAATTAATTTTTGTCAGACAGATGTTTAAGCTTATGTATGTATGTATGTATGTTGGCCTGAATTTGGTCTAATAACTCTGGACCAATATACATATGTACATACATACATATATGTATGTTGGCCTGAATTTACTTTATAACCCTGGAGCCCATTGACTGATTTTACTTCAAATGCTTAGATGAGTTACAGCAAGAGTTGATACAAGTAGATGTCAAGCATGGGACACAACTGATTGACAAAAGTCATTCTGTAATTTTAGTTAGTGTATATGTTTGGAAAAGAATAACAATAGAAAACAATAATCCCATTGTTCAACTTTCATTAAATCCTACAAGTACAGAAATAATTGTTTTGTATTTTGTATAACTTTTCAATAAAAAAAAAACAAACTATTTTATAATAAAGATACAAACAGAACTTAAAGTTATTGAATTGAAAAAATGACAGAAAGTTTTTTCAATAATGAATAAATCAACTTGATCGGCAGAGGCAGGAAAGTTATACAATTCATTGAAGGCTTTTTTCTTATTTCTATAAAAATTTGGGTTAATTTTTTGCTGTATCTGTATATCTAGATGTTTCTCTTCTTGTAGCTTTTAATTTTTGTAATTTAATTCTGGTGAATTTTTTATGAAGTTTAAAAACCATGTAACTGGTGCGCCAGATATAATAGAAAGCGTAAATTTTCATCCTAGGCAAAAGTTCATTTTTATACAGCTTTTTCTAAATAAAAAACTAATGCATTTATAATGGAGAGGGTGCTTTTCAAAATGGTGTAAAAATGGATAACACTATTTATGAATGATGCAGAAATCCTTCAAAATTATTTAGTGTTCATCCACATGACTCACTAAAATGATAAGTTTACATGATTTCTGCAAGCTACGATAAATTATTTCCTTTATTATAAGCTAAATGCTTTCAATTCTTTTCTCATATATTTTGGATCAAATTTTATGATATTCAGCACAACTATTTTATTTTTTTACTATTGTCCATACACCATATAATGAATATAATTTAAAAAAATTCCATTGATATAAAGTATTGTAAGTACAATTCTGACAATACAGTGTTTAGCCAGTGTGTTTAGTGCTATAGTGAAATAATATCTATTAATTAAATTTTATAGTAAAGTGGACTTACTTTTGTTACTACATCTAGATAGAGTTCAGGAAAACTCTCTAGTAAGCAATGAAACTGACTAGGAATTGTAGGATCACATTCTTCTGATGAATGAAAATAACGAAATTTAGTAACTGTACGTTGTCTAATAATTGTGTGATTTCTTTGTTTTGTTACTCTAAAAAAAATCCATGAATTAAATATAATTTACACAACTACAATTAATTATAAATTAATATCCAATCATATACCCAATATATATATATATATATATATATATATATTTAACTAATTTATCACTAAATACATCAAGAAAATATTAAAAAATCTAATGTCTCCACCACATGACTTTCTTGAACGCCTATTAAATTACATATACACATTTATTTTTTTAAATGAAAAGTACATCAAATTTTATTTCATTAATAACTTCAGATACTTTTTAATAATTCTTTTTTATTGTTATTATTGAATTATTATTTATCGTAAAAATTTTTTTACAATCATTTTTACAATATTTTTACTTCCTTTACTTCGTACAACGAAGTAAAAATATTTTTATTATCATAATTATTAACTAATTTTTAAAAAGAAAATAACTGTCAGCACGAATTAACTTTTTCTTTTACTTTGAAGTGAGGATCACTGTAAATTCACATAAACCTTTTATATTTTAATAGGTCTCATTCATTACTGTAATGCACATATCTGTAGCTGCCGCAGTGAATTTTGAAGCTTGGACTACAACGGCTAGTATGGTGCCTGTTATTTAAACTGAAAACATTCGGAAAAAAAAACAAAAAGAAACATTCAGTTTAGTTTTCACGCGTAGAAACAAATTACTTTCTTGTGAATACAACTTATTGTTTTAAGTTACTGGACGGTATTATGGATTAATTTTAAATACTTTCTAATTTTGCTGTTCATACTTTATAAATGATTGAGTATTTTGCCATAAAAAGAAATGTTATGGTATATTTTTGAATGTTATCAAAATGTAGCCCTACTCTCACTCAATTAAGTATTATAATTACATCAGCAGACAAATACAAAATGATAAATTTACTAATATTATAATTGCCTGACGTATAAAACACAGTTTATAATCTATCGTAATTTTATTTATTTAAAAATAAACAGAGACAAGCAAAGTATTATAACTCAGGAAATGAATCATCTTTTTTAGAATCATTTCAATAAACAATATAGCTACATTGTTTGTTATTTACTCGTAGTTTTTAAATACAGGCCAATATAAAAATAAATAACTACCCATAAGCCTACATTTTTGAATGTTAGTATAATCCACTTAGCTAGTTTTCCTGTATTTGCTGATCCTGTAAGAGTATTTATGGAAACAGAATTTTCACAAATGCTCTTTCTTAATCAAAACTCTAATAAAACGAGTTTTGGTTGAGAAAAGTAATCACATTCTATAATTGGTGTATTTTTTAGTGTTTTATAATTATGAGTGAACTTTTGTCTATTGTAAAAAACAAAACTAAAACTGCAGGCCCAGGAACTAATAAATAGTGTGTATAAGTTTATGAAACAAGAGGGTGATAGATTTCGGAAGTCATAAAAAGAAGATAAACACCTGATTCACAATAAAAAAATGGGAAGAAAATAACAGCAGCTACGTGTGGAGTACATGATCCTAAGTCCAAGGAGTGGGAAAAGAGAAAAAGCGATTGCTACAAAAATTAACTGAAAATCTGGCAGAAATTTCTTTCTCTATTCCAATAAAATACAAACCCCATGAAATGCTTGCATCAGGACTAGATGACTTTGACAAGTGTGTAGTGAGACAAGCTATAAACAAATTTCATGAAATTCATAAACAACTGCCAATGGTGAAAAAGAAAATTCTAATGCTTAAAGATGCCATTGTTTATTCAGGAAAAGAGCTGAGCTTAAAAAAAAATAATAGAATAATATGGATTTAAGTGGAGAAAAACCGAAAATAACAGGAAGGATTTCTCTGAGCGACATGACATAAGGTTTAAGTGTATTCAGTATCTGACTGTCATAAAAAAATTTAGGAATGAAAATAGGCCGATGAGTCATATATATTATTTTAGTGCACAAAAAATAAATCGCTGTGTAATGATTCAGGTGATAGGCTAAAAGTACCTATTTCAAAAGATAGCAGATTTATTATAGTGCACGCTGGAGGAGAAATGGGTTTTATACCAAATGCTTTACTAACTTGGCAAGCAAGATGAAAACATGGCAATTAGAGAGGTCAAATGAAAGCGGAAAATTACTAAAATGGACACAAGAAATGTTAATTCCAAAGCTTCTTGATAATCTGTAGTAATTTTGACAATGCACTCTTTATCACAATGCCATTTTAGAAAAATCACCAACTTTCAATTCATGAAAAGAAGATATGATAAATTGGTTACAGAAGCAATCTCTTTTTCATTCTTCCTTGATGCTGAAACCACAGTTGTACAAACTGGTAAAAGCAAACAGGGGAAGTTTATTGTTTATGTGTTCCAGTAAGATGGAATATGTTCTGGGAATTTTCCTACACATTTCAGGGGTGTTTAAAAATTTAGTTGAGGCCTTTGGCCATTATCAACTGCAAAAAAGATAATGCACTGTGAGTGAATTGAAGGTAATGCAAAGTTACTGCAGTGATCAGGATGTGCTGCTCCATGAGGGCAGCCATGAAGTAGGCAAGATGCTGCCCAAGGGTGTTCCCAAGGCAGCATGTTGGATCCTTTGTTGTGGGTGGTGGAGTTTGATTCTCTTTTGCGGCTGATGTTGCCCAGCGGGTGTCAAATTGTGGCTTACGCTGATGATGGGCTTTTGCTTGTTGAAGATTGCTCGCGAAGGGAGATTGAACTCCAAGCCACTCAGACTTGCAGGGTACTTGAGCTGTGGGGGTCATCAACATAAGATAACCTTCAGCCTGGAGAAGACCACTATGATGCTCCTCAAAGGCCGTTTGGCAGTGAGGCAGTGGGTTCATGTTTTGATGGCAAGCCAGTGCATAAAATATATGTAGGCTCAAAAGTACCTTGGGATGTTTCTCGATGAGAAACTGCAATTCAATTCATGACGTATTGAAGGTGGAAGCACCTTCAATACGTCGTGAAGAAGGCCTGTAATGCCTTTTTTGGTATTCAACAAGTGGTCAATCCTGATTGGGGTCTTAATTTCAAGACTGTGAGTATCCTGTATAAGGGTGTCTGTGAAGCAATTATGTTATATGTGGTGCCTGTTTGGGTGGATAAGTTAAAATTTAAAAGCTATCAGGACATACTGTAGAGTGCTCAACACCTTATAATTTTAATGGTAGAAGGTGGCTACCATACGATTTCACGGGAGGTGATCATGGTGACTGTGGACATGAAACCAATAGACTTGATTGTGTCAGAGAGGCAATAGCGTTATGTCACCAAGAAGATAGATGAGTTGACTTCTGACAAAGTATGGGAAATTGGAGAACATGATAATGTTTTGTGGCAGGCCAGATGGGATGAGGCTGAGGGCGGACGTTAACGCGCATGGTCTCCTTCCTGTTGTTAGTTTGCAGGGTGCCTCTTTGGTACACCCGAATAAGTATGTGAAGCAATATCTTTCTGGGCATGGTGCTTTCTGGAACAGGCTGCAGAGATATATGACCTGGTGTATTCAGGAATTTGTCTGCAATACGGACAATTGGTTGATTTACATCATGTTCTATGCGTTTGTTCCAAGTATGAGTTGATGCACAGAGACTATCTGTTGGCTTGATATTATCAGGTCAGCATTACACACATATGCATACACGCCTCCCCCCGCATGTGCACGCACGCACACAATATCTCCTTCAAGGATAAAGTACTTACGGTATCAATGCAGAACAAATTCCATGATCTTTTGATTCTTTACCCAATAGACATTTGCATCTTAAGAATAATATAGTTGTAATGAATAAAAAAATATGAATGTAGCGTAACATACTGCTGAATGCAATAACTGATCTAAAAAAGAAAATATAATGAATACAACGGTAAAATTAATAATTAGTAGTAAAAATCAAATAAAGATTTTTCTTTAAATTTAAAAACAATAGTTATCCTAGTTTATAAAATACTTATGACTGTGGACATAAGTAAAACATCACAAATCATATATAACAACTATCATTATTAAATGTTTTCATTTATAAAAAAACATATATTATAAAGTTAAGTTATTGAAATACAATTTACAGATCTATTTAAAATGCATACAGGGTATAAAAACCAGTAACTCTGAAAATATAGTAAAAGAAATATCCATTAGTGTACTCATAATTGACCAAATTCAAACCAATGCCAGATAAATGATAGAAAAATTTGAATAACAATTAACTGGGAATATCTCTAAAAATATAAACACTTTTTAAAGTTATCCTTGGTTCATAGATTTATATGTACTTTAGAAAAAGATGAATATTATCTAACAATAGTTTTTTATTTAGTAGAAGACACATGATACCACATAATAGGACATCAAAGGAAAGTCTGTATTAGTATGAAGTGTTAGGTGAAATTATCATTTCCTTAAAAAAAAGTAAAGTATAGACTTGTACAATACATCACATCAATACATCAGTATCTATAACAATAATAATATGAATAAGCATAATGCTAATGAACTTCTATAAATAATTTTCCCAACAAAAAATAAAACATTATGATAAAATGCTGTAATAAATAAAACCAAACTTTGAAGATTACAAACTTAACAGACAGAAATGATAAACAGAATTAAGTATACATTTTAAATACATTTCAAATAAGTAGGGCATAATTTTATAAAACAGACATTTTTCAACAAAGATAAAGCAGAGTTAAGTAAAATTTAATCATGATTATATAAAACTGAAATTAAATTATAAATTATGTATACATATTTAAAAATACAAATAAATCAAATAAGCATTTAAAAATGTTTAATTATTATTAATAACTTATGAATGATTAATTAGAGTAATAAATATATCTACCTATTGTTAGATAGTTAATTAGAATAATAATTAACAATGAATAATACACACAGAATACTGCGTGCTTCTGATAATATTGGTATAACGCTCAGAAAATGGTTAATTTCCAAACTTTTGAACTGGTGAGCAATTTGCTTTCCTTTGCAGGGAAAAAAGATATGCATTAAATTAAATGAGGGGGCTGGAATGAAATGTACATTGGAAGGTAATGGAAGAACAAAATGTTACACAACATTTTGTTGTGCAAACATTTGTACACCTACACAACAGTGGTGGGTACTGCTATCTTATAACTTCATTCTCATACAAGTAACATGCTAAAACCTGCTGATCCATGCCCTCTCATTTTCTGTCAGCCACTATTATTATGTAATCAATTATGTCAGCTTTGTTAACACATCTTAAACATTATTGGTGACTGAATTTTTAACAGTGGAAAAGCACACCGTAGTGACATTCATCATTGTCTAAAAGCTGTTTATAGCGGTAAAACTTGATCAAAGTACTGTGAGCAGGTGGATATAAAATTTTGTGCATCAGAACCTGGTAAAAGGAATATTGAGGATGAATCTTGCAGTATTGACCATTTTTCATGACTGATGAGAACCATCAAAAGGAGCTGGATGAAATGATTCAAAATGGCTTATCACACAATGCATTGCCAGCCAGATAGGCATGTTGAAAGAACAAGGACGCATTATTGCACAAAATAAAATCTATACAGAGTCTGCCATACAAATTCACAGAAAAAAAAACAATAATAAAAGGAATGTTGAACACAGTTTCTCAACTTTATTCTGACAAGGGAGTTGACTTCTTTTTAAATATTGTGTGTGACAACAGGAAAAACTTGGGTGCATCATTACAAGTCAGAATAAATATGGCAGATCATGTAATACTGAGCTAGCTTTCATGGTGCGAGTGGTAGCATCTCGGCCTTCCATCCGGAGGTCCCAGGTTCGAATCCCAGTCAGGCATAGCATTTTCACACACACTACAAATCATTCATCTTATCCTCTAAAGCAATACCTAATGGTATGATCCTGGAGGTTAAAAAAAAGATCATGTAATATTGGTATTATTGTTCACCACAATAAAAAAAATTAAAAACATAATCTTCTGCAAAAACAAATTCTTTTGCCAATGTTCTGGGATTCCAAACACATTTATCTGACTGACTACCTGAAAACTATGTAAATTGTATATTATGTGCTTTTCTTTTCTGTTTAGCCTCTGGAACCACCATTAAGTTATTACTTCAGAGGATGAATGAGGATGATATGTATGAATGTAAATTAAGTGTAGTCCTGCATAGTCTCAGGTCAACCATTCCTGAGATGTGTAGTTAATTGAAACCCAACCACCAAAGAACTCCGGTATCTAAGATCTAGTAATCAAATCCATATTAAAGCAATTGCCTTTACTGGGATTTGAACCTTAGAACTTTTGACTTCAAAATCAGCTGATTTGTGATGATGAATTCACCACTAGAACAACCCAGTGGGCTTATATTATGTGCTATATGTGTGCATGTATATATATATAACTTGATCCATCAAGAACAGAATAAAATTAAATTAGGTAGGATGACACTTATTACCTTATATCATTATATACACACAAAAGCACTTTCACACTTTTCTCACATTTTCAATTGATCCAATCTATTAACTGTTCATGAAAAATTACAAATAATAAATACAAACATTAACAAAATAAGATCTTAATAAATACAATAAAACAAAATTTGTTAAAACTTAGGGTATAAAAATCAATTCAAATCAAAGTGAAATTGAATTAAAAATTTTTTTCCTTTCAAATTTATGATTTAAAATCAAAATTTTAAATTAAAATTAAAGTTAAAAATTCCATATATAAAAATATGTCGTTAAATTAATTTTTTTAGTTTAATCTATTTAAAATCCTACACAGTAATATAATATTGGCTAGCCAAACCACATATACATATTCATTCTTTTTTAACATATTTATCATTTTAACTTTTAATTAATATTTTTATTATTTGACAACATATTTTTATAAATGGAGTTTTTAACTTTTAACTTTAATTTTAATTTTTAACTTTTAATTTTGATTTTAAATCTTAAATTTAAAAGGAAATATTCTTTTAATTTTAATTCCATTTTGATTTGAATTGATTTTAAAGTTTATATCCAAAGTTTTAACAAATTTTGTTTTATTGTATTTATCAAAATTTTATTCTGTTAATGTTGTGTATTTATAATGTGTAATTTTAGTGATCAATTAAAAGATTGCATCAACTGAAGATGTGAGAAAATTTTGAAAGTACTTTTGTGTATATATAATGAAATAAGGCAAATGTCATCCTAACTACTTTAATTTTATTCTGTTCTTCGTGGATCAAGTTATTTATCTATATTTGTATAAAAATATAGAGGAATATGAGTATTAAAATTCACTTTAAAAAAAAATAAATATATATATATATATATACACACATTAAAACACCTCAGAAGATGTGTGTTGGGTTCAAACTGATAATTCTGCAAGAAAACAATACTTGGCCAGAGACATCACCACATGCAATCACTAGGCTCTTGTGAAATTGAAATTTAAACCTATTCCACATCCTCCATATTCACCAGATTTGGTACTCAGTAATTTTCACTTCTTTCCACAATAAAGAGGGATGTTAAGAGCATTCGTTTCACCATGGATGATGAATTTAAGTTCGCAGAGGGTGTGGATCAAGGAAAGACTGCTTCTCCTCATTCTTTATTGACTGTTGACTGTCATTCTTCATTGATGTAATGAGAAAACTTGTTCATCATTTATAGAAATGTGTAGCTGTAAATGATGACTACATGGAAAAATAAATGTAAGTATTTGTACCAAATTAAATATACTTTTATGCCATATTTATTTCATTAGAGAGTTATGAGCAGTGGTGAATTTCATTTTAGTCACCCCTGATAAAAAAAATGTTCTAGAATGTATTATGTAACTAGTGTAACATTTACAAAATTATATATATATATACATACATATATATGTGGACTTAAAATTTTTACAAAGTTAATATCCTAAAAATATTCATAAATAGAACCCAAATGCTGCTAATTCTTTTGTTTAATTCCCGCTAAAATCAAATCTGCTGACTCACAAATTGTGTTATTTTATTTCATATGTTCAACAACTGAATTTAATAAACCACATTTAATATAAGGCAATACTTCCTAGTAATTAAGTTACAGATTACATTATTCAAATGACTTTTAAAATATTTTTTAAAGTGTTTTTCAAAACTTAATCATCTGCAAAAATAATAAAAATAAAAACACTCCAACAGTACATAATAAATTAAAGATCTAATTAATCATTTAAAAATAGCTACTAGTAAGATTTTGTTGCATAGAATTATATAAGGTTATGGAAATAAAATTAAATATTTTTTCAAAATACTAATAAAAAATCCAGTTATTCTTTGGTTAACACTAAATACAGTGAACATTATATATCTAAATTAAACTTTCTTATGTACAAATATGAAATTGTAAGCCAGTATTTTTTAAACAATGTGATTACGTGAAATTAGACTTACAGTAGTACTGCTTACATCTGATTTTCAGACTTAAAAAAAAGGAAGATTTTAACTATGTTACAGTCTTGAACTAACTTCTAGATATATTTTAATTTGAAAGAAGAGATGGGTGAAAGAACTGGTGAAAAACTGTCACACTTGAAAAAACCAATCTGTACCAGCTGAAGCTGATCAAGAAACCAGTATGCTAACCACTATACTGGTTAGCATAGTGGATATCAGTGGATGAATCAGTGTATTTACACTGATTCATCATCTTTTAAATTTTCTTTTATGGGAATCATGTAATTTTTAATAAAATATTTTAAAAGATAAAAGGTATAAATCAATATTATAAAGGGATATCAATATCAAAGTTTTTGAAATAATTAATAAACAAGAAAACATTCAAAGACTATCACCAAAAAGACAATTATTTAGTTATAAAAATAGATTGGAATTTTGACTGTTAATTCTCATCAGAAGATAATAAGGAAATAGTATGTATACAGATATATTAAAAAAAAATTGTATTTAATAATAATAAATTAATTTAAAAAATGATAATGATTAAACTATTATTATAAATTATCATTAAATTATGTTATTATTATCTCCTTCTGGTAACTAAAGGCCTAAACCCAATCGCAACTATGATAACTCACTTAAAAACATATTTTTTAATAAATTTTTAATTTTTAAAAGATTATTAGATATCAAAACCCATGCTACTCAACAAAGAAGTTTCTGCCTCATTACTGATAAAGTAAGTTTTACAACTATTCAATTCTTGGTTTTTTTTTTTTTTTGCTTTTATGACCTCATTGGATAACTTTAGTTCAATTTCTGGGCCAGTCCATTTTGTAATCAGTTCTTCTTATTTCCAAACCATGTGAGTTGTTTTATTCTTGCTTCTTTTCTTATTGCCCACATCTTTTTGAGGCATTCTGATCTTTGGTGCCTGTCCTCGTCTGAATACACCCTATTGGATTTCTTTTTGATTTTAGGTTCAAATGTTATCATATTAGTCTTAATTAGTTTGTCATATCTTCCAGATTTTGTGATTAGATCTTCTTTGGAGATTCTCAAATCTTCCATATCTTTTCGGACTTCCTTTATCCATTTCGGTTTTGTTGTTCTTTCCCAGTATAAGTAAATTATTTGGTTTGCAAGTCTGCTGTTTTCTACTCTAAGTAAGTGCCCCAAGAATGAAATGCTTTTACCTGAAAAAATTTGTTAGTGGGGTTATTATTTTATATACTTCTTCATTTGGGATTATTCTCCACTGTCCTCCTACTATGTTTTTCTTGTTTATGCATTTTCTGCCTATCTTCCTTTCTATCTTTTCAATCCTTTCTACTTCTCCAATTTTGTATGGTCCGAAGAGAGTCTCGCTGGTATATTGTATTTCTGAAAGAATTACTGTTTGGTAATGTCTGATTTTTGTTTTTATAGACAGGCATTTTTTATTATATATGTTTTGGGTAGTTATTAATGATTTTTTAAGTTTCTCAGTTCTTTCTTGTCAGTTTATTTTCTCATTGATGTTATGTGTTATGGTATCTCCTAAGTATTTAAATTTTCCCACTAGTTCCACTTTGTTTCTGTTTACATGATTAATGCATAGTGGATCCCTGACCATAATTTTAGTTTTTTCGTATGATATTTTCAAACTTATTTTTTCAGCAAGTTTTTCTACTGTTTCTATTTATTAATATATAATAACAATTCTTGTTTATTATAGGCAATTTTTTAAATTTCTATAATATAAACTAATTTTCAGTCCAGTTTCTAAATTTTCTTAGCCAATTGTTTCTGGTTTTCCACATTTATAATGAGTGAAATGCTCTTTTATTCTAGTTTCAATCTTTCTTTTAGTTTATCCAACATATTCTAAATTGTAATTATTGTCTATACAGATCAATTTATGAATCCCTGTTCTTTTGAGAGGTTTAGTTTATCTTCAGCATTAATGTCGTCAGATGTCAATTTTATAAATGTAATCAAGATAGCATTGAAGTTGTGATTCTTCAAAATTGTTTTTCATTTTGATGCTATGTGGAAGGCCAATATGTAATTTTGCTTTACCCATCCTTCTTTCTTAAGTAAGGTTGATTTGCTGTATAGGATATATTTTTTCTTGATTCTTTCTGAATGTTAATCAACAGTAAAACATTCTTGGCTTAAAAAAAAATAAGTAGACAGTTTCAAGATAGAATCAGAAAAAATCAAAATATTTAACATCGCAAGTGTAATTTTGTTCTATGTTAAAAAAACAAAAAACTACTGGAATTCTTTGTAAATTTTTAAAGGTTGCTTAAAAGCATTTATTCCAATTAAGTTAAACATTTTAAAATATAAAATATTGTATGGATAGTACAGTAATTCTATGATGTCATTAAATATGTTACACCAGGAGTTTCCATAATATTCTACATCAGAAAAATGGGTTTCATTTTTTTCAAGCATGGTAGACTGCAATTTGAAACAATTTTTGCTTTGTTTAAAACACATGATAGCTCAAAATACAAACTATCACCGAAGTAATAATTCATGAGATATTACAAAGAAGCCTGAATATTGAACCCACCTTTCCTTCAATTTACTACATGTTAGTAATATTGATATAAAATCCAATATTATCCCATATTACTACAAAAACTACTGTAACTTCTGATTTTGACAGATGCACATGGTTTGTTTTGTTGCTTTTTCATACAGGTTTTATGAAATAAAATATTGTCAAATGTTATTATTTTGTATAATATTTGATTAACCTATATTAATAAGTAGGAGGAGAGCTGTTGTGCTAAAACATTTTCTTGCATCAATCTTTGAGTCAAAATCTTTGGCCACTATAATGCTCGGTAATATTATTTTTATTATCTCTATTTTAACTAGTTACTTTTTCCAAATGACAACCATAATGATCACTAATCACTAAGGAATATTAACAACAATGAATTGCAGTTAGCAATGGAAAAATCCTGAAATCTAATTCTACTATTGATGATAATGAAACTGATAGTAATTTTAAAGCTACCTTTATTTATGTGATATGAATACTATAGTGTCAATGATGAAATTTCTTCTAATTAGAGCGCAAGTGATGTTAAGATGCATCTACAGAAGTATGCAAATAATCCAAATATAGGGAATTTTTTTGTTTATTTCTATCTTGTCGCTATACTGCTTGATCACACCCATTCTTTAAGTTTTCTGTGTAATGTGAGGTTATTTTGCAATTTTCATGTTATAAATTGTATTCTGTAAAAGTTTTATTACAAAATCATATTTTTGTATTTTTTGATCTGTATATCTTGAATATATAATGGACATAACTTCAAGAAAGCATTTGAAATTTTTTTCTCTTTCTGAGTGTACCATATGACACAACAACAAATAGTTTCTAAGGCTGGTGTTGGACTACGGACAGCAAATGCTTTTTTAAACAATTTACAGAAACTGGTTCCTTTTCACCTCGAAGTAAAGGCAAATTTGGCCATAAAAGAAAAACTACTTCAACCCAGGATCGGTTATTAGTGAGAAAAAGTAAACTTGATCCAAAATTATCTGCTGTGGATTTAAATAGAAAATTAGCAGTCAGCGAAAAGACTTACATCTGACAATTGTTAGATGCCAACTTCTTGCAGCTGTACAAAAAAAGTCACTGGCCAGCAAAAAAGCAGTTTAAAACACCAACAATCTGTAAAAAAAAAGGCTGTTATGGGCCAAAGTACATGCTAACTAGAACAAAGTTAACGGAAAAATGTTATGTTTTCTGACAAGTCACATTTTTTATGTTCAGGAGCAAAGAGTTCCATATGTTACACATATGGAATACACCACAGGCTCATAACCAACAAACAGTTAGACATCCTCAGAAAAAATTGTTTTGGGGTTGTATTACATTTGAAGGTCCTTGTTTATTACTTCCAGTAAGTGGCATATTGAAAAGTGATGAATATATAAAGATTCTGAAGAAAAGGGTTATGAAACAACTTTAAAAAAAATTCCTATAAGACAATGGAGTGTTCGACAGGAAAAAAGTGGAAAACTTTTTTGAAGAACCATATGTTAAAGTGATCCCATGGCCTGGGTGGGTCTCGAAATGGCTCTAAAAAATTAATTGTACCAGAAAGATTGACCTCATAAAAACAGTAATATCGATATGGTTTCATGATGAAGAAATAAAAAAAAAAAATTGTATAGAGCGCTTGTTGAATCAATGCCAAATCAACTACATAAGTGATTAAGAATAAAGGAGAAATTAATTACTAGTTATTCACAAATTATGCAATTATGATTTTTTTTTTATAGAGTTACTTCTTATTAAATAACATCTGTATTCGGATTAATTTGCACACTACTGTTTATATAATCATTTTGTGGAGTTAAAAAAAATAGTGTTGCTTCTACTTCTACATTTAAGTGAAGAAGCTCCTGATTTAGTATCAATATGCTGTTAAGGATGCTATTAATACTTATATTTTTTTCTACTAATGAACTGACAAAACATCAGATGTAGTACTGGGCCAGAATTAGAATATACTATACATTAAGCATGGTGGTGAAAATTCTGAGTTTCCGAGTTTCCCTGTATTTTATAACTAATGCAAAGTATTATTTTTAAATTATTTTCTCTTTTGATTATACCTAAGTTCATAAAACTAAAATAAAATAACATTTTTAAATGTATAAAAATGTAATCAGGTACTACTTGTAAAACGTACTAATTGGGCATGCAGTGCATGCATAAAGTAAATGAATTACCTAAAGAATAAAAATATAACATTAAGAAAACTAGTTTGTGAAAAGAAAATAATACAGAACTTTAAAAATAATCTTAACTGAAAGTTATGAATAAAATAATTATTATAAATAATTTTATTTATTTACATATTTTAATATTAACTTCAGTTTTTCATAAGGATTTATATTAATCAAATATAACATTACAACTGCAATCCTATAACTAAATTATACATTCAAACATGCTACATAGGATTCATTATTTACAAAAATAAATTTTCATATACTTACTGCTTATTTTTTTTTTTTAGCATTTTCTCTCCATGAGTGGAGTTACAGAGATCTCTACTGCATCAAATCACATAATACAGACATTTCAGATGAAAAATATACTTGAAAAAATGTGATACATAGAGGAGAGGTACGTTTGACTATTATCATTTAAAAAGTAAATGTTTAAAAACAAACATTTATGTTTTTAGTTTTCAAAGTATCTTTTTAAACTAAAATATCTATATTCAAATGTTTTAACAAAGCAGAGATCTACATCAGTAGCAGTTTTAACACAACACATAATTTTAACATAATAGCAGCACACAAATGAAATTGTATTTTTATAAATAATTATATTCTGCTACTAGGGTGCAATTTGCTTGCTATTTATTAGATTACAGTAGTATGTTTGGGTCCAACTTTTTGTATACATAATGCAACATACAAATAGTATTTTTGTATTTATGTTTCCACTTAAGAAAGAGCAAAACATTATGCAGGTCATTTATATTGAGTTTTTAATGTTAGTAACCTTACGGAACAATATATGTATTATTTTGGATTCGTAAATGATGAATTATGCAGTACAAATATATAGACTAAATGAATCCTACTGAAAAAATTACAAAGTTATATATATATATATATGTATATATATATATATGTATATATATATATATATATATATATATGTATATATATATATATGTATATATATATATATATATATATATATATATATATATATGTATATATATATATATGTATATATATATATATATATATTAAACAGAAAGTAAATCTAAAATAACTCACCTAATGTTTTACATCAATAATTTATGATTTAATGAGATATTTAAAAATTAGAATTAGAATGCAGTTTCCATTAACGGTGTTCTTCTGATAATTACAATAACATACAACAGAACAAGGTCCAAAAGTTACAAAAATATTAATCAAGAAATTGATGAGTAACATTAATTTAAATGAAGTTGTAACAACAGAAGGATGTAACTATCTAATCAGTACGTCCTGAAATTCTATCTAATCATAAATGAAAACAATCCTAAAGAAAAAAATAAAAAAATTTATAGTTCTATTTATTAGAAAAAATGAATTTTATTCTGAATTACAGTATTGATGTTAGATAAATGCAATAAAAGATAAACGTATTTATGTGTTCCAAATCATTCTATTAGTGTACACTGAAAGTTTTTCAAAATTATAGACTGAATTACACTTATTTACTGAATATTGTTAAAAGTGTTTAGTAACACTGATGTATGTGAACAATTGTGAAACTAGCATAATTTTATTACAAAACACTTTTACATATTTTATGTGACAATCATCTGTTAACATTTCATCATGACAAATGTAAGTTGAATTAAAAACAATAATAATAATAATTTTAATAAAACATAAAAATAATTTTAAATAATGTAAAAATTAAAATAATTTTTATTTAGGCAAAATTGTTAAAATTTCTTTTCACAGACAGATAAAGAATAACTGTTGGATATTTGAATTAGGATCTACTGTAAATAAATGAAACTGAGTTAATAAGTTCCTTTCAATGCTATCTTTTTTCTTTTTTTCTATAAGAAAAATTATATTTAAACTTCAAATTGAAAATTGATGCAATATGTGTATCCATTTTTATAATGAAATTACTTAGGAACATAAAACCAGTTTTTGAAAATTAATTAAATTTATTGATGTTTACAGAATTTTATAACAGTTAAACAGTGTTCTTTTATTTAAATATCTGAAGATAATCCCTTTTTTCTTTAATTATGGAAAAAATATTTTAAGTCAAAAGCAATATTTATGATTTATAAATAGGAATTTTCATTTCAGATTTGTATGCATCTATTCAATAATAGCTTCTTTCTTCTACCATATCTTTAGTTTTAGAATCACTAAAATATAATTGCATTTGTTTATTTTAAGATATTTATAATGAGTGAATGATTATTATTATTATTTTTTATTTTAAAATATTTTTAAACAAGAAGTACAAATTAAAAATTTGTGAAATTTTTTAATAGGTAAAAACTCTACAGTTAAACATAACCTGTTTATGGTACAGTTAACAAAAACTGCATTGTAATTGTTTATTATTAAGAATTATTATTATTCATTGACATAAAATAACTTTAATAGATTTGCTTTGAACAATAAAAAGAATACTTTAATATCAGAATGATAGTCATTAAAAATAAATACTTTCTACTAATTAAAAATAAATAACTATATATAATAAGAACACATATAATTAAAGTTTATTTCTTCTATTAGCTTCTTTCAATGGATGAATATTACTACAATTAAAAATGTACTTTTACATAAACAACAAACTGCTTAGGCATTTTCTAATAATGTTGTTTTTGTCAGTAGTGTTTTGTACACTGACAGCCTGTAATATATGGTATAGGTTTTTGATTATCAAGGTAATATCACAACACTAGAACTTGGGATTGCACACCATTCAGCAATCCAACCTCGTTGTTACTGATGACATAGAAGACGTCTTGATTACAATTTAAATAAAGTATTAAAGGATTTGGCTACACTTAAAACTGATAATTAGACAAACATGAAATAAGCAAGTAAACAAATTTAAAAGGAAAAGAAAAACAGAAAGTTCTATGAGAACAATTTCCTCTTACAATTATCACTGATTCTTTCCCGGGGCTTTGTGGTGAGGTAGATCATGAGATTTCTTTAAATGAACTTAACTTGTTGCTCTCCATTTGCAAAAGTGATAAGTCTCTTGGAATAAACTTTATACCATATGAATTTTATTACAACCTCCCCATTAGCTTCAGTTAATTATATTTTGAATATTCAAATGTTATTAAGTTTAAGGAAAAAGTGTTGTGGCTGCGGTCATACGTTACACATGAAAATGATTTTAAAAAAAAGGTCATTCAAGCAATTACTGGAATTACAGGGATGTTAGTTGTCCTATTGAATTCTTTGCGTAAGATCTTTACTTCAATATTTACTCAAAAAGCTTAATGTTTTAATGTTTGAGATAAGGGGAATTTACTATTCCCTAAGGAGCAGAACAATTTTTTTAAGAAAAGAAACCGAGAGACTGTCAAGCTAGCATTTTATAATATTACTGCTTATGTCAATCAAATTTATGAAAAACTGCCTATTGTTTATTTTTGTAAACTCTCAAAGGATTTTTCGTCATTCAGTAGATCATTGCTTATTGTGGAAAAAGCCATAAGCTTGAGCTTAATTGTTGGGTAATAATTAATACATGTAATTATACTATATATGCTTATATGTAATGAAAAAGTATATTGTCTATTGATTTATAATACTTTCTTAATAAAAAATTAGAATGCAGTTCCATTAACTATACCAAACACAAATCATGTTTACATGGAGATTTTACTTAATAAAAAAGTTTACAAATTTGGAATTTTCAGTAATTTTTACTGGTTGTTGAAAAATAAATATTTTAATATTTATGTTTAATAATATTTATTATATCTTATAATTTTATATTGTATTATTAGAATATTTATTTTTATCAGTTTTTAATTTTAATTTACTATAATTTTTAAAAACCCTAAGTTTTATTTTTATTTCATTACTTAATGTTTTACTTTTGTATTGATTTTAATTAACTGATTTAAAAAAAAAAAAAAAATGGTACCAGATGAGTTGCTGATCTGCATTACAGCATAATAAAGGAGTTGATGTGATTAACAAAAACTATCCAGATTACACTTTCAACCATCAAACATGCACATAGCCATTTTTTGTCTTCTACAGAATAATTAATTATTATTATCTTATCATTAAGCGTCTTCACGTACTCATTAGCAACTTGAAGATTTATCACAGTTACCTTACAGTCTCACTTTAACTTTGAAGGCAAAATGCTGTACAATAACAATGTTCTACATATTATTGTTAAATTATTTCTAGTTGAATTAACTACCTTCTGTAAAAATCTACATCAGAGAGCAATATTAAAAAATAAGCCAAGAAAACACTAAATATGCCACATATGTCAACCAAATATGAAGAGAGAAGATGGTCTATGTGAATTACAAATGTTGAAAGTTCATTTGTTTAGAATATACACAAAAATGTACAAGTGAAGAATATCTCATTAAATAAAAAAAATATTTTTTAATTCTGAAAAAATATATTAAATTCCTGTTGAATTTCTGTTGAAATACCATCAGGACCCGGGCCTTCCTTTGTCCTTAATTTGGCGGATGCTAGTAATAAGTCAGCAGTGGTAAAAGGGACTGGATCCGTCATCACTGTTTCTTCCTGTATGGGATCATCGTCTGTGGGGAAGAGATTGTCCACTGGTTCTTGAGCCTGTCTTTCAATGAGGGCTGGTGTCCTCCTCCCAAATTTTCCAGCCACTATCTGATGATGGGTCCTGATCCACCTCATCACACAATTCTTTCCAACATCTCCTTTTTGGCTCTTTAATAGCTCGTGTAACTTGCTCTCACGACAACTTAGCGTCTTCGAACTGGAGACTGTATATCTTGCTGAGATCTTCTATTTGCTCTTTATTAGGCCCTTATGGCCGCCCATGCATCCCGTCGTAGACGTGCTATCTCATCATTCCACCAATACGCATGTCTGGACGAAGAGCATTTCACAAATACTCCAGATTCCTCACACTCTTCCTGTATCGTTATTACCAGTCCTTCTGGCGACATCGGGTGAACTAATCTCACTTGAATATTTTCTCCAAAGCGTACACAGCCGCTCTTGGAAACTATTTTCCTGTCAGTCTTTTTAAAATTCCCACAGGGGAATAAGTCTCAAATTCTATGATTAGGTGGTCCGAAAGCGACTTCTCTTCTAATACTTTCCAGTCTGTATATTCGTTCACATGTCTTTCTGTCACAAATGTTAAGTCTATTGTCGATGCCGAGCTCCCCCTCATGAATGTCACTGCCTGTTCGTTTATATAAACTAGTCCCATTGTAGCGATCCTGTCGCGAAGGTGAAGCCCACAAAAGGTGATAGTCCCCGCAAAATCTTTGCATTGAAGTCTCCAGCAACTACAATATTTTCACCATGGTGCCTGCAGACCTCCAGGAACAATCCATCCAGGAAAGTCAAAAATGCTTCTGTCCCAGTGTTTGCCGAACAATAGCAGGAGAAGACTGTCAGTTCTCCAAAATTTGCCCATACAAAACCATCTCCTCCTCCGCTAGTCACAAATGGAATGCCCGGTCGCAGTCCTATTACTGCTGTTGCTGCATTGCCCAACATCCACCCTGTTCCTGGTGTGTCTGTTACAGGCGGTTTTGACAATAGTACTACGTCTGTAGATCTATTAATTGGTGTCTCCCAGCAGATGTCCAGTGAACATCTGCTTCTATTTGCATTTATCTGAAGAAATTTCATCACCGGTTGGAGCATTCTTTAAGCCTGTGTTCCAATGAGCCACATACAGTACACTTCTTCTTACTAGTGCATTGGGCCTTATGGTGTCCTTCTAGACCACAGTTAAAACATATGGCTGTACGGTCAGGCCCCTTACTTGTTGAGGATCTGTGACCAGACCCCCAGCATCTAAAACATGTCTTCTGGGTCGCGCATATGAGCTCTGCATTGTATTCATCCTATTGTTATTCTTTTTGCGATTATTTTCCTAACTGCACCATAGGTAGTAATTACTGTCGCATTCTTTGTTTTTACATATGCTGGTCAAACCGAAGTTATCTTGAAGTCTTCATCCGAGCCTACTGTTTGCCTCAATGCTTCAGAAATCTCTGATTCTGTTGTTTCATCTTCTATGTCTTGAAGGTGTATTACCGCTCATTGACTATCCCTCGTTCTTAGGTCTACCTTTAAGTCTTCTGCTTTCCTTCAGAGGGTTGTTTTCAGGGCAGCAGCATTTTCTGCTCCCCTCACTCTTATGCAGAGCTCTCCTCCTCTTCCTTGTTTTAGAGTTAGCACCTCCCCTATCTCTTCATCTGCCAGTTTATCCATTACTTTCCTTACTAGGTTGATGTAAGATTGACCACTGGCATGAACTACAACCGTTCCACTTTCCTTCATTACGTGAACGTTGTTTGTTTGAGACTTGCCTCGTCTCTTAATTGGTGTTGTTTATCCCACAACTTTAACTCCTGTCCTTTCTCGTCCAAACATATATAGCACCATTTTTTCCACCTGTATTCCCATATTGCCTTCCAGCAGTACAAAAACTGGCATCTTCGTTTCCTTCTTTAGATTTTTTAAAGATCCGAGTATTACTTTCATTATCATTTCTTTACTGGCTGTGGAGTCATAGTACTGTGAATATCTTCTGTCCAGATCCTCTGATTCCTCTTTTCCCAGGAGCCTGATTCTATCTTCGGTAATGTCTCCTGGCATGATTCCAGTTGGTTTTCCCCAGAGTTATTTGTACATATATCAACAAACTTGCATATATCCGCTTTGATGTTCATTGTGTCAGCAACTCGCTCCACTTTTTTCATCACGTCCATTGGCCACTCATATCCCACTGCTTTGATTATCTCTTTATCCATGAGTTCTATGGTAAGTATATTCTTCATTTCGTGCTTCCCTGACAAGGTTTGTGTGGCTGCTTCGACAGCTGAGGTTGATGCACCATTATCCTTCATTGTCGGCTTACTTAATACCCCCAACCAGGCAACTCCCTTCAGATCTTAATTATATTAACCAGCGACTACATACTTTCTTTAATTTATTTTTTTGTATCTGTTGTTTCGAGTAATGCTTTTTGTAGTCCATCAATTACTTCAAACATTTCACCAAGGATAGCTAATATTTCTTCTATCGTCATAGTGTTGTGATCTCCATCCTTTTTCCCACTTTCATTTGTGTCTGGGCTCCATATTGTTGCATTGCATCCTCCTTCTTGAGTTATTTCACTAGTGTCTCTTCTAACCATTTGTCTCCTTCTATGTTTCACACAAGTTGTGTAATATAATATCACGATATACCCACCAGATTATATCAACATAAACAAACCAAAAGTAACCTATGCTCGCTAAGCTTGTCTGATTAACATAATTTGGTAATTCCCATTTCTTTATTTTATATTTGGAATTGCACTGCTTGCTGCTCAGAATTCGGTAATTCACAAATTTTAATTTTATATTTTTATACAGCACTACATGTAAAGGGCTCCCGTATAACCATTAAGTACCTATGAGGATACTTATGTACCGAAAACAAGAGTAATAAAATTTTAAAATAAATTATAATCAAACAGAAAATGAATTAAAAACAGAATACAAAGAAGTAACATTAGGCAACTACTACAAAGCAAGAGAAAAGGTTGTTTGAAATGTGGGAATATGTGTTTATTTATTACTTTTTTATTCCAAGTTTTCAAACTAATTCTCTTAAAGTTAGACATAAAAAAACTTTGAATATATAGTAGAACTTATGCTAAATATTGGATTTTTACACTGCAACAACTCAATATTAACTAATGACAACAAAAAATAAGAAATAACTTCAAATAACCTTACATGACATGTAATTTTTTGTTAAAACAATTGTTTTAAAAACTGCCCAGTGATGTTAAATGAAAGAAACTTAATACAGAATTACAAAAACAAAGGTTGAACTGAAAATATCCTTTTTTGTGTAGGTTAAAAAATCAGCACATGATTTTTGTTTTAAAATTTATGTACAGAAAAATTATGCTTTTTTTTTAATAGTATATTAAATTACAACACAATACTGAAATAACCTCATCAGTGATGTAGAAAAAGTATTTAACTTAGTTGTACACATGAGTGGAATTTTATATAAAATATATCAAATATTTATGGAAAATTAATTACAAGTACTGTAAACTTACAAAATATCTACATTTTTTGAACAGGTAATGCAAAAAACTGCACTGTTATCAGTGACAATAATAATATTTTTAAGGAATACAGAAAGTATTGTGAGCAAACGGCAAGGGATCTGTTCAAGTTATGTATGGTATGTATTTACTTAACTTTTATTTTAAAAATTAATCTAAACAGTTATTTTGATAAGAAGCATGTTCATTTAGTAACTCACTTTTAGCAACTTGTGCCTACACTTTTGTTGACCTGCAATTACCTGATTTACAATTACTATCTGAGGTTTTACAGTTTCTGATTTAGTTCCCAAACCAGCTAAGGATTAGAACAAAAACTAAAAAAAGGTAAGTAGACCAGTTAGCTAAGACTGTTGAAAGTGATAACTTGAATAAAGGATGTACAAAAAAGAATACCAGGGTTTTAAATTGTTATAGTATTTCTTGGATGAAGTGTATGTGTTGATTTAAGGCTATAATCAAAGAGAAAAAAGGACAGTTTTAGTTGTATGCATGGCTGTAGATTAATTTCCTATCTTTCCTCTTGACAGTATCACTAGCAAAAGTGGTGATTCCTGAACAGAAAGTCTTCTATGTTTTGCCATTTGCTAAATGCGAATCTGTAATTACAGGTCAATGTGCATTGATAGAATGCTTACTTGTAATCTTTTGAGTGACAATAACATTTGTAACAAAAAATAACTGAATGAGGGTGTAAAGGGAAAAGTATGGAATGACTGAGGGAGTCTGAAGAAAATATGAAATGTATCGGGAGGCTCTCCTGTGAAGCCCTAAAAAATCTCTTAAGAAGGCCAGCTGCAATAGAGCAATGCCAGCAATGACTGTATATTGTTTTATGGAAACTCTTACATATCTTGACCTTATCATTTACAGCTGTTACAGACTTTGAAGTTTATTGTCTATGCTGTGCATGCCGACTTTGTAATCAAAAAGTTGCAGCATGAAGATGACAATTATCTTAATTGTATTGTGTTCAGTGATGAATAAATATCTCATTTTAATGGAAAAGTTAATATAAATAATGTTCATAACGTTTCCCCAACTGCTTGATCAGTCAGCATGGACTCAATGACAGAGCTTGTTTGCAGTACTATAAGGTCACTCAATCTGACCTCATATGATTTTTTCCTTTGAGGTTTTGTAAATGATCTTGTCTAATTTCTTCCAATACTAAATGATCTACCTAATTTGAGACACAGAATTGAAGCAACTGTTGCTTCGATTACTTCATGCTGGTTAGAGTATGTATATATACCATCTGATGAAAAGTGCTCACATTGAACACTTGTAGGGAATAACTGTAAATTACTCTTTTATTTTATTTGTAATCCATTACTTTAAGTCAGAGTTAAGAAATATTAAATCATTTTTAAACCAAGAACTGTTTTTACACCTGTATAGTAAATGAGGTTATTAAATAAATAGACAACCTTCAGAAGAAGAAATCAAAAGCGATTGATTAAAACACATTAAAAGAAAATGAGATAATGCTTTTTAAAATAACAATTCGTGTCATTAAAAAAAGATGTTAATTCATTACTTATACATATCTTTCTAAAGAAAATACAACAGATCAATAACAATTACAGAACATGATCATCAAACAAACACCAATGCTCCTTGAATATATAAACTGGTCTCCTCTGACTGCATAATGTTATGTTCTACTTCAGATCAAACAATCTTGTATTCTGCAGCTTCAAAGATATAATGAACACTTACAATCCTTGCTTAATAAACAAAGAATGAACATTTTCCAACAATCTGACAGAAACAAATAATTAATCCTGCAACAATGATGATGATCTTGATAGTTTATCTTATAAATCTTTAAAAAAAATGTTTATTTTCATTTAAATTCATACTATTTATACATCCTTAAACTAATTTTTTTTGTTCGTAGAAATCTTTATTTTCTTAAATGTAACTTAAGTGTATACTCATGACATAAAAAATACTCAACCCAACAGCTCATCAATTTTTTTGACTTTACAGGTTCATTATTTATGAGAGGTTGTAAATTATTATCCCATAAAGTAATATTTTTCCTGTCATGTATAATCCCTCAATTTATTTAATATTACATTAGTATTTCCCTTATGTTTATATTAATATAAGACTAGTAGATCTTATGTCTAGCTGATTATTCCAGTATTAATGGACATAAGATAACTTCATGAAACTCTATAAATAAGAAACTGGTACACTAACCCATAAAAATACATGAAACAGTTGAATGGACAAAAGGTAAGATAGAGCTGGACCTAATTTGGCTACACAGAAAGCAAAAGACATTCCACAGAGAAAGATCAATATGAATAATGGTTACTAAGATCAACAAGAGTCTAAAGATAATTAATTATTAAAGGCAAAATATAAAATTATTTTTTTAAATGTATTATTTATATATCCTGCATTAATAGTAAATGCCTGACTGAATTTTGACAACTTCAAATACGCGTAGTAGTTGTTTTCTGATGGTGTCTCTGATACTCTAAACATTTTGCCAAATTATATTTTTACACAGTGTAGTACAACTTTGCATATACAATAGGTGGTTGTTACTGAAGTAATCAGTTAAACAAATGAAATATAGTGCAGCTGTTAAATTTGTCACAACCTTGAAGAATGGTTAAAGGTTAAAGAATAATAATTTTGTAACAATAACAATAGTTTATCAACAGTGTATTTTTGTACATCAAATCCTAAACAAAATGATACTTAACTAATAAAATACAAAAATATATATATATTAAAATAAATTTTGAATTAGTTTGAAATATCATTAAATTAAGTTTTCCTTTACAGATAATCAAACTTTATACGTGAAAATGATTCAACTTCATTCAATTTAGCTATCATGCTTGTAACACTCTGAGAATGTGTGTCTATTATAATAGTTCCACTGAAAAAATTATGAAAACATGATGCTACTACTCTACAAACACTTGATCATGTATTTTAACTAGGAAAAATTCTATTCTTGTTGTCTTATGAATGTGAATAAATCACAACAGATAGATTTAATAGTACAATATTTAATTTTAAATTATCTTTCTTTGTGCAGTAATTGCATTTCAGAGAATTTAGTCCCACCATGAATGGCAATCTCTTGACATTCTCTGAAAATTCTCAGTACATAAAACATAGTTTTATCTTCTGTAACTTTGTAACAAATTTCAATTTCAATGAATTCAAAGTATGCAACAGATGAATATGAAACTCTGCAGCTAAGTTATCTTCTCCTTTTAATGCTTTAAACAAATAACTGAACAATATTTGTTAAATTTTCATCAGTTAAGGGTGCTACCACAACTGTAAATAATATGAGCCTCAATCCCTAGTTTGCAGAGATTTGTGTGGTTGGGAAATTAAAAAAAAAATAGTTGTTTTTCAATTTTCCAAATCCTGGAGAGAAACATGGCATTTTTTACAACAAACATAAATTCTGTACCATATTCTCAAGGAAAACTTTCAAGCTTACACAAAAAATTAAATCTTCTAAAAATAGTGAGAGTTAAATTTATAAATTACTGTGTCTTTAATAGATTGGTAAAGGTTTTTATATTTAATACAAATTATTAACACAGTTTTTGTTCAAATCGATTAATTTTTTAATTTTACTCGCTCAGTACATATCTTAAAGTAACTTTTATACGAAGCAATACAGGTTACAAAAAAATCTAAGCAACGTAGAATTCTATTAAGTAGAATCAAATTGTTCAAGACTTTTCAAAATGAGTCTCTCAATTTGCTTTTGTAATCATGTACTTACAATGCCAATTGATTCAACTAACCTTTTGTTAAACATTGTTAACCTTTTTTATAATGCATTCAGAGATTAAATACTTAATATCACACCAGTCAGTGCAATAAATTTTTCCTCACTTTGCTCAGATATGAAAATAAAAATGTTTGATGGATTTATAAATGAAGGCTATGAAAACATTTAAGAGTAGTGTCTAGGATTGTCTGAAATTTTCTGAGCTGCATTTAAAGAGTTCTTTCTATTACTTAAAAATGTTAACAAATCTATGTATCATGCTTTTTCAGAATATAATTTATGTTGAGTATTAAAGAAATGAAAATAGGTTCAACTAACTACATTAAAACTTACAGTATCTTACGTTTGTATTCTTTCTCTAAAGTGATACGAGACACAGGTACACAATTTATTATGTGGCCAAAAACTTATGCCTAATTGATATCAAAAAAATCAACAATGGGTGCCTTTGTTGACAAAGTATGTGTATTTCATTATATAATAGCAAAAACATCTGGGGCTATTCCTTGACTTGACTCAAATTACTGACAGGATCATCAATGGAATTTACTTAAGAAATTAGCATTTTATTGCTTATACTCATATCATATTATCCTAAACTGGTTTCATTATACATTTCTTAAGAGTCTGTTGCTAATTTCAAATTTCATTATAAGTTGTGTGAAGTGTAAAGATGTTTTCTTCAGAGCTCAATTCTCTGGTTTCTGACAACGATTTTATGCTACTGAAACTTAGATAACAGAGATATTTATTTCTTCTCTGAAAAATTATAGTTTGGGTGAAAAGCTAAAGTGGATTCAAGAAACATAACAAAACAATTTTATTCAATAAATAATTAAAATATAAAACGCACTTACCAACAAATGGTATTTGTTGGTCATTTGTTGGTAAGTGCGTTTTATATTTTAATTATTTATTGTATAATCATACCAACGAGCTATGTTTGATAAAAAAATATAATGAGCAAATGTTGAGTATATGATCCTGTGGAGGGCTTTTATGTGATCACCATTTATTTGTTTACAAGTACCTCCCAGTTTGAGTAATGAATACAATATTGAGTAATCATAACAGTTTAGTTTATACATTTCAGTAGTATTTAGTTTGATGATTGTATTCTATGTATAGTGATTTGTTTTTTTTTTATCCTGAAGACTAGGTTGTATCGTTTCATTACATAAATCAGTAAAATGAAATTTAAAGGCTACTAATATCCTATGGCAATTCATGAATTGATCAGAAACATTTTTCTTTCAACAGTTATCACTATATGTCACCGTAGCAAATTAGGTGTAAGAGAATAAAGATTCTAAAAACTAATTTAAAATATATGAATAGAAAAAATAATAATATAATTTTATAAATTACTTAACTCTACTCATGACTTCCTTCATATGTACATATGATATTTCAAAGTGGGCCTTTTTTTAATAAAATGTAAAGGGAAATTTCTGCTAAAAAACATTCTCAGGGAATGTATGTTATAAATATTTTCTAAAATGATTTCTTTAAACAAAAAAAATTGCCACTTATGCAATTCATGTGAATTTAATCCTTTTCTAATTTTATAAATCAAACCATTTTAAATTTCTCTAATGATTTTTGTTTTTGTCATACAAGTTAACTGTTATTATTGCAGAAATATTTCTTTCTAATTCCCTCTTGTCTAATTATTTCTGAAATATTTTATTAAATTCTTTTTTCTATTTCATATGAACTTTTATTATTAAAATTCTTTTAATATTTTTATCTACCTTTGGTTTTACTTTGTGTTTCCAGTGACATTTGTTTTATATACAGTCTGATTATGGATTTTAACTATATTTCAGAAAAAACAATGTTTTTGTTCAACAGATCAATGGAGATAATAATTACACAATAAGTTAGTTAAGTAACTTGTTGAAATGAATGAGAAAGAAAAGGTAACAAGTTATACAAGCGTAAAATGTAAATTAAAATGAAAAAATTAAAGGTTGTATAAAGAGATCATGAATTTTGTGCGTACCATACAAATGTGTTAATAAATAACAGGAAACCCTCTTTCTAAGAAAAAATACCTTACATCCTATTGCCTCAGACTATTCAGAAAAAGATGCGATCTTTATTTTTAGTTGCTTGAAAGATTACTTTAAAGGTAAGTTTGTTTAGTAATTTACACTATTTTTTTGAATATAATATTTTAAATATTCTTCTTTTATAGGAAAGATAAAACAATTTACAGAAAACAAGTAGAAAATGTAAAAGAAGAAATTAAATGTACTAGCTTTACATTTCCACCAAAAAAATGTTATAGAATCAAAAAAGTAATAAAGAATAAACCAAAAGTAAGTATGATAACGAAAATTGCAGTTGACAAAGTTATTCAAATTATTTTAATAATTTATTTATTTTTTAATGTGTATGTTACAACTTGTTCAATTAGTGAATAGTAAGCAACCCTTCCATGGCCCAATGAGATGAGAATGATATGTATGACATTTAAATGAGTTTTAGTCTTCTATAGATTCAGCCGACCTTTCTTGAGATGTGTGATTAATTGAACTCCAACCACCAAAATATACCGATATCCACTGTCTAGTATTGAAATCCTATAAAAGCAACTAACTTTTCAAGATCTGAACCTTCGACTTCAAAAATCAGCTGTTAAACAACTGATTTGCAACGAGTTAACCACTAGACTAGCCCAATGGGCTATTTTAATAAGTTGGATAAAATAATTTTTATTATAGTTTGCAATCAAACCTGAATTAACAATAACATCAGCAAGCTCAATTGCAACCTACAAGAGCTTGGCCAAATAATTCAAAGCAATTTTTCTCCTAATTTCAAGAGAGATATCCCAGACATACAGCTGCTTTTTGGTAATTATTAAATCAAGTATAATTAAAAATAATTTATTATTTTATGTAAGCATTTGCCTTCCCAATTGGAAATATTTACTTTTCAGTCCTTACAAACATCATTAGATATATATATATATATATATATATATATATATATATATATATATATATGTTTAAGTATTTATTAATTGAACATTCAAATAATTATAATCAGCTCAGTGGGGAATTATATTGGTTGTAGAAAATGATGTGAGCTTGTACATTTCAAGCACATTTTTTTCATTGAACATGTGGTAGAAAATGCCTAGTCAAATCAATGATAATGAACATTTTTAAAAAAGATTGTAAATTTTGTATTACATATAAATTGTATAATTTATCAATGATTATCATTGAAATAATAACATTAATTGGACGTAATAATAATAATACAGTAATAAAATTTCTGCTACTGTAGAAAACATGTCACTTTAAAAGCAATAAACTTGAAACTGCTCAACGAATTTTCCAAACAGTTTGTTTATCCAGTAAAAAAGATTTTATCTGGGATGAATTCAGGCTACACCATAATACTATAAGTCCTGAGTCTATTCTTTCTTTCGTAGCGGTATCCCAGGTAGATATCATAACAACCAGATTAGTTGTTCATCAGATTTATAGCAGCAACCCAGCGATTCTGAAAACCAGGGATGCAGTAGCTTGGAGAGCTGGTAAATATTTGTGGGATTGTTTAGACTGTCCTCTAATCTGACTGCTTTGAAAAACTAAAACTGATTAGTAATTATGAATCTTATATTATAAGCCTCCTATTTCTCTTATAATCTAAATCATGAGATCATTAAAAGATGCAGAGGCAATAAAAAATGAAACCAAAGGCTTAGTGAATCACTACTACAATATATATATATATATATATTTTTAGAGATGAGGAATAAATTTAACAAAAAAAGTTTTGTTAAATTTAAACTTTTGTTAAAAGTTTTGACCTGCTTTTTAGGTCTGGGGTCTATAATTTTAAAATAATTGTACATATTTTTAAATAGCTCTATATAATGAAGTATAAACTTTTAAAGGTTTTTTGAAATATATTTAAATCCAAAGGAAGAGAAAAGAAATACAGATAGAAAAGAACAAAAAACATAATTTCAGTTTTGAGAGGGAATTGATTTATTGAAAAATTAAAAAAAAAATTATATATGCATTATAAGTAACAAATTTTCTCGTATAAAGTTACCTTTAAAATGATTCTGAAAAAAATCAAAATTTGTTTTTTCACGATATCCGTCCCACTGTATTGTAAAAAAAATTAATATGATCAATGCCCTCATATATAGAAATATTTGAGCCAAATTTGAAGATTATCCAGTCAATCCTGAGAGATATACGGATAAAGTACTGTGACACATACATAAGCATAAACATATGTTTTATTGGTTTAGATAACCAATAACAAGTTGGACACCAAAACGTAAAGCTTTGCAAAAAAAACCTGATACCCCATTTCATGATCATCATACTTTCTCTTTTCACTGAGAAAGTAAAATACATATCTAAAGATAGATTACCTACTCAAATATTTACAAACAGGAAAAACTAACCGATAATAATAGAATAGTAATAAAACTAGAAATGTCACGAGAAGGACAAGGCAGGATAATAGTTCGGAATTCAAGGACTAGGTCAAAGAAAGGGGAATCATGCTTTTATAATTTTATGCTAGGTGTAAACTAAATAAAAATGATAAAATATACAAATGGATAAGATTCAAGGGTATGGAAAGAATTAAGTTACGTGACTGTTAAACAAAGATTCTGAAACCACAATAAACGTACCCAGGAGTTGAATTGATTCTGATTAGATTTAGTACTAATGAATTGCAAGTTAAGGTTAAGAACTGAATTGCAGGTTAAAATAAAGAAAAAAGATAACAAAGAAATAGAATACATTCAGACTAAAAGAAAATAATTTGAAATTTAAATTTCAATAAATCACTGTTGCAGGGCCACAAATTAGAAAAAAATATATACATTTAAAAATGAATGGATAGATTTTTAAAAAAGTAGAGAATAATTAAAGCAGGAGAGGAGACTGTGTAGAAAGGCAACACAGTTTGCATAAAACAGATTATGAACAACAGAATTATATTAAAATTGATAGATGAATATGCAAAGTATAAGAATTCTGAAGATTATAATCTAAAAAGAGGAAATTGTAATGGAAAAAAATATGCAACCCCCATGGCTCAATGAGATGAGGATGAGATGTATGACGTGCAAATGAGATGTAGTCTTTGTACAGACTCAGGCCAACCATTCCTGAGACGTGTGGTTAATTGAACCTCAACTACCAAAGTACATCGGTACCCACTGTCTAGTTTTTTTTCTGTTTAGCCTCTGGGAATCCCCGTCAGGTATTACTTCACAGGATGATATGTATGAGTGTAAATGAAGTGTAGTCTTGTACAGTCTCAGGTCGACCATTTCTGAGATGTGTAGTTAATTGAACCCCAACGAACACCGGTATCTACGATCTAGTATTTAAATTCATATAAAAGTATCTGCCTTTACTAGGATTTGAACGTTGGAACTCTCGACTTCAAAATCAGCTGATTTGCGAAGATGCATTCACCACTAAACCAACTTTGGTGGGTTCACTGTCTAGTATTTAAATCTGTATAAAAACAACTAACTTTTACTAGGATTTGAACCTCAGAATCTTCAACTTTGAAAATCAGCTCTTAAACAACTATAAATTTTGAGATTTTTAAAAAAATTATAGTTTGATAAGAGGTGTTTGCAAAAATGAAGGACTAGGAATAGATAAAACACTGAGAATTATTGTCTTGTTTAGAAGCAGAACTGAATAGACTATACATATTGGAATTAAGAGTTTAGGAAACAGGAAAAATATCATCGATTTTTTAGTATAATTATTACTATATAAAAAAAAGGGCAAGAGTAGATGTCTCTAAAAAATTATCACACTATAAATTTAATATTATCTCATGCTTCAAAACAGTGACTAGGATGGTTACCAAAGAGAATGTATGGTGGATGGGAAACTAATTGAAAAATCAGTTTTTTTTCATAAAGAACATAGGTTCAAGGAAGACCATTCTGTCGTCATACTAATCCCATTCTCCACTGTACAGTCAGTGGATTTGAAACCACTATATAGATTAGTATCTTATAATACAAATCTAAAGTAACAAAACTACAGGCTACCTAAAAATAACATTTTTCTTTGTGCAATTATTATCATTTTTCAAAACTAATACCATTTTAATAATCTTTTGGAATTACTCTATCTTTATGTTCCAACTAAAAACACTTGATCTACTTTTAAAATAAATAGCAAGGTCCCATTACCTTATATTTTAGTAAGAAAAGAGAGCCCATTTTTCTCAACATGCACATGGAATGAACACTAGTTTAGCTTTCCAGATGGAAACAAAGCTTATATAATAGTCCCACTGACAAAACTTCCACTCACTAAGCCTCTAATAATAAAGAAAAATATCTGTGCTACTAGCGACAAGATGCTGGTACGATACCAGGGTGATAAACAACAATTTTGATAGCAACTATCCAAGGAAGAAGGGGAAAAAATAGAGGGTAGAAAAATGTGATAATAAACCAACAAAGCGATTAGTTATGTGATCAGCACATTAACCTCAATCTAACACTAGTGTTGTTTAGGCATTCTTCAAGTTATTTTTGGGCGTTTTTACCTAAACCCAAAATTAAATATTCTGTTTGAAATTTGCTCATTCATATTGCAGTTCTTAAAAGAAGTAACTCCACATTTTTTGTATAAAATTTAAAGACTTTTAGTTCAGTTTTAAAAGTAAACAAAATGCACTTAAAGGTTTCTTTAAATATTTTTTTATTTATGCAATCCTTTACATAATTTGCAAGCTTCACTACTTAAAAACCTCACATTTAATGAGATTTTTTGAAATAGTTCAAAATAATCTTTTTTGATGTAAATAATAGCTTTGTTTATGTATAAGAGTAACTCACCTTCCTCAGGTTCAGATTCATGTTGCTGTAGAGTAAGTTTTTCTTTCTAAAAAATTCAATTTTCCATTCAGAACTGCCTTTGTAATTCTTGTCTTAATCTCTTTACTTTTCCAGTCTTCAGTTAGTACTGTACCGAGACATCTGTATCTTTTTACTTGTTCAATTTTTCTTTCTGCTGTTACAACATCCATATCTTCCCTCTCATTCACTTTTATAACTTTTGTTTTTCTCACATTTATTTTCATCCCAATGCTTTTATCATTCCTTGTAATGTCTGAGTGTCTTTACTTACAATTAGCAGATCATCAGCAAATCTGACACAATTTATATTTCATTCACCTATGCTTACTCATTTTTGCCATCCAATATTTTTCCTTCAACATTTCCTCAATATAAAGGGGTGAAGTGTTGGTGATAAACAGCAACTTTTCCTTTTCTGAATGCAAACTGTTCTTTCCCAGTATTCTCCTCCATTTTTGTAATCAACTTTCTATTCATAACTATCAGCATTATTTTTGCAGCATGTGATATTTAGCTGTTAATTATGTTTTCTTCACATTTTACATTTTTTGGTTCCAATGTTTTTAGGTATCGGTATCATTGTTATTTAAAACAAATCTTCTGGCCATACTTCAGTATCAATTTTACTCAATATGGATATTAATATTTAATTTTACATTGTTTTTACAGAATTTTTAGTTATAATTAAATTGACTAGTTGCTTTGTCATTTTTTTATGACTTTACTAGTCATTTATCACTAGTCTACTAGTTATTTTGATATTTTATCATTTCATTGTCTTTTATTAATTATTTTTCAATGGTTTAAACTATAAACAAGGATAAGTCTATAAATAAGAGAAAACCATTTATTTACAGCAAAGGTAGAAATACTATTAAATGCTATGATAAAGAAAAAAACAGGTCAATTACTTCAATTGCAAGTTGTTCACATTTTTCTATAAATGAAATTTAACTTAACTTAAGCTACAGACTAGTTGGTACTGATCACAAAACTGTGGTGATTAGGTCCAGATGCAATGTTAATTTGGTCATGCAGTGTATATAAAAAATATGTATGTTATATAAAATTTTATAAATTAAGGTTGACCGAAGAATTAGAGCAGATCTTTTTAATAAAGTTACCTTTAGGCTTTACCAAGAACCAAAAGGCTCTGCACAACTTCCCAGGCCTTAATAAATACTTAACATAAACATATATTTCAACACATCAACTAATGTATGATATGCAAAAATACTGTAAAATATTTATAATATAAAATATATGTATGTATGAATGTTTCAGGTAATAAAACACAGAGAACGAGTAGAAGTATGTTGCAAAGGCTGGTCACCATCACCCCAGAGTAATAACAATAGCTTAGTGTGTTTACCAATCTGTATAAAACCATGTAAAAATGGAAAATGCATAGCACCAGAGACTTGTTTATGTACTGATGGATATAGAAAACTTATACGTGAACCAAACATTTGTGAACCTATGTGTAAAAATTGTTTGAATGGTGTGTGTATTTCTCCAACCATATGTTTTTGTAAAAAAGGATACAAGGAAAATAAAAAATATGAATGTGAACCAGTTTGTAGTAAAGCATGTATAAATGGAAATTGTATTGCACCTAATAAGTGTAAATGTTTGGAAGGGTACAATATGACTCACATTAACACACCAAACATTTGCAATCCAATCTGTAAGAAGCCTTGTATTAATGCAACATGCACACAACCAAACACATGTACCTGTTTACATGGATATGAAAAGAAATCAGGTGAATCACAATGTTCTCCAGTTTGCACAAAACCTTGTAAAAATGGGACATGCACAGCACCAGAAAAGTGTGTATGTAATGAAGGATATAAACAAGTAATAAATGAACCAAATATATGTGAACCTATTTGTAAAAGTGGATGTGTAAATGGTATTTGTGTTGCACCAGATAAATGCATTTGTAAAAAAGGATACAAGGAAAATTACAAGAAAGAATGTGCACCAGTATGCAACAATGAATGTTTAAATGGAAAGTGTGTTGAACCTGACAAGTGCGATTGCTTACCTGGCTACAAAGTGACTGATCCCAATGAACCACACATTTGCCATCCAGTATGCAGAATTCCCTGTCTAAATTCAATATGCTCAAAACCAGACATATGTACCTGTTTAAAAGGATACACAATGCAAAACAAAAGTGATTCAGTGTGTATACCAACTTGTACAAATAAATGTCAAAATGGAAAATGTATTGCACCTGATAAATGTGAATGTTTTTCTGGATATAGTACAACTGATTCTGACCAACAACATATTTGCCAACCGATTTGTAAACAGCCATGTATTAATTCAAAATGTACAGAACCAAATAAATGCACTTGTTTAGAAGGGTATTCTAAAAACAACACTGGTGACTCCAACTGTTTGCCGATATGTACAGATAAATGTAAAAATGGTAAATGTATTGCACCTGATAAATGTGAATGTTTTCCTGGATATAAAGCAACTGATCTTGACCAACAACATATTTGCCAACCAGTCTGTAAAGAACCATGTATTAATTCGGTATGTACAGAACCAAATAGATGCACTTGTCTTGAAGGATATGAAAAGGATGCTGAACATAATGATACAATATGTTCACCAATATGTGTAAAAGAATGTATAAATGGTACATGCATTAAACCCAATGTGTGTGAATGCTTTTCTGGGTATAATGCAACTGATACTGACCAACGACATATTTGCCAACCAGTTTGTAAACAGCCATGTATTAATTCGGTATGTACAGAACCAAATAAATGCACTTGTTTAGAAGGGTATTCTAAAGACAACACTGGTGACTACATCTGTTTGCCAATATGTACAAATAAATGTCAAAATGGAAAATGTATTGCGCCTGATGTATGTGAATGTTTTCCTGGGTATAGTGCTACAAATTCCGACCAACAACATATTTGCCAACCAGTCTGTAAAGAACCATGTATTAATTCGGTATGTACAGAACCAAATAGATGCACTTGTCTTGAAGGATATGAAAAGGATGCTGAACATAATGATACAATATGTTCACCAATATGTGTAAAAGGATGTATAAATGGTACATGCATTAAACCCAATGTGTGTGAATGCTTTTCTGGGTATAATGCAACTGATCCTGACCAACGACATATTTGCCAACCAGTTTGTAAACAGCCATGTATTAATTCGGTATGTACAGAACCAAATAAATGCACTTGTTTAGAAGGGTACTCTAAAAACAACACTGGTGACTCCATCTGTTTGCCAATATGTACAGATAAATGTCAAAATGGAAAATGTATTGCACCTGATATATGTGAATGTTTTCCTGGGTATAGTGCTACAAATTCCGACCAACAACATATTTGCCAACCAATTTGTAAACAGCCATGCATTAATTCAAAATGTATAGAACCAAATAAATGCACTTGTTTAGAAGGGTATTCTAAAAACAACACTGGTGACTCCAACTGTTTGCCGATATGTACAGATAAATGTAAAAATGGTAAATGTATTGCACCTGATAAATGTGAATGTTTTCCTGGATATAAAGCAACTGATCTTGACCAACAACATATTTGCCAACCAGTCTGTAAAGAACCATGTATTAATTCGGTATGTACAGAACCAAATAGATGCACTTGTCTTGAAGGATATGAAAAGAATGCTGAACATAATGATACAATATGTTCACCAATATGTGTAAAAGGATGTATAAATGGTACATGCATTAAACCCAATGTGTGCGAATGCTTTTCTGGGTATAATGCAACTGATCCTGACCAACGACATATTTGCCAACCAGTTTGTAAACAGCCATGCATTAATTCAAAATGTATAGAACCAAATAAATGTTCTTGTTTAGAAGGATATAAAAAGGATGGTGAACATAATGATACAATATGTTCACCAATATGTACAAAAGGTTGTATAAATGGTATATGCATTAAACCCAATCTGTGTGAATGTTTTCCTGGGTATAGTGCTACTGATCCTGACCAACGACATATTTGCCAACCAGTCTGTAAAGAACCATGTATTAATTCGGTATGTACAGAACCAAATAGATGCACTTGTCTTGAAGGATATGTAAAGGATGGTGAACATAATGATACAATATGTTCACCAATATGTACAAAAGGATGTATAAATGGTATATGCATTAAACCCAATCTGTGTGAATGTTTTCCTGGGTATAGTGCTACTGATCCTGACCAACAACATATTTGCCAACCAGTCTGTAAAGAACCATGTATTAATTCGGTATGTACAGAACCAAACGAATGCACTTGTCTTGAAGGATATGAAAAGGATTCTGAACATAATGATACAATATGTTCACCAATATGTGCAAAAAGATGTGTTAATGGTATATGCATTAAACCCAATGTGTGTGAATGTTTTTCTGGCTATAATGCTACTGATCAAACTGAATTAAATCTGTGCCAACCGGTGTGCACAAAACGCTGTATTAATTCAATCTGTACAGCACCTGATGTATGCACTTGTTTTGAAGGTTATGCTGTGAAACATGAAGACAACTCAATGTGTAAACCAATCTGTACAAATGAATGTAAAAATGGTGAATGCATAGAACCTGAGGTATGTTTGTGTAATGATGGATATAAAAAAAATATTAATGAATCTAATTTATGTGAACCTATTTGCAAAAATGGTTGTTTGTATGGAATTTGCTCTGGACCTGAAACATGTACATGTAATAAAGGTTATGAAAAAGATAATAATGACAACTCAATATGTATACCCATTTGTAATAATGTATGCATAAATGGGAAATGCACTGAACCTGACACATGTGAATGTTTACCAGGGTATAAACCAAATGACTTAAAACATGTATGCCAACCAGTTTGTAATACAACTTGTATAAATTCAATATGCACAGAACCAGATGTATGTTCTTGTTTGGAAGGTTATATAAAGAACAACGAAAGCAATTCAATTTGTATTCCATTCTGTTCAAGTAAATGTGAAAATGGTGAATGTATAAGTCCAGAAACATGTATATGTCATGAAGGCTATATAAAAAATCCAAATAATAGTACACAATGTTTACCATACTGTAAAAATGACTGTATTAATGGAGTATGTATAGAACCAGATAAATGTAAATGCAATGAAGGATATGAATTACATGATAATTATTTATGCATGCCTAAATGTGATAAGCAATGTATAAATTCAATCTGCACTGAACCAAATATATGCACATGTTTTGATGGTTACACACTTAACAATAGAACACAATCAGAATTTTTAAATATGGATGTATGTGAACCGGTATGTTCAAAAGCATGTATTAATGGTAGATGTATATCACCAAATAATTGTAAATGTTTTGAAGGATATGATACACATAATGATAAGTGGAATCTCTGTATACCTGTTTGTACCTATGGATGTATAAATGGTACATGTTCAGAACCTGAAATATGTAACTGTGATGATGGGTATAAATTAAATAATGTTAACGGTTTAAATGAATGTGTTCAAATGATTAATGAATATTCTACTGAAGATTATTTGTATAAAGATGAAGAAAAAATCACATGTTTAGATAATTGTGTTAATGGTAAATGTATAAATAATACATGTAAATGCACTAAAGGATATAAAAAAAGCATATTTGAAAAAAATATATGTATACCTATATGTGAAGAATGCATAAATAGTGTGTGTACAGCTCCACTTACATGTACCTGTTTATGGGGTTATGAAAAATATGTAGGAGAAAATGAAAATAATAACACATGCTTTATTAATGAACTTAACCTTCCTGTACTACGAGAAAATTTAAGAATTAAATCAGAAAATTATATTAATGAGTGTATTAATATAGATGAAAAACTCAGTTTTAATAATAATAGTATTGTTTCTACATTTCAAAAATTATTAATTCAATCCATGTTACAACTGGACTGTAAAATATATTTACAGTGTGAATACAACAAAGGATTTCAACTATTTTGTCAATTAAATTGTGAACTTGAAAATTTAACAACAGATACACAAGGAAAATCATATGGAATTGATGAAAATTATAGTATCATTAATACCAACAACAATTTTGAAAATGAATATGACACAAACTATTATTATAGAGAAGAAGAAAATGAAAACAACGGTTATTTCAATTTAGTTAATGAAACAAATTTAACGAGAAAAAGTGAAATATTACTCACTATTTCAGTAGAATGGCTACAATTTATTAAAAAACACAAAGTAATGATGAATGAAGAGAAATCATTAAATCAGTTTTGTTTGTGTTCTTCAAAAAATCATAGGTAAATATGAAACCAATATAACTAACTTAAGCTGGATTAGGAAACATAATTTTTAATAATTAATTTTTTTCTCATCAATCAGTTGAACAATTTAATTGCATCTTGCCGAGCTATGACAGAAAGCAATTCAAGTATTTTTAGATATTTTGAGCATGAATTGACTGTTACAGACCTGAAAAGAAAACTTTAAGTTGTCATTACTTTTTAAAAATGTTGTTCCATAGTTAAGCTATTTGGAATAGCTATAACTAAATATTTGTGTTAGCTCAACCAAGTCATTTCAGTATGATAAAATACTTTTTTATTCCATTTTAACCATTAACAACTTCTCAACATACTTATTACAGACAGATTACATACTAATCTCTTTACTGGCTAAGCTGTGTTTACGATTGTTTTAAAAACTGGAGTGCAATTTTTAAAACAGGCAGCAACTTACAGCATCAGAAATAGTTTATGTATAATTTTCAACACTCATAATTTATATAATTTTATTTGTGAATAATTTACTGATGTGTAAGGTAATGTATACAGGACTTTTGCAGGAAGGTTGGGGTCGCAAAACTCACTGTAATGAACTGGTCTCTCTATTGTCTTCTTTTTTAAATGTAAAAATTAAATAGTAAAACAAGAAAGCGGTGCTTGAATGTTACAAGAGAGTGCTGAATTCATTGATGTGCGTATTACTGGTCAAACTTAAACAAAAGGAAGTTTTTGGTGACCTGAGTAAGATTGTAAATTGTATCCTTTACATCATGAGAGTCCCAGGACCCCTGGAAACTGAAGGTTGTTAAGAATGGATATAAAATTGTCAAAGCCAAAGCCATGTTTAATTAGCTAGCTCTTGTAGAAATCACAGATTAAACGATGTTGTGTATTCCCCAGAATGCTAACAGCATTTGTTAATGCATTTTAATGATTAATAAAAATACATAATAATAGTAGTGATGATTGTGGTGGATGATGACAATAATAATAGTAGACGTAAACAAATAAACTCATTATTAAACTAAAGAACAGCAGTACACAGATTTAACTGCAATGAAACAAATATTACATTGAACAGAAGGTAGCCACAATTTAACAACAGATAGTAAAATTACATCTAAATATTAAACACAAATGGAACTTTTGCACTTTGATTCACAGAAACAGGACATTAGAAAGAAACAGGATATAGAAACAACACAAAAAGCCATTATGACAAAATAACTAACTGAAATCAAATTTACCTAAAAACTAAATTTTACAAACCCTCTAATAGGACTCTGATTGACTGATGTATAAATTGAAAGAATATTTTCACATATATAGAATACTGGTTATTAGCAGGTGTACCTCATTGTGGGAAATTTTAGCTTATTTTTAAATGACTGTTTGGCTGGTTTATGTAAAATTACTTAACAGTAATTATGAAGCTGTTAAGATCCTGATTTAGATATATCTTTTTTCTGAGGAATTATCAGTAGGATATTTACCACTGTCCAGGGAGTAACTCAAAGCACTATTTTAATGAGATTGTTATATTATATTTCACACATTTGCATCTTACTATTTGCCTCATATCCTTTTTCCTTATACTTAATCACTTCCTCTCAACTGATGTTTTCTACAAAAACTGGCAACAGTTCATTCAGATTAAATTAATTTTCAAATGAAAACTAACTTCATTAAATTTACTAAAAGAGTTTAGATCTGAATGATACTAAAATAAAATATTAATTAAAATCAATTGCAATCATAAATAGATTCTTTAAAATAAATTCAAAACATTTTTTTGTGTGGTATATGTAAAGTTTTTTTTATAGGTATCTGTGCCCTGAGGAAAAGATTTTATTAATTATTTGTCCATGTAGGGAATATTTCATCGGTAAGTATAATTTCATTTTATTACAACGATCTTAATAATTAAAATTATTATATATTAATAATAATAATATAATAACTATTATAATGTAATCATAATAATAGTTATAAGTATGCTGTGTAATACACAGCATATTTATAATTTGAGGTGAGGAAATGAACAAAAACACAGTGCTAATGAGAAATTCTTTCACTATCAGCAATAAAATCAACAAAACTACATTGTCATTAAAATTTCAAGTCACTACTATGACAGATGCCAGAGTGATTTAAAATATTAGTAGTATATAATCATAATAATTCAGCCAAAAATTAATCTCACTATTATATAGTGATATAATTGTTTTCAACTGTTCCTGATAACTGTGAAAACTGCTGAATCAATCAATCATTACAAAATTTTAACTGTAGCTTTCTTATGACCTCCAAAATGTTTACCATAGTTCAAATCTCACTGCTATAAAAATTATTAAAAAAAAAAAAATCTGATGTGGACACCACATGACTTCCTTGTACGCCTATTAAATTAATATACATATTTTTTTGTTGCACTCATTTAAACTTATTTCATTTGAAAGTGAGATATGATCCTTCAATTCTTTAATAAAGTGGAACAATTGCTAAAATATTAGTTTTTTTATTAACATCAAATATTTATACAATTATTAATTCAGCAATCTTACAAGAAATATTAGGGTAGAATAAGTCCCTTTATTATTCGTATTACTAGATCAGTATTATTTGTATCTTTGTGAGTTACTGATTAACAAAAGTTTCAAATTTCTGGTGTGCTGTATAAATAAAAGTTAATAATAATTAAACTATTCCATTTAGTGAACTTTTGTATACTGGTTAGAAATGTTAATTTCGATCTTATGGTGTAATATATTCAGTTTTTATTATGGATTATTTGGTGAATAATCAAAAATAAAAAAAGAAACAATCATACAGGAAAAAGAAAGATAACATGAAGAAATACATCTCAAAAAAACAAGAAGATGAATATGAAGGGGAAGGAAATGTGAAGAACAAGGGAAGAATAAAAAAGTTAAGAGAAGAAGATAAATATAAAGAAGAAGAAAGTGTTACAACCAAGGAAAGAATAAAAATATTAAGAGAGGATGATGAATATAGAGAGAACATTTGATAACTATAGAACATGGACACAAATTAATATCAGAAGAATTATATCAAACCAAAGAGCGATTAAATGATTGGCAACAAAAAACAAACGAAATGATGACCAACTTCGACTTAAAGAGAATATTGTCTGACAATATCACAGGAATAATGAACTAAAAGACAAGAATTTTTTGCAATTTATTAAAGATCGGATACACATCACTCAGTGTGTACATTTTTCTTGTGAGGGTCTATTCAGTTACTCTGTAGTTAACTTCAATGTAGATAAAATTAAACAGAAATTCCAACATAATTAAATAAAATTAAATTATAAAATCCAAAAATAATACAATTCTAAATTATAATTTTCAATTAATATTAAATATCAGATATTTCACCAAATCCATTACATATACACATTTTTAAAAGTCTATAAAATTTTATTTCACTCTATAACTTGCGATTTTTTTTCATATTTTTTTTTAATGTTTCAATATATTTACATTAAATAATAATTTAAAAAATAAATTAAAAAAAGTTAAAAAAAGGATATAAAGGACGATCTTTCATATATTAAATGTGAAATGAAATGAATATTTCATTAATTAAAATTTTATTTGGCTATAACTCTGAACCAATGAAAATAAGTACCTCTTACAATAGATATATTGTTGAAAAGCCCTCAATTATTGCTTATTACTGCAGTTACAAAAAATTCCAAAATCCAAATTTTTTGGGATTTTGTTTTTTTATGGACACTTTTAATTCAGTCGATTGTAATCAAAAGGGAAGGTGTACAACTTGATGTTACTTCCTACAGCTAATCTTTTAGAGTTATGTGAACATCATGCCAATACTAGTCAAAATGGATATTTCCGGTGAAATCTGAAAACCAAAATTTTTCACGATTACAATACTTCCTTTACTTTGTACAAGTAAAAATGTATAAACAGAAAATCTAGAACTTCTTTTATTAAATTTAATGTTGCTGTCTATGTCAACATAAACTTCTTCGAACGATTTTTATGTGTTTTACTAATTTAATGTCATTGTCTTATCTGGCAGTGCCCTTTGAGAACCCATCATCAAATGAGTAAAGCAGCACTCAATCAACTTACTTTCATCAGGATAACCCATATACATAATTGGCATAGATTCCACTTTCAATTTGGTATTAATATTTTCATAATGTCTAGATTAGTGAGGTCACAGATAAAAGCGGGCTCAAAATCAAGTTCAACCTTCGAGAAATTAAAAACTGCTGATGGAACTGTAGAAAATGATAATGATTACATAACTATCAACCAAAAGATAGGTAAGACTGTTAGTGTAGTCAGTGATTTGATTTTTGAATTTTATCCTGATATTCTGATTTAGTGAATAAATCGTACCTTTGGTTGTGCAAAAGAGCAATAATTTTGCCAAGTAATACAAGGGCAGAAGAAATAAAAATAATTTTCAAGAATAATGTTAATTTGACAGTAATTTTTATGAGTATCTATCTATTGAAACACCAATGATGTGGTCCATAAACTGCAATTTTCTTAAATCACGTAATCCATCAGGATTCCACCTCATGCACTGAAATTGAAAGTTGCTTCTCCAATTATGTTGTGTAACCTTCAACCTCCCATTCTGTGTAATGTTATCAGACTACAGATCAGAGCTATGCATAACAATGTCACTGAAGGTATAATTCTTACTGAGCCAGCAACAGGAGAAACTGCATTTATTCCCTGAATTCCTATGATCCCTACACATCTACTATTTCAATTTCAAATCTACAATTCCCTGTCAGAGTTTCTTTTGCTATTACTATTAACAAAACACAAGGCCAAACTTTCAATCACGTTAGAGTGGATCTCCTTTCAGTGTTTCTCCCCAGGCTAATTATATGTAGGTTTTTCCAGAACTGGAAATACTAACAACCAAACAATCTTGATACCATTGCAGGATGAAACAAGAAATATAATTTACCCAGAGATTTTATAGTTCCCTATCATGTTTTATGAAATTTTATTTTACTGAGAAGTTGTTAAACTAATTTATTTTATCTGGTAAGTTGTGAATAACAATAACTCTGAGAGCAACAGCCTGCACATAATTAGTACAATACTATTTCCAATTTTTGAAGTTCTATACACACATAGTATGAGTAAAGCTGCGACAGGAGAAATAATAATTTAACAATTCTTTTTTGCATTAATTAAAATCATTTATGTATTTTTTACTAAAATTAAAATTATTTTGTTTTTTGAAGATTAATATATAAGCTTCAAGCTTATGCATAGGAAAATTAAATGGAAATTTTGTTGCATATGAAAAATGCTATATCTTTTTGGGATTCGAATCTGGACCTCTGGATAAAAGGTACGAATGCTACCACGCTACTACAGAGATCGACAATCTCTGATCAAGTATTAAAAAAAAAACAATTCATAGCAACAGTACATGTGCAGCAGACATCAGCTTTTTTTTTTTTTTTTCAACTCCCCTGGGCCGGACCGACTTGTTGGTATTATGCCACCCAGGGGAGTGTCCATTACTCTAATAGGCCCTCCCCACCTACTGGCTAGGCATATACCGGCATGGCAGGTCAGGCCTACCGGTGGCTCTTTTGAGATTTTTTTATTCACTATTTTGTCCTTTACGGAACCACATCATACCTACAAGTCGTGATGTGGTCCCAGGATCTTTTGTAATACTCTCTTATCCTGACAACATACCCCATGGAGTCCTCAGCGGATCATCGAAACCAGCACACCTAAGCATGCTGGCTCTCACCGCAGAGGCTGACCACCCAACCTAACATACTAATAACCCAACCTTTTTTCATCTACATTCTTTTGTGTTAACACTGTCTTTATCTATTCAGCAACCTTCCTCCAGTTTTCCTCACTGCTAAGCATGAAGTCCATAGTCTCTTTCGGTGTTTTTCCATGAATACCCACGTCATGTCTTTGCCTTAGCCATTTATTACATATTAAAAAGGTATGTTCAGAATCGTCATTCTCCTCGCAGTACATGCACGTAGGCTCGTTTCTTTTTCCCACCTTATGGAGGTAACCATTGAAGCACCCATGTCCCGTCATGAACTGGGTGATCCAATAGTCCATTTCTCCATGCCGCCTGTTAATCCATCCTAATATATCGGGAATTAAAGTTCTTGTCCATCCAGCCACTCCAGCCTCCACCCATCTTTCCTGCCAGATTCTATAGATGTCTTCCCTGACTTCAGTTTCTGCTCTCCCTAAAAACCTGTCAGCAGACATCAGCTTAAGCTTAAATATCAACACTCATACAGTCAATCGCCATTTTCTTCTGTATCCCTTGTGTAGTATATGGTGAAATATGAAGTTGATCTTTGTGGCTCCTGCCAGTTGCAAGGTATACAACATCATTTATTTTTTGCAAGTAGAAGGAACATCTGAAGCCGAGATCCACCATCAGCTGTGCATAATTTACAGTAATTATGCAGTGAGTGAGTGTTCTGTGTGAAAATTATGTAGAAAATGTAGGGAAGGGTAAACTAATATGTACGAGGAAGAAAAAAGGCTATCACATTGTGAGTAATGAACTTATAGAAAAAACTAACATGCTGTTTGTAATAAATAATGCTTTATAATTACTGAACTTGTTCTAATTTCAAGTTCCACTATTTTTGGAATAGTTACAGACAGATTGGGTTTTCATAAGTACTGTAGACAATAGGTACCGAAACAACTTCTATGCCCTTAAAACAAAAAGGAATGGAAATGGCAATGACTTTTCTTCAGAAATACCATAATAAAGGACATAAATTTCTTGAAAGTGGGAAGTGAATTTCTGCTAGGGAGGATACATGGATGTGGTTCATCAATATTGAAACAAAAGAACAATCCAAACAGTGAATGCAAACAGACTCACCAAAGAAGTTTAAAAACTTCAAACAAACCAATTAAAAAAAAAAAAAATGATACAGTAGAAGCATTAGATTCAAAACATGAATAGGGGCAAAGTTTTCCTGTTGAACCAGGTGCATAAGGGTTCCTAAGCATGCCTCAATTAACATACAAAAAATCAAGAGCCTCACTACAAGTATAACATATTTTTATAAAAAAAGTCAAATTTAAGAATCAGTATTTTTCAGTTTTGGGTGTAGGTTACTAAATATTTATTTTACAGAAATCATTCATTTAATAGAAAAAATCATTCTTTTCAAAGATGTAGAGTGGTTAGAATTCTGTAGAAGGTGTAGAATTTCTGCAGTTAAATATATTATGACTTTGTTGATGATCATTTACTACTAAAAGTTTAACTGTTTTGCGAAATCCTTCCTCTTTACTTTAGAATCGCATCCTCATCTTGCTTTATGATCATACAAAAAACAAATAGTAGAAAAATCAAAAGAACCAGACGAAACTCGTAATGTTTTCTTAGTTGGAGTGTAGGAAGTAGCACCCATTGTTCTAGTATTTTTCACAACATAATATTTATGCATATAATTCTTATAACATTCTTTGTGAAGTGACTTTCAGAATATCAAATAATGCATTGTGTGCCTTAATAAAGAAGTATTTCTCAGTCTCCAATATTTTTGGTTTAACTTTACCAATTTCTTTGGCAGCAGCTGATGTACTTGCAGATAAAACTTTCACCACAGGTATGCCAATTTTCCTCTTCTTCGACATCCATTATTTTTTTTAGAATTGAACCTACACAATAATAATGCAATAATTAATAAATGAAAACTGGGAAATTTTGTTTTTTTAATTATAACATAATAAAGTCTTGAAAATTACATTTCACACAGTCAAATGCAATTATTCATAAAGTAATAGTTCTATCAGCAACTAAAACTAAAAGAAAAGGTCCAAAAGGGCTCTTGAACTTTGCAATTTTTAAACTTTTTGAATCGTTTTGGGCCTCATCATTGAGTTTTTAAAAAATTACCAAGAATAAAAAGTATTTATTTTTGTATCAATCTGTACCATAAAAAAAAAAGTTGTTCCCATTATAAAAATGAGGGTATTAGGCCCAATAGGGCCCCAAAATAGCATGAGAGCCAAAATTTAAGAAGCCCATCCTAAGGACTTCCTTCAAGCCCTGTCTGGAACATTTTTCACTTCAAAAATATTTTGAGATATCTGGGTGGATCTAGTAAAATAGTCCACTGTATGTTGATGTAAATGTGTCATAGTGCTGTTTTTCAGTAGTAACTGGTTAAATATTTAATTATTGAAAAATTTTTCAATCAAAAGTTGTAAAACAGAAACTTTTACACAAATACTTTTAGTAACATTTTCATACAATCATAAATAAATGTGAGAATGATCTGTTACATCAAAAACAAAAAAAAAATTGTTTATTTTAAACAAATAAATTTTTTGAAAATTTTAAAAATAATGAAATTGAAGGTTAACACTCAATAAAGTACATATTTCTGGATAACTTTACAAAGTTTAACATAAAAATTTGTTTTTGTTAACTATTTACAAACATTTATTTATATTGTTATTTTTACTGTTTGGGGCGCACTGATGCATTTTACAAACACTACGCTCTCAAAACTCAGTCAAAAATTAAAATTTATTTGTAAACTGATATTACAATCTAAAAGTAAATAAATATTTTTCTGTTAACTACTGCTATTGTTTAATTCTGTAAAATTTTAGTGAGTTATGGTTGGGTTTTGTACTTAGTGAAATTCCCAAAATACATTTTTGGAAATATGATTTTAAAACCACTAATATTTAAAAAATTACAATATATTTTTGCTACAAAAATTATTACACTCATAAATAATCACCTTAAGAACATATTCACAAAGTCGTTTTTCAATTTTTTGAATTTAGTTTTTATTTGGAGGTCTTTGATAAACAAATTTGAAAATACTTTGACCTGACAACATTATGCTATATATGTTATTACTAAATGTAGCAATTTTTTTTTTTAATTTATCACAAGTTATTCCTTTAGGTATATCATTTATTGATGACATTTTGCATTATCTATCGATAAATAAAAAGTTATAGGTATTTGCTTATTGTGCATGCGTGTTGAAACAGTGCCACCAGCTACCTCACATGTTTCCACATAGGTTGTCTGTCTAGAGACATGTATTGTCTCTATAGGCTACTGCCTATAGAGTGCTATTGTTTATTGCGCTAGCTCATTTATTTTGATGTGATTTATATTTGGAACGTGTCCATAGACATTTTTGTGTAGAATTTTCCACTTACATTTTTGACAAGAATGATTTTTTTTTTCTATAAAATCAATATTAAATGACAGACAGCCAAAATAGTGGAAAAAAAAACATGGTTCTTAAATTTTATTTTGTTTATAAACAAATGTCGGAATGGTAGTGAGGCTCTCCACTTTTAGTGTGTTAATTGAGACATGCTTAGGGACCTTTTCCACCCGATCTGATAGACAGGAAAATGTTTCCCCTATATTCATGTTTTGAATCTAATGTTCCTACTCTACGATGGGTACTGTGTTTTGGGACCATAAAGGAATTTGGTTAGCAGACTTTATGAAGCTAGATACAATTACCACAAATGTTTATTGTGAAACTTAACTTTATACAGAATAAATGGCAAGAGTTGCAAACAAAAAGGACTGTTTTTTGTATAATTATGTTCAGACTTGCACTGTTCCTAGCAATAGATTACTAAACAAGTTTAAATGGCAGAATTATGGCAGTATATCCAAAATGCAGCAACATATGATTCAATTATGATGAAGCTAAGAAATGTAGATAATTACACTCAGTAAAAATTATGACAATATTCATAATCAGAAAATATCATCAGAAAGAAATATATATTAATATTAATTTCTAAGTGCTGTTGTATAATTATTTTTATGAAAAACATTAGTGATATCATCAATTGTATAATTTTGTTATCGTATACGTAATATATTTTTATGTTCAGGAATATTAACATTATACAGATTTATTACTGTTAACATTTTCTTTTTTGTATAATTTGTCTACATAATTAATTTTGTATCCACTATGGTCAATGATTTATTTTTTTCCTTTTCCAGTTTATTTTCATTATTTTTAGTATAAATAACTTTCCTATAAATCCAAGACTGTAAATATGCAAGGATGTTTTGATGGTGCATGCATGATTTGTCTAATTATTATTACTATTAGGTTTTATGTAAAATATCTGCTTTAATTTTTATTACAGAGCATAATAAAAATTTTAATCTCAGAGTAATTAACTGTGCGATTTTTTCTATTCATAAGTGAGTTCAAGTTTGCTATTAAAAGAACGTAAATTTTTATATTCAAGGTGAACTACATCGGTTTCCCACTGCATGAAAATCTAAAATTGTAACAGGTGGAAAATTTTGGTTTTACAGTTAGTAGTAATCAATTTGTATAATTACAATAAATTACATTCAATTATTCAGTTCTTTTTTGTACTTATATCTACATTGGGAATAACAGTGTTTGAGTACACAGAAAAGTGCTGGTGGAAAAGTAATAAGGATATCACTGCTATCCATGAAGAATTCAATGCTACATATCCAATTTTCCACTGTTTACCAATCAACATTTGTGTAGCTGAACATAAAATCTGATGGCAATGAAGATAATTCATGACCAGGTAAATGTGCAACTATTGTATTTTAGAAAACAAATAACTTGTTATGTGATCACCAATAAAGAACTCACAAATGTCATTCAGACATTTCCATTAGAATGGAAATACAAAAAACAAGTTTACAAAAGATTAAAGGAATTGAAGTTTAGAGTTAGTGTCTAAGGTTATTTCATGCAAATTACGAAGATGATTTTCACAGGATGATTGTCAATTATGATGGAATGTATTATTCGATATGACACAGACCCTGATTTTTTAGCTTGTGAAAGTCTGAAGAAATATGCTTCAAAGTGAACAGCTTAGTAAACAGTCATAATTTTGTTATCTAGTCAGAAAATACTTGTGCAATTAAGGAAAAGAAACTTAATATATCTTACATTCATGTTTGATGAAGGATCACAAAAAAGGAGTATTAGGGCCTTTTTTCTTTAACAGAAACATAAAAAGTGATTCAAATCTTGAGATGCTATAAGCTGTAATTCCCCGAGTTACTAAATAATCCTGTGTTTGATGTAGGCTCTCGGTATGTGTTAGCAGGAATTTCTCACCGTTTTTCAAGCTGTAAATTGTAATGTTTTCAAAATGAAAATAAATATCAGACAATACCACAGCTAGACCTTCAGTTTGATGATAAAATTTACCTTCAAACTCAAAATAATTATGGATAATAAACTATTGTTATAATTTATTACATTAACGTCTTTGTTAGGGCTGTGAATTTTAGTTTTTTATTGCAACAATTGTATATGGGTATGTTTATATTAGAAACACCAAATGATGTAATTTTGATTTTATTTGTAACCTCTTTGCAATTTATTTTAGTATACATACACAATCCTGAGCAAAATGATAAACAATTCTGTTCTCTCAAAGCATTACTTACATTTATATGTATAGTAATCCTTTCCATTTGATATCTTTTTTCCAAGTTAGGTAGTAAGGAGTTTGTATCAATCACAACATTGGCTATGTTTACAGAATCATGCTATATCACTTGGTAGCTATTTCTTTTGTAAGGATGTAACTCTCCCCAAGAGGATCCAGAGAAGCTGTGCCCAATCTGACAGTTTTATAAAAGCCTAATTATTTACTTTGCGGTAAAAAACTGAGTCTGCTCTTTTCTCTTCAGTCAATAAATATGGACATACATCATTAAAATTTGACAAATGTTTTTAGAGGACAGTCAAATGAGTTTAACATTTTTAATTTCCACATTGCTTTAAATTAATTTTATATTAACATAATTAAATATTTTTATCAAAATATTTTCAATTGATGTCAAGTTCAGCAACACCATAACTAATCAAAATTTTACATTGTAAATTAATTAATATTGTACATTACTTATATTTTTACAAAGAATATTACTGCACCTTGTTATGAGTGATCGGGTAAAAAAAAATGTGCAAATATAATTTGTTTTAAATATTAATATTACTATTATGAGGAGTAGCTAAAATATATTGTACAATTGCTCATAATTCACAAATGAAACAAATACAGCATAAAAGTACGTTTTATTTGCTACAAAAAGTTACAATTATTTTTCCATGTAATCATCATTTACAGATAAAAATTTCTCCCAACAATGAACAAGCTATCTCAATCTGTCTATGAAAAATGGAGGCAGTCTCTTTCCTTGATTCAAGACCTCACTATGAACAATGTTGAAATGAATACCTTTAATACCCTTCTTTATTATGGAAAGAAGTGAAAATTGCAAGGCACCAAATCCGGTGAATATGAAGGGTGTGGAATAAGTTCAGATTTCAACTTCAAAAGAGCCTTGATATTTGCATGGGATGTGTTTAGCCAAACATGAGTTTGGATTGTTAAACACAAGACATGCATCTCCTACTAAGCCATTTTTAATGTCTCTACATACCAGACAAAATATACAATTTACTCAACTTCCAAGTAACCAACCATTTACATATATATGGAATTTCAAAACACTGTTAATAGAATTTTTTACAGAGGATTATTTTAAAATTTTTTTTGTTGTGGTGAAAAATTGTGCCAGTATTGAGTGGTCTGCGTTTTTCTTTTGGGTCATAATGATGCACCCAAGTTTTGTCTCTTACCATAATATTGAAAAAGAAGTTATTTCCCTTGTTACAATTCAGTTAATGATTCAGAAGCTGTTCATAACATTACTTCCATTATTTGTTCTTTACTGAAATTTGTTTGGCACCCAAAATGAACAGATTTTATGGTAGCTGAATTGCGGAATAATTTATCCTAGTCGTTCTTTCTACCTAGGTGGTGATGCATTGTTGTGTGATGTGACAGTCATTTTGAATCTATTCACTACCTCCTCTTGGTGCTTCTCATCAGTCATAGAAACTGGATAACCACTGGGAGGTTCACCTTCAACATTCGCTTTACCAGCTTCTGATGCACAAAATCTAATTGCACACCTACTCATTGTATCTCGATCAACAGTTTCATCAACATAAACGACTTATAGGAACAATGATGTCACTAGCGTTCACTTTTTTCTGCTATCAGAAATTCAATCGCTGCATACTGTTTTAAAAGTGTTGACGTAGCAAGTGAAATCGACTCCATAGCAATCATGAAAGACAGAAAATGAGAGGCCATGGATTGACAAATTCTGAATGTTAGTAGTAGGAGAATGTAACTCTACAAGATGGCAGCATCTGTCACTTTGTGCAACATTCTATTCTCCCATTACATTCAAATCGTGCATTACAATTCTTCCACCCCTCAATATTATTAATTACTGTATTGTATAAAAATTATATTAATCCAATTTATGTAATTGATTTAAATGATTATTTTTCAGAATACTTGCAGAAAATTTCATTAATAACTTTTTTCATACTGCTCTTACTTATTGTGATTATCTTCGCTGTTATCATTTTGTGTTTTATTAAAGCAAAATTGAAGGCGCAAAAATTAGAATGCTACATGGAAGGTAAATAATATTTATTACAATAGTAATGCCATAATTATTTTTTATATTACTTATAATTATACATAAATAAAAGTGAAATAGAAGTTGTATTACAACACAAACAGCTAATCAAAAGAGTAGAGTTCATACAGGGATAAAACAATTTGTTACTCAAAAAGTCTTACATTAATTTTAATTTCTGATAATTCATCAACATACTGACCACTTTGCCAACTAACCTCAAACAACAACAAATTAACCACCAAACACAGTAACAGAAAAACCTAAAAAACTAATACCAAAAGTCGACTTTCACAGGATCCCACACCTTCAATCTGTACATAATTCTACAATTACATCAAAAACAATAAAAAAATTATAAAAACTTAAAAATATATACCGACTGATGATGTGACATCCTGCTTAAGTTGACTTTTGGTATTAGCTTTTTCTGTTTCTGATTTTGGTGATTAATTTGTTGTTGTTTGTAATTATAATTTATGTTCAAAAATTAAATTTCAACTTGAAATGATCAAATATTATGATTTGTGAAAAACAGATGAAACAGAATTTTGTGGTGATCAAATACAATTTTTTTAAACGTAAATCCCAACCATAATCGCACACAGAAAATACACCCAAGCAGGATAAATATTGTGCAGTCAGCTCATTAGAACTGTTTACAAGTGGTTTTCAGATTGGTCATAAGAGCGCAATCATTGTTCTGGATGGCTTATTTAAGTTATGACTAGAGAATATTGAAAAAATTCATGATATGGTAATGGAGGATAGAAGATTGAAGTGCATGAGATTACTAATACAATAAGCATTTCAAATGAATCGATACATCATATCTTACACAAATATTTACATAAGTACAAACAACCTGCAAAATGGATGCTATGTTTGTTCATAATTGATCAAAAGTGTGAACAAGCTAACATCTTTAAACATGGTTTGAGACCGTTTCTACAAGTCAAGAGGAAATTTTAACCATTTCACAAAATCTGATGACACCTAGATACATTGCTATGAAATTGAAAACAAGAAAGTCAAAACAGAGGATTGCAGTCAGGGAAATTGCAACAAAAAGGTAAAAACCATTCCAAAAGAAGGAAGGTGTAATGGCCATTGTGATAAATGGGGTGTAATATTCATTGACTTTCAAAAGAAGGATAATATTATGAATTTTTACTAGATTGTCTAAATGAGGAAATAAAGAAAAACTACCACAATTGAAAAAAAGGAGGGGTTTTTCACATAGCCAATAATATTACTTCCTCTTCTCTATTGACAGCAAAATTGTTTGAATTATGTCTGATGAGTAGGGGATACAAAATCCTTTTGTATCCTCCTATAGATTTTTGGACTATTAACTGTTTCCAATTATGAAGAGGGGCTTGCTTAAAAGATATTTATGAAAAATGATGAAGTTGCTACCAAAACATTTTCCTATTTTGAAAACTTGGATAAATGACATATAAGCAGAAGACTGAAATCACTGGACTACATGTATAGACTAGAAAGGAGAAATAAAAAAGGTTTCCTCTAGAAAATTATCTTCTTTATTTTTGCACAGTTATCACACATCCCTTGTACATCATAGAAATAAACTCTTTGAACTTTTTGACTGCTGCTTCTTGTAAACCAGCCAAGAAGATAAAGGAAGATTCATGTGCATCATAACCATAAAAAAGACTAGTAAATGTTATGTAAAGTAACAAATTAATCTTATAAAACAGATCAAATAATGCTACTACTTTTAAAAATCAAAATTTTCAATTTTATAAAAAATAATTTCCAGTAATACGAAACTTATTGATGCCATTTTGTACTATTAACAATAGACAAAAAAATTGAATTGTTTTAATTATTGCTTTATGTATACTAATCTCACTTTTAAAAAAAATAATTTATATGTATCCAAACCATTTTTTGATATTTTTTTTTCTTATCTGCTTGTCATGATGCAAATAAAATTCTGTTCAACTAAAATTATCAATAAGATGTTTTTCCTTGTGTTAAATCAATTGAGATTTTTTTAAATTTCAATTTGAACTTAATCATTTATGGAAGACTCATCATAAAAGTCAATACATGAAAGAACAGCCACCTGTTCCAACACAACTCTCACTTTTAAATATTTTTTCAGAAAAATGTACATTAGACTTTAGAGAATATATCATGCACATTATGGTTACCTGTTAGCCCCATGGAAATGGGCAAACTTTTTAAAATTAATCTTGTTTTTTATATTTGAACAAGAATATATGAGATCTGATAAAAAGCATTAAACCATAGGCCAGAGAGAAAGTAGCTTACTCTTAGGATTCTAATTCTAATCTTCTTCAAAGTAGTCCCTTTTCACTGCATGTACTTTACTCGATAGTTCTGCCATTGCTGGAAACATTTTTGATTTAGTTATCGGCTATACAGTTCACTTTCGTTTTAAGTTCTTGGCTTTCAATTAAAAACAATTTCAGTGGCATCTTCAGCTTGGGTACAACCAGTAACATAAAGAGCTATGTCTAGAGAGTAAGGAGTCTGGAAAACTTGGGGATATCACATAATTGGCCAAGAAATCCTGAAACAAAAGTACAGAATGGTCAGGGGCACTATCATAATACAACTGTCAGTTGTGTGACTTCAAATTTGTTTTATTATTCTCAAACATTATGGACACAATGAAAAACATCTTAATAATACTGTATATTAAGAGTTACAGCAGTTTTCCATTATCAATCTGCATACTTAACAAATGATTTGATTTTATGGACTGAATTTTGAGTATTTTTTAACTAATTATATCATTCTTAATTTGAATAACCCCCATATCATCTTTCATGAAATTTATGAATTGTTTCATTATGGTTATAGCAAATTTGTGGCAAACTTAATGCAGTAACATTTTTCAACATTTTCTGTCATTACCTGCAAGGTAAAAAATGTGGTCGAATATGTTTACCAGGAAACTGGTATTATGTAGGCAGTGAACATTTAGACTACATAAAATCATCCATAAACAATAACATCTACTGTCAAGTCACTCTATGTTTTGCTGCTTAAATCCAAATACTTTCCAATCAAAAATAAGATTGGATACTTTTTGAACAAACCTTGCACTTCCTATAAATATCAATAATTTTTTTTAAATTAAAATTTACTCATTTTCCTTTTTCTAATATAGGATAAAAATCCAGTACGATCAATTTTCAGTTTAAAATTTGCTGGTTTCTACGAAGATGATGCTAAAAATAGATGAAAAAAAAAACTTTGTAATTTTTCCCAACTTGACCACACCATATAATTTTTTAATAGTCATATATTTATTTACTTTTCCTCTAAAGTAAAAATCAAACATACTTATGATTACAGATGTAGAAATGGATTCATGGGAATACAAAAAGGAAACAAAATAACTATTATTTAGTTTAACTATTATCAGTTTGAAGAATCAAATGATGAATTAAAATAAATTATTGATTTTAAATAACACGTTTTATTTTAAATACTATGTAAGTTTCTTTATTTGTTACATTATTTTATGATAATTATAGTTTTATTATTATAAATGATTATGTTGATACATACATATTTACGTATTATTTAACTTAAAATATCATATGGTAATTTTTAATTTATATTATAGTATAAATGCTTTTTATTCACCTTACCAATAACAATAACCCTGATTGTGTACATGATAATCTCCTTACATAAATAAAGAATAAAACTATTATTACCTAGAATATCTGTCATACAGTAAATTAGGAGTTATTATTAGATAATAAATATTGCTAGGTAAGATATTTGTTTCACAAGACAAACTATAATTAAGATATTTAAATAGAATTTAAATTCCAAATATAATTTAAATAATTGGCATAATAAATTTTATTCGCCTTGTCTATTATTGTATTAGTAGAGTTATTTTACTACATCAATCATCAGAATAGTAAAATATTTTTGAAAAATTTCTACGCAGTTTAGTAACAACAAATTAGTTCTGAGCAAATAAATCGTGACTAATAAATCAATTAGTACATTACAGTATATACAACTGTGTGTGTTTATTTAGTAATATAAAAATATGTGAGGTAATTAAAAAAAAAACTTAATAAAGATAAACTGACAAGATACATAAAAAATGTGTCTCCATTCTACAGTTGACTGAAAAGACAAGAGACCTACCCTTTCCTGGTAAACAGTAGCTTGCAACATAGTTAATTTTAAACAGACTTCGTTTCATTCTTCCATACTCCTTATTTTCCTTTTTAACATTATGTAGAGAATATCACAACCAGTTGCATCCTGATTTTTGTAGATTTATTTTTCAAAAAATAATTGAGGTTGAATAAAATGACCTCTCTTGGAATTCTAAACAACTGTCAAATTTTTTGTACAGAGTGTTTCTAATGCCTAAATTGGGAACAAGCTGTACTACTTCAGAAAGAAGTTTTAGTAATCAAGGGATTTATTTTCAATACCTGCAAGGAATTACAAAAATTTATTAATGAAGACAATTTCTTCAAAATAGAGCTTTCATTGATCATTCCACAGGTAGAAGAGAACATGCAAAGAATTTTACAGGAGTCTAAAACCAATTTTATATTTATAATTAACTGAGCAAAGTTTAAGTGAAAAAGAAAAAATAAAGCTTTAACTAGTTCAATAAAGTTGGAAGTAGAAGGGGCCATCAGTACTACATTGAGTGTTGAAGTAAAAAGTAAAAGAGTTATAGTAAATTATTGGAATAAACAATTTTATTAAGATTTTTCATCTTCCAAACAAATCACACATGGCAATAACAACATTTTTACAAGTCTAGTACTATCATATTCTTAAATACAAATCCTATCATTAAACTGTGAATGCCTATTGTAACTGAAGTTTGCAAGGAAGTATCTTTAAGCGTTTTCTTAAGATATTATAAAAAGTTCAACAAGAAATATTTAATTCATGTGCTGCTTGTCGTATTGACTTTTGTGAAATGTGGATAAATGGCTGTTGCACTTGTTCATCATTTTGTCAGATACATTTGGTTCCCTGTAGCCTTTATTCTGTTGAAAATTTCCCATGGTCTTAATTCTCTTAGATTATGCATAAATAGTAGGCTGTGACAATGGTGGTTTGTTACATTACATTCTAAACTTGAACCACTGTAATTGATTTCATTATTATGAACCATTATTATGAACTCAGCACACATTGTGCTGAGCGGTTCTTTTCTTGAGTATTCATGGGCATTACTACTGAATGAAATAATTTTACTTCTGTTTTAGATATAAGGTGACACTATATATCACTTCCAAATGACCAAAAATCAGGATTGTATTCACAATATAATAAAAAATTAAACAGTAACTTTTTAACCCTTCTGCCTGTAATAATTTATACTTGAGACAGCTAATCATACTAACAGCTTGTTTCATATAAATTTCTTGCAGTAAACTGTTTCTAATTTTAATAGAATTGTAAAAAATGCCTGTTATATCTATCTCACTGTTAGTGATTTCATAGAAGTATGATTTTGTAATTGTATACGTCTATTGTATTATTAGTTATTAATTTTTTTTTTCATCATTGTATTTTTACATTTTTCATAATCAGAGAGATGTAAAAGTTACTGGATATCTTCTTTTGCAAAGTGCCAAAATAAATACAGCAGTCAAGTACTTATATTTAACAATAAATGTTGTAAATGAATTGCTTTGTAATATTTGTAAAAAATATTATAGGTTTTGATTGTTCTAGTGTAGTGACTACTTCTTTCAATTAATCAAGAAAGATGAGATCATTTTTATGTTTTATCATTGCCCCCCAGGTACGGTAATCAAGGTATCAATTTCAGTGAGCTTTTTTTAAAAAATGTTTAGCTTTTTTAAAAATTAATAGTAGTCTCATATATAACTTGAAAATTTTTCAACAGCCAAATGCAAATATTGACTAACTGTTAATAAAATTGGATAAGTGAAATCAATCTCCACTGGAAAAAAAAGCTACATAAATTTCTTGCTTTGTGTTGTGAGTTTTTTGCCACTGATGTAGTATTGTAAAGTTGTACGAGTAAATTAAAGGTTCTCTTTAACACACTGTTTGTATTGCCATATGACATTCTCACTTGCTGGGATTTATTTTGTCTTTGCTAAATCCTAGTGTTCCAAAAAAATTTTCTCTGACACATGGTCTCTCAAGGAATATTTTGAAACATAGTAATACACTTAGATAAACATTTATTAATGAATAGAGTTCTACAAACAGTTAAAAATAGCAAACATGATATTACAAAAATATCAGAATTAAAGAAAATCCCCCTAAAAACTATTAAATGCGAGAAGTAAATTGTATGATCCGGAATTGGAATTTTTCAAAAACATGAATGAAAATGTTTTTTTTCCACTACTTTTCAAGATATAATCATATTTTACATATCTTTTGTACAGCTCATCCAACAATATAATAATCAATAAAAAAATAAACTGCAGTTTCTAATAACGTTTACCAAAGTGTACAGGGTGGTGGGATACGATCACGACTTAGAACTAAAACATAACATGAATAAATTAAATGCATACAAAACCTGAAAAAACACACATGTAGTAAAATATATAAATAAAAAAATAACAAAACCTACACAGGGACTTACCTCGGCGAACACGATATATTTCTTAAAATACCATGCATATAATTATTATCCGAATATTAACTAACATATTTAGAAACCAAATATAAACAAGTAATAAATATTCCTCCTTCCAGTCGTTAGTATTACATTAAGAGAAAAATATTTAAGTAAAGTTAACGCTGTTCAAATAGTCCACAGTCTTTAACCTAGGAAGTAAATTATCTGTATTGTACCTGTAACAATAGAACAAAAGAATTATGTAAAAAAATATTTTTTGTAATTTTTTAATAGTTTACTAAAAACAACACATCTGCAGCACCATTCAAAACATAATGGTATAATCAATCGCTACATATTATAATCATGAGGAAAAATACAAAACCCTATTTATTAACAAAATAAAAAGGAAATTACTATTTGTCAAAAATAAATATTTCATAACAATTAAATATATAAGCAACAATTACACCGTATTCTTTAAAATCTTCAAATGCAGAATTCAATTAAAAATATACTATCTAATAGAACTGCAGATTTAAATCGTGCACTGATAAAATGGGCTACTTATGACAGTATTTATTCCGCCATAAGAGTAGTATTTACTATAGGTTTTTTTTTGTTATTTAATTGAAATAACGCTATTCTACATTCCTATATGTGTTTTTAAATTTTCTCAAATTAATTTAACATAGGGCTATTATCCAACAAAAACTATCTAGTAATCATACAACAATAAACTGTTAGAATACCAGACGATTCTGAAAAAACATTACGTTACGACTATGTAATCAATAATATACGTGATACATTACCGAGACTCCAGAGGTTTTGAAAGTGAGAAAATTATACAAAAGTAGATAGTATAAATGATAACTCATACATCTGAAAAAAAAAAATTAATTGTGTAAAACAAATATTAATAAATAACATTAATTAAACGATATGTGTATTAATCAATAAAATCTAATAATCATATACTAAGTATAATGTGTTAGTATATATGATGATGCTGAAAAAACTGTATGTTACCACATTGTAATCACTACTGTACATGATTCAACAAGTGCATCAAATATGAAATACACTTTTGCCGTCTTTAAACTGAAAGGAAACAATAATGTGTTCTGCTGCAGCCCTGGCTTTGTTGTTGTTTACACCGTCCCCCGGCAGCAATTCTGTTCATCATTCAGTATAAATGCATTATCGTGTTCAACACGCCGTTTCCTCTAGAAGTTTCGTCGATTACAAAACTGCGTTCGGTAGTCCGATTTTTGTAAGCAAATAATTACACTTGTGAAATCTTTCAGCAAATTGTTGAGATATACGATGAAAATGAATATTATACTCCAAGATCATAAAAACCTACAATATGTTCGGAAACGGGAGAACAAATGTGAATGACGAGCTGGTTGATAGGCGTACATAATTTTTTTTTTTTAATGATGGCTTCGTCTCACCCCTTATAGCCATTCCCAACCACCATGAATAATTTTAGCATCCACAAGGAGAGTGTTCTTCGTGTATTAGGATAACACCATCACCTTGAAGTGCTATGAATAAAGTCTTTGCCCATCCTTTCTTGCTCCTATTTAAGGAGCTTATCCGTCCGGATCCCACCCGCTACATTAAAACACGCCGACCTCATTTTCCACATTACCGGCGTGTTTATATGTTGAAGGGTTAACCTTCCCGCGGACAGCCTATCACATCCAGACTTGCTTAGCACATGTCCTTCCCACACTCCTCGAAGGTTCATCATATGTCGAGGGTCTCCATTGCCACCATCAGTAAGCCCTGATTCCCTACTTACGCGTGTGGGTGGAGAGAACAAAATAGCTACAGGGTGAACCCCCACGACTTACACGGTGCCATTATTCATCCCAAGCTCAGGGTTTCTTGGGATCACTTAAATGAAAACACGATGGGCTAATCGGAAACCGTGAATGAAATGATAATGAGTATCCGGCGCAGTAAAATTGGAAAAATTAAAAGTGATCATAACATCTTTGAAAGTATTGTGTATGCGATTTCATTCACGATCAGCTCTGTTACCCCAACATGTGTGCACAAATTGTGCCACATCTGTTGGCCGATAACCACAAACGTAACCGTTTTGCACCAGCTCTTTTATTTTCATCTACATTATTCCATGACTGTTCAACACGTTTTGAAAGAAATCCGCATAGGTGATGAGAGTTGGGAGCTACATAACACTATTTAAACTGAATTATAAAAAAATAATGGAGACACAAAAATACAGGCAGTCAAAAAATATATACAAAAATGTAACTTACTTTCTGATCGTCCCTCGTATTTTACTCACTGTCACGCAGTCATGAATGCATCCATTTTTAAATGAGTAGGGTGTTAAATGATAAATATTACATCTGAAACAATAAAAGAAATAATAATTTTAAAAGTATTTTAATAGTCTTAAACAAAACGTTATGATTTTATTATTAATCTACGTGCCTATTATCCAATAATATGTAATAATCGTATAATAAGTAAAAACTGTTAGTTTATATGACGATGCTAACGAAACTGTACATTACCGCTATTTAAATTATACTGAACATGATATATTAATCATCTCGATAATCTTGAAAGTGGCATAATTTTAAAATAAGTACAGTACCTAAATGACAATTCATGCATCTGAAACACAAATAAACATATTTTTTTATCCCAAACAATAAACAATTATAATATTAATTAACTACATGGATGTTTTCCAATAAAATCTTATAATTATAAATCATCATGTATAAACTAACAAAAAATATAGCACTAACTTACTGAGAAAAATGTTTACTACAGTTATGGAATTATTACTGAACATCATGTATTAGTCACACCGAACAGCTCCTTGAAATAGGATGAATCTAATATGAAGCAAAAATTTTTATATCCGACACATGTAGCTGAAAACAAAAATAAATTTAATCGTCAGAAAAATTATCTTGATATTAATGAAACAATAGTTATATTATCTAATAATAATCATAAAAAATTATTATTACCTGTTAGAAAATATGATGATGATGACAGTGAATAATTATCAAAAACATTTTCTTGAATTTTAGGATCTGCATTAGAATCAGGCTGCACTTTTGAAGGGCTGACCGTATATTTGTATCTTAGCAACATTCTTTTTAGCAACGCACACTTTTCTAGGCACTACATGCTTAACACACACAAAACATGCGCAATACATATGTAAAAAAAACACAACTCCACAACTCACTCTACTATAGCTAACCTTGAACAACAAAACCAAGGCAATACAGTTAGATAAACATTTATTAATGAATAGAGTTCCACAAACAGTTAAAAATAGCAAAAACATGATATTACAAAAATATCAGAATTAAAGAAAATCCCCCTAAAAATTATTAAATGCGAGAAGTAAATTGTATGATCCGGAATTGGAATTTTTCAAAAACATGAATGAAAATGTTTTTTTCCACTACTTTTCAAGATATAATCATATTTTACATACTTTTTGTACAGCTCATCCTACAATATAATAATCAATAAAAAATTAAACTCCAGTTTCTAATAACGTTTACCAAAGTGTACAGGGTGGTGGGATACGATCACGACTTAGAACTAAAACATAACATGAATAAATTAAATGCCTACAAAACCTGAAAAAACACACATGTAGTAAAATATATAAATAAAAAAATAACAAAACCTACACACGGACTTACCTCGGCGAACATGATATATTTCTTAAAATACCATGCATATAATTATTATCCGAATATTAACTAACATATTTAGAAACCAAATATAAACAAGTAATAAATATTCCTCCTTCCAGTCGTTAGTATTACATTAAGAGAAAAATATTTAAGTAAAGTTAACGCTGTTCAAATAGTCCACAGTCTTTAACCTAGGAAGTAAATTATCTGTATTGTACCTGTAACAATAGAACAAAAGAATTATGTAAAAAAATATTTTTTGTAATTTTTTAATAGTTTACTAAAAACAACACATCTGCAGCACCATTCAAAACATAATGGTATAATCAATCGCTACATATTATAATCATGAGGAAAAATACAAAACCCTATTTATTAATAAAATAAAAAGAAAATTACTATTTGTCAAAAATAAATATTTCATAACAATTAAATATATAAGCAACAATTACACCGTATTCTTTAAAATCTTCAAATGCAGAATTCAATTAAAAATATACTATCTAATAGAACTGCAGATTTAAATCGTGCACTGATAAAATGGGCTACTTATGACAGTATTTATTCCGCCATAAGAGTAGTATTTACTATAGGTTTTTTTTTGTTATTTAATTGAAATAACGCTATTCCACATTCCTATATGTGTTTTTAAATTTTCTCAAATTAATTTAACATAGGCCTATTATCCAACAAAAACTATCTAGTAATCATACAACAATAAACTGTTAGAATACCAGACGATTCTGAAAAAACATTACGTTACGACTATGTAATCAATAATATACGTGATACATTACCGAGACTCCAGAGGTTTTGAAAGTGAGAAAATTATACAAAAGTAGATAGTATAAATGATAACTCATACATCTGAAAAAAAAATTTAATTGTGTAAAACAAATATTAATAAATAACATTAATTAAACGATATGTGTATTAATCAATAAAATCTAATAATCATATACTAAGTATAATGTGTTAGAATATATGATGATGCTGAAAAAACTGTATGTTACCACATTGTAATCACTACTGTACATGATTCAACAAGTGCATCAAATATGAAATACACTTTTGCCGTCTTTAAATTGAAAGGAAACAATAATGTGTTCTGCAGCAGCCCTGGCTTTGTTGTTGTTTACACCGTCCCCCGGCAACAATTCTGTACATCATTCAGTATAAATGCGTTATCGTGTTCAACACGCCGTTTCCTCTAGAAGTTTCGTCGATTACAAAACTGCGTTCGGTAGTCCGATTTTTGTAAGCAAATAATTACACTTGTGAAATCTTTCAGCAAATTGTTGAGATATACGATGAAAATGAATATTATACCCCAAGATCATAAAAACCTACAATATGTTCGGAAACGGGAGAACAAATGTGAATGACGAGCTGGTTGATAGGCGTACATAAATTTTTTTTTTTAATGATGGATTCGTCTCACCCCTTATAGCCATTCCCAAACTCCATGAATATTTTTAGCATCCACAAGGAGAGTGTTCTTCGTGTATTAGGATAACACCATCACCTTGAAGTGCTATGAATAAAGTCTTTGCCCATCCTTTCTTGCTCCTATTTAAGGAGCTTATCCGTCCGGATCCCACCCGCTACATTAAAACACGCCGACCTCATTTTCCACATTACCGGCGTGTTTATATGTTGAAGGGTTAACCTTCCCACGGACAGCCTATCACATCCAGACTCGCTTAGCACATGTCCTTCCCACACTCCTCACAGGTTCAGCATATGTCGAGGGTCACCATTGCCACCATCAGTAAGCCCTGATTCCCTACTTATGCGTGTGGGTGGAGAGAACAAAATAGCTACAGGGTGAACCCCCACGACTTACACGGTGCCATTATTCATCCCAACCTCAGTGTTTTTTGGGATCACTTAAATGAAAACAGGATGGGTTAATCGGAAACCGTGAATGAAATGATAATGAGTATCCGGCGCAGTAAAATTGGAGAAATTAAAAGTGATCATAACGTCTTTGAAAGTATTGTGTATGCGATTTCATTCACGATCAGCTCTGTTACCCCAACATGTGTGCACAAATTGTGCCACATCTGTTGGCCGACAACCACAAACGTAAACGTTTTGCATCAGCTCTTTTATTTTCATCTACATTATTCCATGACTGGTCCACACGTTTTGAAAGAAATCCGCATAGGTGATGAGAGTTGGGAGCTACATAACACTATTTAAACTGAATTATAAAAAAAGTAATGGAGACACAAAAATACAGGCAGTCAAAAAATATATACAAAAATGTAACTTACTTTCTGATCGTCCCTCGTATTTTACTCACTGTCACGCAGTCTTGAATGCATCCATTTTTAAATGAGTAGGGTGTTAAATGATAAATATTACATCTGAAACAATAAAAGAAATAATAATTTTAAAAGTATTTTAATAGTCTTAAACAAAACGTTATGATTTTATTGTTAATCTACGTGCCTATTATCCAATAATATCTAATAATCGTATAATAAGTAAAAACTGTTAGTTTATACGACGATGCTAACGAAACGGTACATTACCGCTATTTAAATTATACTGAACATGATATATTAATCATCTCGATAATCTTGAAAGTGGCATAATTTTAAAATAAGTACAGTACCTAAATGACAATTCATGCATCTGAAACACAAATAAACATATTTTTTTATCCCAAACAATAAACAATTATAATATTAATTAACTACATGGATGTTTTCGAATAAAATCTTATAATTATAAATCAACATGTATAAACTAACAAAAAATATAGCACTAACTTACTGAGAAAAATGTTTACTACAGTTATGGAATTATTACTGAACATCACGTATTAGTCACACCGAACAGCTCCTTGAAATAGGATGAATCTAATATGAAGCAAAAATTTTTATATCCGACACATGTAGCTGAAAACAAAAAAAAATTTAATCGTCAGAAAAATTATCTTGATATTAATGAAACAATAGTTATATTATCTAATAATAATCATAAAAAATTATTATTACCTGTTAGAAAATATGATGATGATGACAGTGAATAAATATCAAAAACATTTTCTTGAATTTTAGGATCTGCATTAGCATCAGGCTGCACTTTTGAAGGGCTGACCGTATATTTGTATCTTAGCAACATTCTTTTTAGCAACGCACACTTTTCTAGGCACTACATGCTAAACACACACAGAACATGCGCAATACATATGTAAAAAAAACACAACTCCACAACTCACTCTACTATAGCTAACCTTGAACAACAAAACCAAGGCAATACAGTTAGATAAACATTTATTAATGAATAGAGTTCCACAAACAGTTAAAAATAGCAAAAACATGATATTACAAAAATATCAGAATTAAAGAAAATCCCCCTAAAAATTATTAAATGCGAGAAGTAAATTGTATGATCCGGAATTAAAATTTTTCAAAAACATGAATGAAAATGTTTTTTTCCACTACTTTTCAAGATATAATCATATTTTACATACCTTTTGTACAGCTCATCCTACAATATAATAATCAATAAAAAATTAAACTCCAGTTTCTAATAACGTTTACCAAAGTGTACAGGGTGGTGGGATACGATCACGACTTAGAACTAAAACATAACATGAATAAATTAAATGCATACAAAACCTGAAAAAACACACATGTAGTAAAATATATAAATAAAAAAATAACAAAACCTACACAGGGACTTACCTCGGCGAACACGATATATTTCTTAAAATACCATGCATATAATTATTATCCGAATATTAACTAACATATTTAGAAACTAAATATAAACAAGTAATAAATATTCCTCCTTCCAGTCGTTAGTATTACACTAAGAGAAAAATATTTAAGTAAAGTTAACGCTGTTCAAATAGTCCACAGTCTTTAACCTAGGAAGTAAATTATCTGTATTGTACCTGTAACAATAGAACAAAAGAATTATGTAAAAAAATATTTTTTGTAATTTTTTAATAGTTTACTAAAAACAACACATCTGCAGCACCATTCAAAACATAATGGTATAATCAATCGCTACATATTATAATCATGAGGAAAAATACAAAACCCTATTTATTAATAAAATAAAAAGAAAATTACTATTTGTCAAAAATAAATATTTCATAACAATTAAATATATAAGCAACAATTACACCGTATTCTTTAAAATCTTCAAATGCAGAATTCAATTAAAAATATACTATCTAATAGAACTGCAGATTTAAATCGTGCACTGATAAAATGGGCTACTTATGACAGTATTTATTCCGCCATAAGAGTAGTATTTACTATAGGTTTTTTTTTTGTTATTTAATTGAAATAACGCTATTCTACATTCCTATATGTGTTTTTAAATTTTCTCAAATTAATTTAACATAGGGCTATTATCCAACAAAAACTATCTAGTAATCATACAACAATAAACTGTTAGAATACCAGACGATTCTGAAAAAACATTACGTTACGACTATGTAATCAATAATATACGTGATACATTACCGAGACTCCAGAGGTTTTGAAAGTGAGAAAATTATACAAAAGTAGATAGTATAAATGATAACTCATACATCTGAAAAAAAAAATTTAATTGTGTAAAACAAAAATTAATAAATAACATTAATTAAACGATATATGTATTAATCAATAAAATCTAATAATCATATACTAAGTATAATTTGTTGGAATATATGATGATTGCTGAAAAAACTGTACGTTACCACATTGTAATCACTACATGGTTCAACAAGTGGATCAAAAAATGAGTTACACCTTTGCCGTCTTTTAAACAGAATGGAATACATTAATGTGTTGATGCAGCACTGGCTTTGTTGTTGTTTACACCGTCCCCCGGCAGCAATTCTGTTCATCATTCAGTATAAATGCATTATCGTGTTCAACACGCCGTTTCCTCTAGAGGTTTCGTCGATTACAGAACTGCGTTCGGTTGTCCCATTTTTGTAAGCAAATAATTGCACTTGTCGTGAAATTCCTCTGCAAATTGTTGAGATATACGATGAATTTTTTATTAACCGCATTATTAATTTCTCATTGAGAGCTTTTCAAGGATATATTAGAAGTGGTAGTTATTTTTATTGGTTCCAGAGTTATAAAATAAAATAACATATAAAATTTTAATTAATAAAATATTTGAATCTTTAATTGGGAACAGCGGTTTAAATCCGTCTTAATCTCCTTTTTTAATCTTGTTTTTTTTAATTAAAAATTTTGATATATTAATAATTATTAATCTCTGACTGAAAACAAAATTACAATAAATAATAATTCAATAATAACAATAAAAAAACATGAAAAAATATGAGAAGTTATTAATGAAATAAAATTTTAAGTACTTTGCGTTTTAAAAAACGTGTGTATGCAATTTAATAGGCTTACAAGGAAGTCATGCAATGTTTACATCAGATTTTTTGTTTGAATAGCATAACTTTGATAACAAACGCAAAACAAATCGATTTATTAATCGATCTGTAAAGTTTATAATTACATAATATAACATTTTATTGGCACAATCCACTTCGATAAAGTTTTCAAGTCGTTCGGTTGAATGACGCCGGCGAGAGTTTGTCCACACCGCAAGACTTATTTACTCTGACCAACTCGCAAATCGACATTTCAAAATTTTTTAATTGTTTAAAATATAAAAAAAAATAATAATTTTCATGAAATAAAGCTACATATAAACGCATAAGATGATGTTCTAATATATATTAGAACGTAATTAATATATATTATGAATATGAGTTAAATTGGATAAATACAATTTTTAAAAACAATTTAAATACAATTAAATACAATTTTTCGAAATAACACGACCCCAGCGCCACCTAGCGGGTCCATTTCTTATAAAAATATTCCGTTTAACGTAACTAATATATATTCTGAATATGAGTCAAAACGGACCATAAATACAATTTTTCGAAATAACACGATCCCAGTGCCACCTACCGGATCCATTTCTTATAAAAATATTTCGTTTAACGTAACTAATATATATTCTGAATATGAGTCAAAACGGACCATAAATACAATTTTTCGAAATAACACGATCCCAGCGCCACCTAGCGGGTCCATTTTTTACAAATATATTTCGTTTAACGTAACTAATATATATTCTGAATATGACCCAAAATGGACCATAAATACAATTTTTCGAAATAACACGATCCCAGCACCACATACCGGATCCATTTTTTATAAAAATATTTCGTTTAACATAACTAATATATATTCTGAATATGAGTCAAAACGGACCATAAATACAATTTTTCGAAATAACACGATCCCAGCGCCACCTAGCGGGTCCATTTCTTATAAAAATATTCCGTTTAACGTAACTAATATATATTCTGAATATGACCCAAAATGGACCATAAATACAATTTTTCGAAATAACACGATCCCAGCGCCACCTACCGGATCCATTTTTTATAAAAATATTTCGTTTAACGTAACTAATATATATTCTGAATACGAGTCAAAACGGACCATAAATACAATTTTTCGAAATAACACGATCCCAGCGCCACATACCGGGTCCATTTTTTATAAAAATATTTCGTTTAACGTAACTAATATATATTCTGAATATGAGTCAAAACGGACCATAAATACAATTTTTCGAAATAACACGATCACAGCACCACGTACCGGATCCATTTTTTATAAAAATATTTCGTTTAACATAACTAATATATATTCTGAATATGAGTCAAAACGGACCATAAATACAATTTTTCGAAATAACACGATCCCAGTGCCACCTACCGGATCCATTTCTTATAAAAATATTTCGTTTAACGTAACTAATATATATTCTGAATATGAGTCAAAACGGACCATAAATACAATTTTTCGAAATAACACGATCCCAGCGCCACCTAGCGGGTCCATTTTTTACAAATATATTTCGTTTAACGTAACTAATATATATTCTGAATATGACCCAAAATGGACCATAAATACAATTTTTCGAAATAACACGATCCCAGCACCACATACCGGATCCATTTTTTATAAAAATATTTCGTTTAACATAACTAATATATATTCTGAATATGAGTCAAAACGGACCATAAATACAATTTTTCGAAATAACACGATCCCAGCGCCACCTAGCGGGTCCATTATTTACAAATATATTTCGTTTAACGTAACTAATATATATTCTGAATATGACCCAAAATGGACCATAAATACAATTTTTCGAAATAACACGATCCCAGCACCACATACCGGATCCATTTTTTATAAAAATATTTCGTTTAACATAACTAATATATATTCTGAATATGAGTCAAAACGGACCATAAATACAATTTTTCGAAATAACACGATCACAGCACCACGTACCGGATCCATTTTTTATAAAAATATTTCGTTTAACATAACTAATATATATTCTGAATATGAGTCAAAACGGACCATAAATACAATTTTTCGAAATAACACGATCCCAGTGCCACCTACCGGATCCATTTCTTATAAAAATATTTCGTTTAACGTAACTAATATATATTCTGAATATGAGTCAAAACGGACCATAAATACAATTTTTCGAAATAACACGATCCCAGCGCCACCTAGCGGGTCCATTTTTTACAAATATATTTCGTTTAACGTAACTAATATATATTCTGAATATGACCCAAAATGGACCATAAATACAATTTTTCGAAATAACACGATCCCAGCACCACATACCGGATCCATTTTTTATAAAAATATTTCGTTTAACATAACTAATATATATTCTGAATATGAGTCAAAACGGACCATAAATACAATTTTTCGAAATAACACGATCCCAGCGCCACCTAGCGGGTCCATTATTTACAAATATATTTCGTTTAACGTAACTAATATATATTCTGAATATGACCCAAAATGGACCATAAATACAATTTTTCGAAATAACACGATCCCAGCACCACATACCGGATCCATTTTTTATAAAAATATTTCGTTTAACATAACTAATATATATTCTGAATATGAGTCAAAACGGACCATAAATACAATTTTTCGAAATAACACGATCCCAGCGCCACCTAGCGGGTCCATTTCATATAAAAATATTCAGTTTAACGTAACTAATATATATTCTAAATATGACCCAAAATGGACCATAAATACAATTTTTCGAAATAACACGATCACAGCACCACGTACCGGATCCATTTTTTATAAAAATATTTCGTTTAACATAACTAATATATATTCTGAATATGAGTCAAAACGGACCATAAATACAATTTTTCGAAATAACACGATCCCAGTGCCACCTACCGGATCCATTTCTTATAAAAATATTTCGTTTAACGTAACTAATATATATTCTGAATATGAGTCAAAACGGACCATAAATACAATTTTTCGAAATAACACGATCCCAGCACCACATACCGGATCCATTTTTTATAAAAATATTTCGTTTAACATAACTAATATATATTCTGAATATGAGTCAAAACGGACCATAAATACAATTTTTCGAAATAACACGATCCCAGCGCCACCTAGCGGGTCCATTTCTTACAAAAATATTCCGTTTAACGTAACTAATATATATTCTGAATATGACCCAAAATGGACCATAAATACAATTTTTCGAAATAACACGATCCCAGCGCCACCTACCGGATCCATTTCTTATAAAAATATTTCGTTTAACGTAACTAATATATATTCTGAATATGAGTCAAAACGTACCATAAATACAATTTTTCGAAATAACACGATCCCAGCGCCACCTAGCGGGTCCATTTCTTATAAAAATATTCCGTTTAACGTAACTAATATATATTCTGAATATGACCCAAAATGGACCATAAATACAATTTTTCGAAATAACACGATCACAGCACCACATACCGGATCCATTTCTTATAAAAATATTTCGTTTAACGTAACTAATATATATTCTGAATACGAGTCAAAACGGACCATAAATACAATTTTTCGAAATAACACGATCCCAGCGCCACCTAGCGGGTCCATTTTTTACAAATATATTTCGTTTAACGTAACTAATATATATTCTGAATATGACCCAAAATGGACCATAAATACAATTTTTCGAAATAACACGATCACAGCACCACATACCGGATCCATTTTTTATAAAAATATTTCGTTTAACATAACTAATATATATTCTGAATATGAGTCAAAACGGACCATAAATACAATTTTTCGAAATAACACGATCCCAGCGCCACCTAGCGGGTCCATTTCTTATAAAAATATTTCGTTTAACGTAACTAATATATATTCTGAATATGAGTCAAAACGGACCATAAATACAATTTTTCGAAATAACACGATCCCAGTGCCACCTACCGGATCCATTTCTTATAAAAATATTTCGTTTAACGTAACTAATATATATTCTGAATATGAGTCAAAACGTACCATAAATACAATTTTTCGAAATAACACGATAATAGCGCCACCTACCGGATACATTTTTTATAAAAAAATTTCGTTTAACGTAACTAATATATATTCTGAATATGAGTCAAAATGGACCATAAATACAATTTTTCGAAATAACACGATCCCAGCGCCACCTACCGGATCCATTTTTTATTAAAATATTTCGTTTAACGTAACTAATATATATTCTGAATATGAGTCAAAACGGACAATAAATACAATTTTTCGAAATAACACGATCCCAGCGCCACCTACCGGATCCATTTTTTATAAAAATATTTCGTTTAACGTAACTAATATATATTCTGAATACGAGTCAAAACGGACCATAAATACAATTTTTCGAAATAACACGATCCCAGTGCCACCTACCGGATCCATTTCTTATAAAAATATTTCGTTTAACGTAACTAATATATATTCTGAATATGAGTCAAAACGTACCATAAATACAATTTTTCGAAATAACACGATAATAGCGCCACCTACCGGATACATTTTTTATAAAAAAATTTCGTTTAACGTAACTAATATATATTTTGAATATGACCCAAAATGGACCATAAATACAATTTTTCGAAATAACACGATCCCAGCGCCACCTACCGGATCCATTTTTTATTAAAATATTTCGTTTAACGTAACTAATATATATTCTGAATATGAGTCAAAATGGACCATAAATACAATTTTTCGAAATAACACGATCCCAGCGCCACCTACCGGATCCATTTTTTATTAAAATATTTCGTTTAACGTAACTAATATATATTCTGAATATGAGTCGAAACGGACCATAAATACAATTTTTCGAAATAACACGATCCCAGTGCCACCTACCGGATCCATTTCTTATAAAAATATTTCGTTTAACGTAACTAATATATATTCTGAATATGAGTCAAAACGTACCATAAATACAATTTTTCGAAATAACACGATAATAGCGCCACCTACCGGATACATTTTTTATAAAAAAATTTCGTTTAACGTAACTAATATATATTCTGAATATGACCCAAAATGGACCATAAATACAATTTTTCGAAATAACACGATCCGAGCGCCACCTACCGGATCCATTTTTTATTAAAATATTTCGTTTAACGTAACTAATATATATTCTGAATATGAGTCAAAACGGACCATAAATACAATTTTTCGAAATAACACGATCCCAGTGCCACCTACCGGATCCATTTCTTATAAAAATATTTCGTTTAACGTAACTAATATATATTCTGAATATGAGTCAAAACGTACCATAAATACAGTTTTTCGAAATAACACGATAATAGCGCCACCTACCGGATACATTTTTTATAAAAAAATTTCGTTTAACGTAACTAATATATATTCTGAATATGAGTCAAAATGGACCATAAATACAATTTTTCGAAATAACACGATCCCAGCGCCACCTACCGGATCCATTTTTTATTAAAATATTTCGTTTAACGTAACTAATATATATTCTGAATATGAGTCAAAACGGACCATAAATACAATTTTTCGAAATAACACGATCCCAGCGCCACCTACCGGATCCATTTTTTATAAAAATATTTCGTTTAACGTAACTAATATATATTCTGAATACGAGTCAAAACGGACCATAAATACAATTTTTCGAAATAACACGATCCCAGTGCCACCTACCGGATCCATTTCTTATAAAAATATTTCGTTTAACGTAACTAATATATATTCTGAATATGAGTCAAAACGTACCATAAATACAATTTTTCGAAATAACACGATAATAGCGCCACCTACCGGATACATTTTTTATAAAAAAATTTCGTTTAACGTAACTAATATATATTCTGAATATGACCCAAAATGGACCATAAATACAATTTTTCGAAATAACACGATCCCAGCGCCACCTACCGGATCCATTTTTTATTAAAATATTTCGTTTAACGTAACTAATATATATTCTGAATATGAGTCAAAATGGACCATAAATACAATTTTTCGAAATAACACGATCCCAGCGCCACCTACCGGATCCATTTTTTATTAAAATATTTCGTTTAACGTAACTAATATATATTCTGAATATGAGTCGAAACGGACCATAAATACAATTTTTCGAAATAACACGATCCCAGTGCCACCTACCGGATCCATTTCTTATAAAAATATTTCGTTTAACGTAACTAATATATATTCTGAATATGAGTCAAAACGTACCATAAATACAATTTTTCGAAATAACACGATAATAGCGCCACCTACCGGATACATTTTTTATAAAAAAATTTCGTTTAACGTAACTAATATATATTCTGAATATGACCCAAAATGGACCATAAATACAATTTTTCGAAATAACACGATCCCAGCGCCACCTACCGGATCCATTTTTTATTAAAATATTTCGTTTAACGTAACTAATATATATTCTGAATATGAGTCAAAACGGACCATAAATACAATTTTTCGAAATAACACGATCCCAGCGCCACCTACCGGATCCATTTTTTATAAAAATATTTCGTTTAACGTAACTAATATATATTCTGAATATGAGTCAAAACGGACCATAAATACAATTTTTCGAAATAACACGATCCCAGCGCCACCTACCGGATCCATTTTTTATAAAAATATTTCGTTTAACGTAACTAATATATATTCTGAATACGAGTCAAAACGGACCATAAATACAATTTTTCGAAATAACACGATAATAGCGCCACCTACCGGATACATTTTTTATAAAAAAATTTCGTTTAACGTAACTAATATATATTTTGAATATGACCCAAAATGGACCATAAATACAATTTTTCGAAATAACACGATCCCAGCGCCACCTACCGGATACATTTTTTATAAAAAAATTTCGTTTAACGTAACTAATATATATTCTGAATATGAGTCAAAACGTACCATAAATACAGTTTTTCGAAATAACACGATAATAGCGCCACCTACCGGATACATTTTTTATAAAAATATTTCGTTTAACGTAACTAATATATATTCTGAATATGAGTCAAAACGTACCATAAATACAGTTTTTCGAAATAACACGATAATAGCGCCACCTACCGGATACATTTTTTATAAAAAAATTTCGTTTAACGTAACTAATATATATTCTGAATATGAGCCAAAACGGACCATAAATACAATTTTTCGAAATAACACGATCCCAGCGCCACCTACCGGATACATTTTTTATAAAAATATTTCGTTTAACGTAACTAATATATATTCTGAATATGAGTCAAAACGTACCATAAATACAGTTTTTCGAAATAACACGATAATAGCGCCACCTACCGGATACATTTTTTATAAAAAAATTTCGTTTAACGTAACTAATATATATTCTGAATATGAGCCAAAACGGACCATAAATACAATTTTTCGAAATAACACGATCCCAGCGCCACCTACCGGATCCATTTTTTATAAAAATATTTCGTTTAACGTAACTAATATATATTCTGAATACGAGTCAAAACGGACCATAAATACAATTTTTCGAAATAACACGATAATAGCGCCACCTACCGGATACATTTTTTATAAAAAAATTTCGTTTAACGTAACTAATATATATTTTGAATATGACCCAAAATGGACCATAAATACAATTTTTCGAAATAACACGATCCCAGCGCCACCTACCGGATACATTTTTTATAAAAAAATTTCGTTTAACGTAACTAATATATATTCTGAATATGAGTCAAAACGTACCATAAATACAGTTTTTCGAAATAACACGATAATAGCGCCACCTACCGGATACATTTTTTATAAAAAAATTTCGTTTAACGTAACTAATATATATTCTGAATATGAGCCAAAACGGACCATAAATACAATTTTTCGAAATAACACGATCCCAGCGCCACCTACCGGATACATTTTTTATAAAAAAATTTCGTTTAACGTAACTAATATATATTCTGAATATGAGTCAAAACGTACCATAAATACAGTTTTTCGAAATAACACGATAATAGCGCCACCTACCGGATACATTTTTTATAAAAATATTTCGTTTAACGTAACTAATATATATTCTGAATATGAGTCAAAACGTACCATAAATACAGTTTTTCGAAATAACACGATAATAGCGCCACCTACCGGATACATTTTTTATAAAAAAATTTCGTTTAACGTAACTAATATATATTCTGAATATGAGCCAAAACGGACCATAAATACAATTTTTCGAAATAACACGATCCCAGCGCCACCTACCGGATACATTTTTTATAAAAAAATTTCGTTTAACGTAACTAATATATATTCTGAATATGAGTCAAAACGTACCATAAATACAGTTTTTCGAAATAACACGATAATAGCGCCACCTACCGGATACATTTTTTATAAAAAAATTTCGTTTAACGTAACTAATATATATTCTGAATATGAGCCAAAACGGACCATAAATACAATTTTTCGAAATAACACGATCCCAGCGCCACCTACCGGATACATTTTTTATAAAAAAATTTCGTTTAACGTAACTAATATATATTCTGAATATGAGTCAAAACGTACCATAAATACAGTTTTTCGAAATAACACGATAATAGCGCCACCTACCGGATACATTTTTTATAAAAATATTTCGTTTAACGTAACTAATATATATTCTGAATATGAGTCAAAACGTACCATAAATACAATTTTTCGAAATAACACGATAATAGCGCCACCTACCGGATACATTTTTTATAAAAAAATTTCGTTTAACGTAACTAATATATATTCTGAATATGAGCCAAAACGGACCATAAATACAATTTTTCGAAATAACACGATAATAGCGCCACCTACCGGATACATTTTTTATAAAAAAATTTCGTTTAACGTAACTAATATATATTCTGAATATGAGCCAAAACGGACCATAAATACAATTTTTCGAAATAACACGATCCCAGCGCCACCTACCGGATACATTTTTTATAAAAATATTTCCTTTAACGTAACTAATATATATTCTGAATATGAGTCAAAACGTACCATAAATACAGTTTTTCGAAATAACACGATAATAGCGCCACCTACCGGATACATTTTTTATAAAAAAATTTCGTTTAACGTAACTAATATATATTCTGAATATGAGCCAAAACGGACCATAAATACAATTTTTCGAAATAACACGATCCCAGTGCCACCTACCGGATCCATTTCTTATAAAAATATTTCGTTTAACGTAACTAATATATATTCTGAATATGAGTCAAAACGTACCATAAATACAATTTTTCGAAATAACACGATAATAGCGCCACCTACCGGATACATTTTTTATAAAAATATTTCGTTTAACGTAACTAATATATATTCTGAATATGAGCCAAAACGGACCATAAATACAATTTTTCGAAATAACACGATCCCAGCGCCACCTACCGGATACATTTTTTATAAAAATATTTCGTTTAACGTAACTAATATATATTCTGAATATGAGTCAAAACGTACCATAAATACAGTTTTTCGAAATAACACGATAATAGCGCCACCTACCGGATACATTTTTTATAAAAAAATTTCGTTTAACGTAACTAATATATATTCTGAATATGAGCCAAAACGGACCATAAATACAATTTTTCGAAATAACACGATCCCAGCGCTACCTACCGGATACATTTTTTATAAAAAAATTTCGTTTAACGTAACTAATATATATTCTGAATATGAGTCAAAACGTACCATAAATACAGTTTTTCGAAATAACACGATAATAGCGCCACCTACCGGATACATTTTTTATAAAAATATTTCGTTTAACGTAACTAATATATATTCTGAATATGAGTCAAAACGTACCATAAATACAGTTTTTCGAAATAACACGATAATAGCGCCACCTACCGGATACATTTTTTATAAAAAAATTTCGTTTAACGTAACTAATATATATTCTGAATATGAGCCAAAACGGACCATAAATACAATTTTTCGAAATAACACGATCCCAGCGCCACCTACCGGATACATTTTTTATAAAAATATTTCGTTTAACGTAACTAATATATATTCTGAATATGAGTCAAAACGTACCATAAATACAGTTTTTCGAAATAACACGATAATAGCGCCACCTACCGGATACATTTTTTATAAAAAAATTTCGTTTAACGTAACTAATATATATTCTGAATATGAGCCAAAACGGACCATAAATACAATTTTTCGAAATAACACGATCCCAGCGCCACCTACCGGATCCATTTTTTATAAAAATATTTCGTTTAACGTAACTAATATATATTCTGAATATGAGTCAAAACGGACCATAAATACAATTTTTCGAAATAACACGATCCCAGCGCCACCTACCGGATCCATTTTTTATAAAAATATTTCGTTTAACGTAACTAATATATATTCTGAATATGAGTCAAAACGTACCATAAATACAATTTTTCGAAATAACACGATAATAGCGCCACCTACCGGATACATTTTTTATAAAAAAATTTCGTTTAACGTAACTAATATATATTCTGAATATGACCCAAAATGGACCATAAATACAATTTTTCGAAATAACACGATCCCAGCGCCACCTACCGGATCCATTTTTTATAAAAATATTTCGTTTAACGTAACTAATATATATTCTGAATATGAGTCAAAACGGACCATAAATACAATTTTTCGAAATAACACGATCCCAGTGCCACCTACCGGATCCATTTCTTATAAAAATATTTCGTTTAACGTAACTAATATATATTCTGAATATGAGTCAAAACGGACCATAAATACAATTTTTCGAAATAACACGATCCCAGCGCCACCTACCGGATCCATTTTTTATAAAAATATTTCGTTTAACGTAACTAATATATATTCTGAATACGAGTCAAAACGGACCATAAATACAATTTTTCGAAATAACACGATAATAGCGCCACCTACCGGATACATTTTTTATAAAAAAATTTCGTTTAACGTAACTAATATATATTTTGAATATGACCCAAAATGGACCATAAATACAATTTTTCGAAATAACACGATCCCAGCGCCACCTACCGGATCCATTTTTTATTAAAATATTTCGTTTAACGTAACTAATATATATTCTGAATATGAGTCGAAACGGACCATAAATACAATTTTTCGAAATAACACGATCCCAGTGCCACCTACCGGATCCATTTCTTATAAAAATATTTCGTTTAACGTAACTAATATATATTCTGAATATGAGTCAAAACGTACCATAAATACAATTTTTCGAAATAACACGATAATAGCGCCACCTACCGGATACATTTTTTATAAAAAAATTTCGTTTAACGTAACTAATATATATTCTGAATATGAGCCAAAACGGACCATAAATACAATTTTTCGAAATAACACGATTCCAGCGCCACCTACCGGATCCATTTTTTATTAAAATATTTCGTTTAACGTAACTAATATATATTCTGAATATGAGTCAAAACGGACCATAAATACAATTTTTCGAAATAACACGATCCCAGTGCCACCTACCGGATCCATTTCTTATAAAAATATTTCGTTTAACGTAACTAATATATATTCTGAATATGAGTCAAAACGTACCATAAATACAGTTTTTCGAAATAACACGATAATAGCGCCACCTACCGGATACATTTTTTATAAAAAAATTTCGTTTAACGTAACTAATATATATTCTGAATATGAGCCAAAACGGACCATAAATACAATTTTTCGAAATAACACGATCCCAGTGCCACCTACCGGATCCATTTTTTATAAAAATATTTCGTTTAACGTAACTAATATATATTCTGAATATGAGCCAAAACGGACCATAAATACAATTTTTCGAAATAACACGATCCCAGTGCCACCTACCGGATCCATTTCTTATAAAAATATTTCGTTTAACGTAACTAATATATATTCTGAATATGAGTCAAAACGTACCATAAATACAGTTTTTCGAAATAACACGATAATAGCGCCACCTACCGGATACATTTTTTATAAAAAAATTTCGTTTAACGTAACTAATATATATTCTGAATATGAGCCAAAACGGACCATAAATACAATTTTTCGAAATAACACGATCCCAGCGCCACCTACCGGATACATTTTTTATAAAAAAATTTCGTTTAACGTAACTAATATATATTCTGAATATGAGTCAAAACGTACCATAAATACAGTTTTTCGAAATAACACGATAATAGCGCCACCTACCGGATACATTTTTTATAAAAAAATTTCGTTTAACGTAACTAATATATATTCTGAATATGAGCCAAAACGGACCATAAATACAATTTTTCGAAATAACACGATCCCAGCGCCACCTACCGGATACATTTTTTATAAAAAAATTTCGTTTAACGTAACTAATATATATTCTGAATATGAGTCAAAACGTACCATAAATACAGTTTTTCGAAATAACACGATAATAGCGCCACCTACCGGATACATTTTTTATAAAAATATTTCGTTTAACGTAACTAATATATATTCTGAATATGAGTCAAAACGTACCATAAATACAGTTTTTCGAAATAACACGATAATAGCGCCACCTACCGGATACATTTTTTATAAAAAAATTTCGTTTAACGTAACTAATATATATTCTGAATATGAGCCAAAACGGACCATAAATACAATTTTTCGAAATAACACGATCCCAGCGCCACCTACCGGATACATTTTTTATAAAAATATTTCGTTTAACGTAACTAATATATATTCTGAATATGAGTCAAAACGTACCATAAATACAGTTTTTCGAAATAACACGATAATAGCGCCACCTACCGGATACATTTTTTATAAAAAAATTTCGTTTAACGTAACTAATATATATTCTGAATATGAGCCAAAACGGACCATAAATACAATTTTTCGAAATAACACGATCCCAGCGCCACCTACCGGATCCATTTTTTATAAAAATATTTCGTTTAACGTAACTAATATATATTCTGAATATGAGTCAAAACGGACCATAAATACAATTTTTCGAAATAACACGATCCCAGCGCCACCTACCGGATCCATTTTTTATAAAAATATTTCGTTTAACGTAACTAATATATATTCTGAATATGAGTCAAAACGTACCATAAATACAATTTTTCGAAATAACACGATAATAGCGCCACCTACCGGATACATTTTTTATAAAAAAATTTCGTTTAACGTAACTAATATATATTCTGAATATGACCCAAAATGGACCATAAATACAATTTTTCGAAATAACACGATCCCAGCGCCACCTACCGGATCCATTTTTTATAAAAATATTTCGTTTAACGTAACTAATATATATTCTGAATATGAGTCAAAACGGACCATAAATACAATTTTTCGAAATAACACGATCCCAGTGCCACCTACCGGATCCATTTCTTATAAAAATATTTCGTTTAACGTAACTAATATATATTCTGAATATGAGTCAAAACGGACCATAAATACAATTTTTCGAAATAACACGATCCCAGCGCCACCTACCGGATCCATTTTTTATAAAAATATTTCGTTTAACGTAACTAATATATATTCTGAATACGAGTCAAAACGGACCATAAATACAATTTTTCGAAATAACACGATAATAGCGCCACCTACCGGATACATTTTTTATAAAAAAATTTCGTTTAACGTAACTAATATATATTTTGAATATGACCCAAAATGGACCATAAATACAATTTTTCGAAATAACACGATCCCAGCGCCACCTACCGGATCCATTTTTTATTAAAATATTTCGTTTAACGTAACTAATATATATTCTGAATATGAGTCGAAACGGACCATAAATACAATTTTTCGAAATAACACGATCCCAGTGCCACCTACCGGATCCATTTCTTATAAAAATATTTCGTTTAACGTAACTAATATATATTCTGAATATGAGTCAAAACGTACCATAAATACAATTTTTCGAAATAACACGATAATAGCGCCACCTACCGGATACATTTTTTATAAAAAAATTTCGTTTAACGTAACTAATATATATTCTGAATATGAGCCAAAACGGACCATAAATACAATTTTTCGAAATAACACGATTCCAGCGCCACCTACCGGATCCATTTTTTATTAAAATATTTCGTTTAACGTAACTAATATATATTCTGAATATGAGTCAAAACGGACCATAAATACAATTTTTCGAAATAACACGATCCCAGTGCCACCTACCGGATCCATTTCTTATAAAAATATTTCGTTTAACGTAACTAATATATATTCTGAATATGAGTCAAAACGTACCATAAATACAGTTTTTCGAAATAACACGATAATAGCGCCACCTACCGGATACATTTTTTATAAAAAAATTTCGTTTAACGTAACTAATATATATTCTGAATATGAGCCAAAACGGACCATAAATACAATTTTTCGAAATAACACGATCCCAGTGCCACCTACCGGATCCATTTTTTATAAAAATATTTCGTTTAACGTAACTAATATATATTCTGAATATGAGCCAAAACGGACCATAAATACAATTTTTCGAAATAACACGATCCCAGTGCCACCTACCGGATCCATTTCTTATAAAAATATTTCGTTTAACGTAACTAATATATATTCTGAATATGAGTCAAAACGTACCATAAATACAGTTTTTCGAAATAACACGATAATAGCGCCACCTACCGGATACATTTTTTATAAAAAAATTTCGTTTAACGTAACTAATATATATTCTGAATATGAGCCAAAACGGACCATAAATACAATTTTTCGAAATAACACGATCCCAGCGCCACCTACCGGATACATTTTTTATAAAAAAATTTCGTTTAACGTAACTAATATATATTCTGAATATGAGTCAAAACGTACCATAAATACAGTTTTTCGAAATAACACGATAATAGCGCCACCTACCGGATACATTTTTTATAAAAAAATTTCGTTTAACGTAACTAATATATATTCTGAATATGAGCCAAAACGGACCATAAATACAATTTTTCGAAATAACACGATCCCAGCGCCACCTACCGGATACATTTTTTATAAAAAAATTTCGTTTAACGTAACTAATATATATTCTGAATATGAGTCAAAACGTACCATAAATACAGTTTTTCGAAATAACACGATAATAGCGCCACCTACCGGATACATTTTTTATAAAAATATTTCGTTTAACGTAACTAATATATATTCTGAATATGAGTCAAAACGTACCATAAATACAGTTTTTCGAAATAACACGATAATAGCGCCACCTACCGGATACATTTTTTATAAAAAAATTTCGTTTAACGTAACTAATATATATTCTGAATATGAGCCAAAACGGACCATAAATACAATTTTTCGAAATAACACGATCCCAGCGCCACCTACCGGATACATTTTTTATAAAAAAATTTCGTTTAACGTAACTAATATATATTCTGAATATGAGTCAAAACGTACCATAAATACAGTTTTTCGAAATAACACGATAATAGCGCCACCTACCGGATACATTTTTTATAAAAAAATTTCGTTTAACGTAACTAATATATATTCTGAATATGAGCCAAAACGGACCATAAATACAATTTTTCGAAATAACACGATCCCAGCGCCACCTACCGGATACATTTTTTATAAAAAAATTTCGTTTAACGTAACTAATATATATTCTGAATATGAGTCAAAACGTACCATAAATACAGTTTTTCGAAATAACACGATAATAGCGCCACCTACCGGATACATTTTTTATAAAAATATTTCGTTTAACGTAACTAATATATATTCTGAATATGAGTCAAAACGTACCATAAATACAATTTTTCGAAATAACACGATAATAGCGCCACCTACCGGATACATTTTTTATAAAAAAATTTCGTTTAACGTAACTAATATATATTCTGAATATGAGCCAAAACGGACCATAAATACAATTTTTCGAAATAACACGATAATAGCGCCACCTACCGGATACATTTTTTATAAAAAAATTTCGTTTAACGTAACTAATATATATTCTGAATATGAGCCAAAACGGACCATAAATACAATTTTTCGAAATAACACGATCCCAGCGCCACCTACCGGATACATTTTTTATAAAAATATTTCCTTTAACGTAACTAATATATATTCTGAATATGAGTCAAAACGTACCATAAATACAGTTTTTCGAAATAACACGATAATAGCGCCACCTACCGGATACATTTTTTATAAAAAAATTTCGTTTAACGTAACTAATATATATTCTGAATATGAGCCAAAACGGACCATAAATACAATTTTTCGAAATAACACGATCCCAGCGCCACCTACCGGATACATTTTTTATAAAAATATTTCGTTTAACGTAACTAATATATATTCTGAATATGAGTCAAAACGTACCATAAATACAGTTTTTCGAAATAACACGATAATAGCGCCACCTACCGGATACATTTTTTATAAAAAAATTTCGTTTAACGTAACTAATATATATTCTGAATATGAGCCAAAACGGACCATAAATACAATTTTTCGAAATAACACGATCCCAGCGCCACCTACCGGATCCATTTTTTATAAAAATATTTCGTTTAACGTAACTAATATATATTCTGAATATGAGTCAAAACGGACCATAAATACAATTTTTCGAAATAACACGATCCCAGCGCCACCTACCGGATCCATTTTTTATAAAAATATTTCGTTTAACGTAACTAATATATATTCTGAATATGAGTCAAAACGTACCATAAATACAATTTTTCGAAATAACACGATAATAGCGCCACCTACCGGATACATTTTTTATAAAAAAATTTCGTTTAACGTAACTAATATATATTCTGAATATGACCCAAAATGGACCATAAATACAATTTTTCGAAATAACACGATCCCAGCGCCACCTACCGGATACATTTTTTATAAAAAAATTTCGTTTAACGTAACTAATATATATTCTGAATATGAGCCAAAACGGACCATAAATACAATTTTTCGAAATAACACGATCCCAGCGCTACCTACCGGATACATTTTTTATAAAAAAATTTCGTTTAACGTAACTAATATATATTCTGAATATGAGTCAAAACGTACCATAAATACAGTTTTTCGAAATAACACGATAATAGCGCCACCTACCGGATACATTTTTTATAAAAATATTTCGTTTAACGTAACTAATATATATTCTGAATATGAGTCAAAACGTACCATAAATACAGTTTTTCGAAATAACACGATAATAGCGCCACCTACCGGATACATTTTTTATAAAAAAATTTCGTTTAACGTAACTAATATATATTCTGAATATGAGCCAAAACGGACCATAAATACAATTTTTCGAAATAACACGATCCCAGCGCCACCTACCGGATACATTTTTTATAAAAATATTTCGTTTAACGTAACTAATATATATTCTGAATATGAGTCAAAACGTACCATAAATACAGTTTTTCGAAATAACACGATAATAGCGCCACCTACCGGATACATTTTTTATAAAAAAATTTCGTTTAACGTAACTAATATATATTCTGAATATGAGCCAAAACGGACCATAAATACAATTTTTCGAAATAACACGATCCCAGCGCCACCTACCGGATCCATTTTTTATAAAAATATTTCGTTTAACGTAACTAATATATATTCTGAATATGAGTCAAAACGGACCATAAATACAATTTTTCGAAATAACACGATCCCAGCGCCACCTACCGGATCCATTTTTTATAAAAATATTTCGTTTAACGTAACTAATATATATTCTGAATATGAGTCAAAACGTACCATAAATACAATTTTTCGAAATAACACGATAATAGCGCCACCTACCGGATACATTTTTTATAAAAAAATTTCGTTTAACGTAACTAATATATATTCTGAATATGACCCAAAATGGACCATAAATACAATTTTTCGAAATAACACGATCCCAGCGCCACCTACCGGATCCATTTTTTATAAAAATATTTCGTTTAACGTAACTAATATATATTCTGAATATGAGTCAAAACGGACCATAAATACAATTTTTCGAAATAACACGATCCCAGTGCCACCTACCGGATCCATTTCTTATAAAAATATTTCGTTTAACGTAACTAATATATATTCTGAATATGAGTCAAAACGGACCATAAATACAATTTTTCGAAATAACACGATCCCAGCGCCACCTACCGGATCCATTTTTTATAAAAATATTTCGTTTAACGTAACTAATATATATTCTGAATACGAGTCAAAACGGACCATAAATACAATTTTTCGAAATAACACGATAATAGCGCCACCTACCGGATACATTTTTTATAAAAAAATTTCGTTTAACGTAACTAATATATATTTTGAATATGACCCAAAATGGACCATAAATACAATTTTTCGAAATAACACGATCCCAGCGCCACCTACCGGATACATTTTTTATAAAAAAATTTCGTTTAACGTAACTAATATATATTCTGAATATGAGTCAAAACGTACCATAAATACAGTTTTTCGAAATAACACGATAATAGCGCCACCTACCGGATACATTTTTTATAAAAAAATTTCGTTTAACGTAACTAATATATATTCTGAATATGAGCCAAAACGGACCATAAATACAATTTTTCGAAATAACACGATCCCAGCGCCACCTACCGGATACATTTTTTATAAAAAAATTTCGTTTAACGTAACTAATATATATTCTGAATATGAGTCAAAACGTACCATAAATACAGTTTTTCGAAATAACACGATAATAGCGCCACCTACCGGATACATTTTTTATAAAAATATTTCGTTTAACGTAACTAATATATATTCTGAATATGAGTCAAAACGTACCATAAATACAGTTTTTCGAAATAACACGATAATAGCGCCACCTACCGGATACATTTTTTATAAAAAAATTTCGTTTAACGTAACTAATATATATTCTGAATATGAGCCAAAACGGACCATAAATACAATTTTTCGAAATAACACGATAATAGCGCCACCTACCGGATACATTTTTTATAAAAAAATTTCGTTTAACGTAACTAATATATATTCTGAATATGAGTCAAAACGTACCATAAATACAGTTTTTCGAAATAACACGATAATAGCGCCACCTACCGGATACATTTTTTATAAAAAAATTTCGTTTAACGTAACTAATATATATTCTGAATATGAGCCAAAACGGACCATAAATACAATTTTTCGAAATAACACGATCCCAGCGCCACCTACCGGATACATTTTTTATAAAAAAATTTCGTTTAACGTAACTAATATATATTCTGAATATGAGTCAAAACGTACCATAAATACAGTTTTTCGAAATAACACGATAATAGCGCCACCTACCGGATACATTTTTTATAAAAATATTTCGTTTAACGTAACTAATATATATTCTGAATATGAGTCAAAACGTACCATAAATACAATTTTTCGAAATAACACGATAATAGCGCCACCTACCGGATACATTTTTTATAAAAAAATTTCGTTTAACGTAACTAATATATATTCTGAATATGAGCCAAAACGGACCATAAATACAATTTTTCGAAATAACACGATAATAGCGCCACCTACCGGATACATTTTTTATAAAAAAATTTCGTTTAACGTAACTAATATATATTCTGAATATGAGCCAAAACGGACCATAAATACAATTTTTCGAAATAACACGATCCCAGCGCCACCTACCGGATACATTTTTTATAAAAATATTTCCTTTAACGTAACTAATATATATTCTGAATATGAGTCAAAACGTACCATAAATACAGTTTTTCGAAATAACACGATAATAGCGCCACCTACCGGATACATTTTTTATAAAAAAATTTCGTTTAACGTAACTAATATATATTCTGAATATGAGCCAAAACGGACCATAAATACAATTTTTCGAAATAACACGATCCCAGTGCCACCTACCGGATCCATTTCTTATAAAAATATTTCGTTTAACGTAACTAATATATATTCTGAATATGAGTCAAAACGTACCATAAATACAATTTTTCGAAATAACACGATAATAGCGCCACCTACCGGATACATTTTTTATAAAAATATTTCGTTTAACGTAACTAATATATATTCTGAATATGAGCCAAAACGGACCATAAATACAATTTTTCGAAATAACACGATCCCAGTGCCACCTACCGGATCCATTTTTTATAAAAATATTTCGTTTAACGTAACTAATATATATTCTGAATATGAGCCAAAACGGACCATAAATACAATTTTTCGAAATAACACGATCCCAGTGCCACCTACCGGATCCATTTCTTATAAAAATATTTCGTTTAACGTAACTAATATATATTCTGAATATGAGTCAAAACGTACCATAAATACAGTTTTTCGAAATAACACGATAATAGCGCCACCTACCGGATACATTTTTTATAAAAAAATTTCGTTTAACGTAACTAATATATATTCTGAATATGAGCCAAAACGGACCATAAATACAATTTTTCGAAATAACACGATCCCAGCGCCACCTACCGGATACATTTTTTATAAAAAAATTTCGTTTAACGTAACTAATATATATTCTGAATATGACCCAAAATGGACCATAAATACAATTTTTCGAAATAACACGATCCCAGTGCCACCTACCGGATACATTTTTTATAAAAAAATTTCGTTTAACGTAACTAATATATATTCTGAATATGACCCAAAATGGACCATAAATACAATTTTTCGAAATAACACGATCCCAGCGCCACCTACCGGATCCATTTTTTATAAAAATATTTCGTTTAACGTAACTAATATATATTCTGAATATGAGTCAAAACGTACCATAAATACAATTTTTCGAAATAACACGATAATAGCGCCACCTACCGGATACATTTTTTATAAAAAAATTTCGTTTAACGTAACTAATATATATTCTGAATATGAGCCAAAACGGACCATAAATACAATTTTTCGAAATAACACGATCCCAGTGCCACCTACCGGATCCATTTTTTATAAAAATATTTCGTTTAACGTAACTAATATATATTCTGAATATGAGCCAAAACGGACCATAAATACAATTTTTCGAAATAACACGATCCCAGTGCCACCTACCGGATCCATTTCTTATAAAAATATTTCGTTTAACGTAACTAATATATATTCTGAATATGAGTCAAAACGTACCATAAATACAGTTTTTCGAAATAACACGATAATAGCGCCACCTACCGGATACATTTTTTATAAAAAAATTTCGTTTAACGTAACTAATATATATTCTGAATATGAGCCAAAACGGACCATAAATACAATTTTTCGAAATAACACGATCCCAGCGCCACCTACCGGATACATTTTTTATAAAAAAATTTCGTTTAACGTAACTAATATATATTCTGAATATGACCCAAAATGGACCATAAATACAATTTTTCGAAATAACACGATCCCAGTGCCACCTACCGGATACATTTTTTATAAAAAAATTTCGTTTAACGTAACTAATATATATTCTGAATATGACCCAAAATGGACCATAAATACAATTTTTCGAAATAACACGATCCCAGCGCCACCTACCGGATCCATTTTTTATAAAAATATTTCGTTTAACGTAACTAATATATATTCTGAATATGAGTCAAAACGGACCATAAATACAATTTTTCGAAATAACACGATCCCAGCGCCACCTACCGGATCCATTTTTTATAAAAATATTTCGTTTAACGTAACTAATATATATTCTGAATATGAGTCAAAACGTACCATAAATACAATTTTTCGAAATAACACGATAATAGCGCCACCTACCGGATACATTTTTTATAAAAAAATTTCGTTTAACGTAACTAATATATATTCTGAATATGACCCAAAATGGACCATAAATACAATTTTTCGAAATAACACGATCCCAGCGCCACCTACCGGATCCATTTTTTATAAAAATATTTCGTTTAACGTAACTAATATATATTCTGAATATGAGTCAAAACGTACCATAAATACAGTTTTTCGAAATAACACGATAATAGCGCCACCTACCGGATACATTTTTTATAAAAAAATTTCGTTTAACGTAACTAATATATATTCTGAATATGAGCCAAAACGGACCATAAATACAATTTTTCGAAATAACACGATCCCAGTGCCACCTACCGGATCCATTTTTTATAAAAATATTTCGTTTAACGTAACTAATATATATTCTGAATATGAGTCAAAACGTACCATAAATACAGTTTTTCGAAATAACACGATAATAGCGCCACCTACCGGATACATTTTTTATAAAAAAATTTCGTTTAACGTAACTAATATATATTCTGAATATGAGCCAAAACGGACCATAAATACAATTTTTCGAAATAACACGATCCCAGCGCCACCTACCGGATACATTTTTTATAAAAAAATTTCGTTTAACGTAACTAATATATATTCTGAATATGAGTCAAAACGTACCATAAATACAGTTTTTCGAAATAACACGATAATAGCGCCACCTACCGGATACATTTTTTATAAAAAATTTCGTTTAACGTAACTAATATATATTCTGAATATGAGCCAAAACGGACCATAAATACAATTTTTCGAAATAACACGATCCCAGCGCCACCTACCGGATACATTTTTTATAAAAAAATTTCGTTTAACGTAACTAATATATATTCTGAATATGAGTCAAAACGTACCATAAATACAGTTTTTCGAAATAACACGATAATAGCGCCACCTACCGGATACATTTTTTATAAAAATATTTCGTTTAACGTAACTAATATATATTCTGAATATGAGTCAAAACGTACCATAAATACAGTTTTTCGAAATAACACGATAATAGCGCCACCTACCGGATACATTTTTTATAAAAAAATTTCGTTTAACGTAACTAATATATATTCTGAATATGAGCCAAAACGGACCATAAATACAATTTTTCGAAATAACACGATCCCAGCGCCACCTACCGGATACATTTTTTATAAAAAAATTTCGTTTAACGTAACTAATATATATTCTGAATATGAGTCAAAACGTACCATAAATACAGTTTTTCGAAATAACACGATAATAGCGCCACCTACCGGATACATTTTTTATAAAAAAATTTCGTTTAACGTAACTAATATATATTCTGAATATGAGCCAAAACGGACCATAAATACAATTTTTCGAAATAACACGATCCCAGCGCCACCTACCGGATACATTTTTTATAAAAAAATTTCGTTTAACGTAACTAATATATATTCTGAATATGAGTCAAAACGTACCATAAATACAGTTTTTCGAAATAACACGATAATAGCGCCACCTACCGGATACATTTTTTATAAAAATATTTCGTTTAACGTAACTAATATATATTCTGAATATGAGTCAAAACGTACCATAAATACAATTTTTCGAAATAACACGATAATAGCGCCACCTACCGGATACATTTTTTATAAAAAAATTTCGTTTAACGTAACTAATATATATTCTGAATATGAGCCAAAACGGACCATAAATACAATTTTTCGAAATAACACGATAATAGCGCCACCTACCGGATACATTTTTTATAAAAAAATTTCGTTTAACGTAACTAATATATATTCTGAATATGAGCCAAAACGGACCATAAATACAATTTTTCGAAATAACACGATCCCAGCGCCACCTACCGGATACATTTTTTATAAAAATATTTCCTTTAACGTAACTAATATATATTCTGAATATGAGTCAAAACGTACCATAAATACAGTTTTTCGAAATAACACGATAATAGCGCCACCTACCGGATACATTTTTTATAAAAAAATTTCGTTTAACGTAACTAATATATATTCTGAATATGAGCCAAAACGGACCATAAATACAATTTTTCGAAATAACACGATCCCAGTGCCACCTACCGGATCCATTTCTTATAAAAATATTTCGTTTAACGTAACTAATATATATTCTGAATATGAGTCAAAACGTACCATAAATACAATTTTTCGAAATAACACGATAATAGCGCCACCTACCGGATACATTTTTTATAAAAATATTTCGTTTAACGTAACTAATATATATTCTGAATATGAGCCAAAACGGACCATAAATACAATTTTTCGAAATAACACGATCCCAGCGCCACCTACCGGATACATTTTTTATAAAAATATTTCGTTTAACGTAACTAATATATATTCTGAATATGAGTCAAAACGTACCATAAATACAGTTTTTCGAAATAACACGATAATAGCGCCACCTACCGGATACATTTTTTATAAAAAAATTTCGTTTAACGTAACTAATATATATTCTGAATATGAGCCAAAACGGACCATAAATACAATTTTTCGAAATAACACGATCCCAGCGCTACCTACCGGATACATTTTTTATAAAAAAATTTCGTTTAACGTAACTAATATATATTCTGAATATGAGTCAAAACGTACCATAAATACAGTTTTTCGAAATAACACGATAATAGCGCCACCTACCGGATACATTTTTTATAAAAATATTTCGTTTAACGTAACTAATATATATTCTGAATATGAGTCAAAACGTACCATAAATACAGTTTTTCGAAATAACACGATAATAGCGCCACCTACCGGATACATTTTTTATAAAAAAATTTCGTTTAACGTAACTAATATATATTCTGAATATGAGCCAAAACGGACCATAAATACAATTTTTCGAAATAACACGATCCCAGCGCCACCTACCGGATACATTTTTTATAAAAATATTTCGTTTAACGTAACTAATATATATTCTGAATATGAGTCAAAACGTACCATAAATACAGTTTTTCGAAATAACACGATAATAGCGCCACCTACCGGATACATTTTTTATAAAAAAATTTCGTTTAACGTAACTAATATATATTCTGAATATGAGCCAAAACGGACCATAAATACAATTTTTCGAAATAACACGATCCCAGCGCCACCTACCGGATCCATTTTTTATAAAAATATTTCGTTTAACGTAACTAATATATATTCTGAATATGAGTCAAAACGGACCATAAATACAATTTTTCGAAATAACACGATCCCAGCGCCACCTACCGGATCCATTTTTTATAAAAATATTTCGTTTAACGTAACTAATATATATTCTGAATATGAGTCAAAACGTACCATAAATACAATTTTTCGAAATAACACGATAATAGCGCCACCTACCGGATACATTTTTTATAAAAAAATTTCGTTTAACGTAACTAATATATATTCTGAATATGACCCAAAATGGACCATAAATACAATTTTTCGAAATAACACGATCCCAGCGCCACCTACCGGATCCATTTTTTATAAAAATATTTCGTTTAACGTAACTAATATATATTCTGAATATGAGTCAAAACGGACCATAAATACAATTTTTCGAAATAACACGATCCCAGTGCCACCTACCGGATCCATTTCTTATAAAAATATTTCGTTTAACGTAACTAATATATATTCTGAATATGAGTCAAAACGGACCATAAATACAATTTTTCGAAATAACACGATCCCAGCGCCACCTACCGGATCCATTTTTTATAAAAATATTTCGTTTAACGTAACTAATATATATTCTGAATACGAGTCAAAACGGACCATAAATACAATTTTTCGAAATAACACGATAATAGCGCCACCTACCGGATACATTTTTTATAAAAAAATTTCGTTTAACGTAACTAATATATATTTTGAATATGACCCAAAATGGACCATAAATACAATTTTTCGAAATAACACGATCCCAGCGCCACCTACCGGATACATTTTTTATAAAAAAATTTCGTTTAACGTAACTAATATATATTCTGAATATGAGTCAAAACGTACCATAAATACAGTTTTTCGAAATAACACGATAATAGCGCCACCTACCGGATACATTTTTTATAAAAAAATTTCGTTTAACGTAACTAATATATATTCTGAATATGAGCCAAAACGGACCATAAATACAATTTTTCGAAATAACACGATCCCAGCGCCACCTACCGGATACATTTTTTATAAAAAAATTTCGTTTAACGTAACTAATATATATTCTGAATATGAGTCAAAACGTACCATAAATACAGTTTTTCGAAATAACACGATAATAGCGCCACCTACCGGATACATTTTTTATAAAAATATTTCGTTTAACGTAACTAATATATATTCTGAATATGAGTCAAAACGTACCATAAATACAGTTTTTCGAAATAACACGATAATAGCGCCACCTACCGGATACATTTTTTATAAAAAAATTTCGTTTAACGTAACTAATATATATTCTGAATATGAGCCAAAACGGACCATAAATACAATTTTTCGAAATAACACGATCCCAGCGCCACCTACCGGATACATTTTTTATAAAAAAATTTCGTTTAACGTAACTAATATATATTCTGAATATGAGTCAAAACGTACCATAAATACAGTTTTTCGAAATAACACGATAATAGCGCCACCTACCGGATACATTTTTTATAAAAAAATTTCGTTTAACGTAACTAATATATATTCTGAATATGAGCCAAAACGGACCATAAATACAATTTTTCGAAATAACACGATCCCAGCGCCACCTACCGGATACATTTTTTATAAAAAAATTTCGTTTAACGTAACTAATATATATTCTGAATATGAGTCAAAACGTACCATAAATACAGTTTTTCGAAATAACACGATAATAGCGCCACCTACCGGATACATTTTTTATAAAAATATTTCGTTTAACGTAACTAATATATATTCTGAATATGAGTCAAAACGTACCATAAATACAATTTTTCGAAATAACACGATAATAGCGCCACCTACCGGATACATTTTTTATAAAAAAATTTCGTTTAACGTAACTAATATATATTCTGAATATGAGCCAAAACGGACCATAAATACAATTTTTCGAAATAACACGATAATAGCGCCACCTACCGGATACATTTTTTATAAAAAAATTTCGTTTAACGTAACTAATATATATTCTGAATATGAGCCAAAACGGACCATAAATACAATTTTTCGAAATAACACGATCCCAGCGCCACCTACCGGATACATTTTTTATAAAAATATTTCCTTTAACGTAACTAATATATATTCTGAATATGAGTCAAAACGTACCATAAATACAGTTTTTCGAAATAACACGATAATAGCGCCACCTACCGGATACATTTTTTATAAAAAAATTTCGTTTAACGTAACTAATATATATTCTGAATATGAGCCAAAACGGACCATAAATACAATTTTTCGAAATAACACGATCCCAGTGCCACCTACCGGATCCATTTCTTATAAAAATATTTCGTTTAACGTAACTAATATATATTCTGAATATGAGTCAAAACGTACCATAAATACAATTTTTCGAAATAACACGATAATAGCGCCACCTACCGGATACATTTTTTATAAAAATATTTCGTTTAACGTAACTAATATATATTCTGAATATGAGCCAAAACGGACCATAAATACAATTTTTCGAAATAACACGATCCCAGTGCCACCTACCGGATCCATTTTTTATAAAAATATTTCGTTTAACGTAACTAATATATATTCTGAATATGAGCCAAAACGGACCATAAATACAATTTTTCGAAATAACACGATCCCAGTGCCACCTACCGGATCCATTTCTTATAAAAATATTTCGTTTAACGTAACTAATATATATTCTGAATATGAGTCAAAACGTACCATAAATACAGTTTTTCGAAATAACACGATAATAGCGCCACCTACCGGATACATTTTTTATAAAAAAATTTCGTTTAACGTAACTAATATATATTCTGAATATGAGCCAAAACGGACCATAAATACAATTTTTCGAAATAACACGATCCCAGCGCCACCTACCGGATACATTTTTTATAAAAAAATTTCGTTTAACGTAACTAATATATATTCTGAATATGACCCAAAATGGACCATAAATACAATTTTTCGAAATAACACGATCCCAGTGCCACCTACCGGATACATTTTTTATAAAAAAATTTCGTTTAACGTAACTAATATATATTCTGAATATGACCCAAAATGGACCATAAATACAATTTTTCGAAATAACACGATCCCAGCGCCACCTACCGGATCCATTTTTTATAAAAATATTTCGTTTAACGTAACTAATATATATTCTGAATATGAGTCAAAACGTACCATAAATACAATTTTTCGAAATAACACGATAATAGCGCCACCTACCGGATACATTTTTTATAAAAAAATTTCGTTTAACGTAACTAATATATATTCTGAATATGAGTCAAAACGTACCATAAATACAGTTTTTCGAAATAACACGATAATAGCGCCACCTACCGGATACATTTTTTATAAAAATATTTCGTTTAACGTAACTAATATATATTCTGAATATGAGTCAAAACGTACCATAAATACAGTTTTTCGAAATAACACGATAATAGCGCCACCTACCGGATACATTTTTTATAAAAAAATTTCGTTTAACGTAACTAATATATATTCTGAATATGAGCCAAAACGGACCATAAATACAATTTTTCGAAATAACACGATCCCAGCGCCACCTACCGGATACATTTTTTATAAAAAAATTTCGTTTAACGTAACTAATATATATTCTGAATATGAGTCAAAACGTACCATAAATACAGTTTTTCGAAATAACACGATAATAGCGCCACCTACCGGATACATTTTTTATAAAAAAATTTCGTTTAACGTAACTAATATATATTCTGAATATGAGCCAAAACGGACCATAAATACAATTTTTCGAAATAACACGATCCCAGCGCCACCTACCGGATACATTTTTTATAAAAAAATTTCGTTTAACGTAACTAATATATATTCTGAATATGAGTCAAAACGTACCATAAATACAGTTTTTCGAAATAACACGATAATAGCGCCACCTACCGGATACATTTTTTATAAAAATATTTCGTTTAACGTAACTAATATATATTCTGAATATGAGTCAAAACGTACCATAAATACAATTTTTCGAAATAACACGATAATAGCGCCACCTACCGGATACATTTTTTATAAAAAAATTTCGTTTAACGTAACTAATATATATTCTGAATATGAGCCAAAACGGACCATAAATACAATTTTTCGAAATAACACGATAATAGCGCCACCTACCGGATACATTTTTTATAAAAAAATTTCGTTTAACGTAACTAATATATATTCTGAATATGAGCCAAAACGGACCATAAATACAATTTTTCGAAATAACACGATCCCAGCGCCACCTACCGGATACATTTTTTATAAAAATATTTCCTTTAACGTAACTAATATATATTCTGAATATGAGTCAAAACGTACCATAAATACAGTTTTTCGAAATAACACGATAATAGCGCCACCTACCGGATACATTTTTTATAAAAAAATTTCGTTTAACGTAACTAATATATATTCTGAATATGAGCCAAAACGGACCATAAATACAATTTTTCGAAATAACACGATCCCAGTGCCACCTACCGGATCCATTTCTTATAAAAATATTTCGTTTAACGTAACTAATATATATTCTGAATATGAGTCAAAACGTACCATAAATACAATTTTTCGAAATAACACGATAATAGCGCCACCTACCGGATACATTTTTTATAAAAATATTTCGTTTAACGTAACTAATATATATTCTGAATATGAGCCAAAACGGACCATAAATACAATTTTTCGAAATAACACGATCCCAGCGCCACCTACCGGATACATTTTTTATAAAAATATTTCGTTTAACGTAACTAATATATATTCTGAATATGAGTCAAAACGTACCATAAATACAGTTTTTCGAAATAACACGATAATAGCGCCACCTACCGGATACATTTTTTATAAAAAAATTTCGTTTAACGTAACTAATATATATTCTGAATATGAGCCAAAACGGACCATAAATACAATTTTTCGAAATAACACGATCCCAGCGCTACCTACCGGATACATTTTTTATAAAAAAATTTCGTTTAACGTAACTAATATATATTCTGAATATGAGTCAAAACGTACCATAAATACAGTTTTTCGAAATAACACGATAATAGCGCCACCTACCGGATACATTTTTTATAAAAATATTTCGTTTAACGTAACTAATATATATTCTGAATATGAGTCAAAACGTACCATAAATACAGTTTTTCGAAATAACACGATAATAGCGCCACCTACCGGATACATTTTTTATAAAAAAATTTCGTTTAACGTAACTAATATATATTCTGAATATGAGCCAAAACGGACCATAAATACAATTTTTCGAAATAACACGATCCCAGCGCCACCTACCGGATACATTTTTTATAAAAATATTTCGTTTAACGTAACTAATATATATTCTGAATATGAGTCAAAACGTACCATAAATACAGTTTTTCGAAATAACACGATAATAGCGCCACCTACCGGATACATTTTTTATAAAAAAATTTCGTTTAACGTAACTAATATATATTCTGAATATGAGCCAAAACGGACCATAAATACAATTTTTCGAAATAACACGATCCCAGCGCCACCTACCGGATCCATTTTTTATAAAAATATTTCGTTTAACGTAACTAATATATATTCTGAATATGAGTCAAAACGGACCATAAATACAATTTTTCGAAATAACACGATCCCAGCGCCACCTACCGGATCCATTTTTTATAAAAATATTTCGTTTAACGTAACTAATATATATTCTGAATATGAGTCAAAACGTACCATAAATACAATTTTTCGAAATAACACGATAATAGCGCCACCTACCGGATACATTTTTTATAAAAAAATTTCGTTTAACGTAACTAATATATATTCTGAATATGACCCAAAATGGACCATAAATACAATTTTTCGAAATAACACGATCCCAGCGCCACCTACCGGATCCATTTTTTATAAAAATATTTCGTTTAACGTAACTAATATATATTCTGAATATGAGTCAAAACGGACCATAAATACAATTTTTCGAAATAACACGATCCCAGTGCCACCTACCGGATCCATTTCTTATAAAAATATTTCGTTTAACGTAACTAATATTAATTCTGAATATGAGTCAAAACGGACCATAAATACAGTTTTTCGAAATAACACGATAATAGCGCCACCTACCGGATACATTTTTTATAAAAAAATTTCGTTTAACGTAACTAATATATATTCTGAATATGAGCCAAAACGGACCATAAATACAATTTTTCGAAATAACACGATCCCAGCGCCACCTACCGGATACATTTTTTATAAAAATATTTCGTTTAACGTAACTAATATATATTCTGAATATGAGTCAAAACGTACCATAAATACAGTTTTTCGAAATAACACGATAATAGCGCCACCTACCGGATACATTTTTTATAAAAAAATTTCGTTTAACGTAACTAATATATATTCTGAATATGAGCCAAAACGGACCATAAATACAATTTTTCGAAATAACACGATCCCAGCGCCACCTACCGGATCCATTTTTTATAAAAATATTTCGTTTAACGTAACTAATATATATTCTGAATATGAGTCAAAACGGACCATAAATACAATTTTTCGAAATAACACGATCCCAGCGCCACCTACCGGATCCATTTTTTATAAAAATATTTCGTTTAACGTAACTAATATATATTCTGAATATGAGTCAAAACGTACCATAAATACAGTTTTTCGAAATAACACGATAATAGCGCCACCTACCGGATACATTTTTTATAAAAATATTTCGTTTAACGTAACTAATATATATTCTGAATATGAGTCAAAACGTACCATAAATACAGTTTTTCGAAATAACACGATAATAGCGCCACCTACCGGATACATTTTTTATAAAAAAATTTCGTTTAACGTAACTAATATATATTCTGAATATGAGCCAAAACGGACCATAAATACAATTTTTCGAAATAACACGATCCCAGCGCCACCTACCGGATACATTTTTTATAAAAATATTTCGTTTAACGTAACTAATATATATTCTGAATATGAGTCAAAACGTACCATAAATACAGTTTTTCGAAATAACACGATAATAGCGCCACCTACCGGATACATTTTTTATAAAAAAATTTCGTTTAACGTAACTAATATATATTCTGAATATGAGCCAAAACGGACCATAAATACAATTTTTCGAAATAACACGATCCCAGCGCCACCTACCGGATCCATTTTTTATAAAAATATTTCGTTTAACGTAACTAATATATATTCTGAATATGAGTCAAAACGGACCATAAATACAATTTTTCGAAATAACACGATCCCAGCGCCACCTACCGGATCCATTTTTTATAAAAATATTTCGTTTAACGTAACTAATATATATTCTGAATATGAGTCAAAACGTACCATAAATACAATTTTTCGAAATAACACGATAATAGCGCCACCTACCGGATACATTTTTTATAAAAAAATTTCGTTTAACGTAACTAATATATATTCTGAATATGAGCCAAAACGGACCATAAATACAATTTTTCGAAATAACACGATCCCAGTGCCACCTACCGGATCCATTTCTTATAAAAATATTTCGTTTAACGTAACTAATATATATTCTGAATATGAGTCAAAACGTACCATAAATACAATTTTTCGAAATAACACGATAATAGCGCCACCTACCGGATACATTTTTTATAAAAATATTTCGTTTAACGTAACTAATATATATTCTGAATATGAGCCAAAACGGACCATAAATACAATTTTTCGAAATAACACGATCCCAGCGCCACCTACCGGATACATTTTTTATAAAAATATTTCGTTTAACGTAACTAATATATATTCTGAATATGAGTCAAAACGTACCATAAATACAGTTTTTCGAAATAACACGATAATAGCGCCACCTACCGGATACATTTTTTATAAAAAAATTTCGTTTAACGTAACTAATATATATTCTGAATATGAGCCAAAACGGACCATAAATACAATTTTTCGAAATAACACGATCCCAGCGCTACCTACCGGATACATTTTTTATAAAAAAATTTCGTTTAACGTAACTAATATATATTCTGAATATGAGTCAAAACGTACCATAAATACAGTTTTTCGAAATAACACGATAATAGCGCCACCTACCGGATACATTTTTTATAAAAATATTTCGTTTAACGTAACTAATATATATTCTGAATATGAGTCAAAACGTACCATAAATACAGTTTTTCGAAATAACACGATAATAGCGCCACCTACCGGATACATTTTTTATAAAAAAATTTCGTTTAACGTAACTAATATATATTCTGAATATGAGTCAAAACGTACCATAAATACAATTTTTCGAAATAACACGATCCCAGCGCCACCTACCGGATACATTTTTTATAAAAATATTTCGTTTAACGTAACTAATATATATTCTGAATATGAGTCAAAACGTACCATAAATACAGTTTTTCGAAATAACACGATAATAGCGCCACCTACCGGATACATTTTTTATAAAAAAATTTCGTTTAACGTAACTAATATATATTCTGAATATGAGCCAAAACGGACCATAAATACAATTTTTCGAAATAACACGATCCCAGCGCCACCTACCGGATACATTTTTTATAAAAATATTTCGTTTAACGTAACTAATATATATTCTGAATATGAGTCAAAACGTACCATAAATACAGTTTTTCGAAATAACACGATAATAGCGCCACCTACCGGATACATTTTTTATAAAAAAATTTCGTTTAACGTAACTAATATATATTCTGAATATGAGCCAAAACGGACCATAAATACAATTTTTCGAAATAACACGATCCCAGCGCCACCTACCGGATACATTTTTTATAAAAAAATTTCGTTTAACGTAACTAATATATATTCTGAATATGAGTCAAAACGTACCATAAATACAGTTTTTCGAAATAACACGATAATAGCGCCACCTACCGGATACATTTTTTATAAAAAAATTTCGTTTAACGTAACTAATATATATTCTGAATATGAGCCAAAACGGACCATAAATACAATTTTTCGAAATAACACGATCCCAGCGCCACCTACCGGATACATTTTTTATAAAAAAATTTCGTTTAACGTAACTAATATATATTCTGAATATGAGTCAAAACGTACCATAAATACAGTTTTTCGAAATAACACGATAATAGCGCCACCTACCGGATACATTTTTTATAAAAATATTTCGTTTAACGTAACTAATATATATTCTGAATATGAGTCAAAACGTACCATAAATACAATTTTTCGAAATAACACGATAATAGCGCCACCTACCGGATACATTTTTTATAAAAAAATTTCGTTTAACGTAACTAATATATATTCTGAATATGAGCCAAAACGGACCATAAATACAATTTTTCGAAATAACACGATAATAGCGCCACCTACCGGATACATTTTTTATAAAAAAATTTCGTTTAACGTAACTAATATATATTCTGAATATGAGCCAAAACGGACCATAAATACAATTTTTCGAAATAACACGATCCCAGCGCCACCTACCGGATACATTTTTTATAAAAATATTTCCTTTAACGTAACTAATATATATTCTGAATATGAGTCAAAACGTACCATAAATACAGTTTTTCGAAATAACACGATAATAGCGCCACCTACCGGATACATTTTTTATAAAAAAATTTCGTTTAACGTAACTAATATATATTCTGAATATGAGCCAAAACGGACCATAAATACAATTTTTCGAAATAACACGATCCCAGTGCCACCTACCGGATCCATTTCTTATAAAAATATTTCGTTTAACGTAACTAATATATATTCTGAATATGAGTCAAAACGTACCATAAATACAATTTTTCGAAATAACACGATAATAGCGCCACCTACCGGATACATTTTTTATAAAAATATTTCGTTTAACGTAACTAATATATATTCTGAATATGAGCCAAAACGGACCATAAATACAATTTTTCGAAATAACACGATCCCAGTGCCACCTACCGGATCCATTTTTTATAAAAATATTTCGTTTAACGTAACTAATATATATTCTGAATATGAGCCAAAACGGACCATAAATACAATTTTTCGAAATAACACGATCCCAGTGCCACCTACCGGATCCATTTCTTATAAAAATATTTCGTTTAACGTAACTAATATATATTCTGAATATGAGTCAAAACGTACCATAAATACAGTTTTTCGAAATAACACGATAATAGCGCCACCTACCGGATACATTTTTTATAAAAAAATTTCGTTTAACGTAACTAATATATATTCTGAATATGAGCCAAAACGGACCATAAATACAATTTTTCGAAATAACACGATCCCAGCGCCACCTACCGGATACATTTTTTATAAAAAAATTTCGTTTAACGTAACTAATATATATTCTGAATATGACCCAAAATGGACCATAAATACAATTTTTCGAAATAACACGATCCCAGTGCCACCTACCGGATACATTTTTTATAAAAAAATTTCGTTTAACGTAACTAATATATATTCTGAATATGACCCAAAATGGACCATAAATACAATTTTTCGAAATAACACGATCCCAGCGCCACCTACCGGATCCATTTTTTATAAAAATATTTCGTTTAACGTAACTAATATATATTCTGAATATGAGTCAAAACGTACCATAAATACAATTTTTCGAAATAACACGATAATAGCGCCACCTACCGGATACATTTTTTATAAAAAAATTTCGTTTAACGTAACTAATATATATTCTGAATATGAGTCAAAACGTACCATAAATACAGTTTTTCGAAATAACACGATAATAGCGCCACCTACCGGATACATTTTTTATAAAAATATTTCGTTTAACGTAACTAATATATATTCTGAATATGAGTCAAAACGTACCATAAATACAGTTTTTCGAAATAACACGATAATAGCGCCACCTACCGGATACATTTTTTATAAAAAAATTTCGTTTAACGTAACTAATATATATTCTGAATATGAGCCAAAACGGACCATAAATACAATTTTTCGAAATAACACGATCCCAGCGCCACCTACCGGATACATTTTTTATAAAAAAATTTCGTTTAACGTAACTAATATATATTCTGAATATGAGTCAAAACGTACCATAAATACAGTTTTTCGAAATAACACGATAATAGCGCCACCTACCGGATACATTTTTTATAAAAAAATTTCGTTTAACGTAACTAATATATATTCTGAATATGAGCCAAAACGGACCATAAATACAATTTTTCGAAATAACACGATCCCAGCGCCACCTACCGGATACATTTTTTATAAAAAAATTTCGTTTAACGTAACTAATATATATTCTGAATATGAGTCAAAACGTACCATAAATACAGTTTTTCGAAATAACACGATAATAGCGCCACCTACCGGATACATTTTTTATAAAAATATTTCGTTTAACGTAACTAATATATATTCTGAATATGAGTCAAAACGTACCATAAATACAATTTTTCGAAATAACACGATAATAGCGCCACCTACCGGATACATTTTTTATAAAAAAATTTCGTTTAACGTAACTAATATATATTCTGAATATGAGCCAAAACGGACCATAAATACAATTTTTCGAAATAACACGATAATAGCGCCACCTACCGGATACATTTTTTATAAAAAAATTTCGTTTAACGTAACTAATATATATTCTGAATATGAGCCAAAACGGACCATAAATACAATTTTTCGAAATAACACGATCCCAGCGCCACCTACCGGATACATTTTTTATAAAAATATTTCCTTTAACGTAACTAATATATATTCTGAATATGAGTCAAAACGTACCATAAATACAGTTTTTCGAAATAACACGATAATAGCGCCACCTACCGGATACATTTTTTATAAAAAAATTTCGTTTAACGTAACTAATATATATTCTGAATATGAGCCAAAACGGACCATAAATACAATTTTTCGAAATAACACGATCCCAGTGCCACCTACCGGATCCATTTCTTATAAAAATATTTCGTTTAACGTAACTAATATATATTCTGAATATGAGTCAAAACGTACCATAAATACAATTTTTCGAAATAACACGATAATAGCGCCACCTACCGGATACATTTTTTATAAAAATATTTCGTTTAACGTAACTAATATATATTCTGAATATGAGCCAAAACGGACCATAAATACAATTTTTCGAAATAACACGATCCCAGCGCCACCTACCGGATACATTTTTTATAAAAATATTTCGTTTAACGTAACTAATATATATTCTGAATATGAGTCAAAACGTACCATAAATACAGTTTTTCGAAATAACACGATAATAGCGCCACCTACCGGATACATTTTTTATAAAAAAATTTCGTTTAACGTAACTAATATATATTCTGAATATGAGCCAAAACGGACCATAAATACAATTTTTCGAAATAACACGATCCCAGCGCTACCTACCGGATACATTTTTTATAAAAAAATTTCGTTTAACGTAACTAATATATATTCTGAATATGAGTCAAAACGTACCATAAATACAGTTTTTCGAAATAACACGATAATAGCGCCACCTACCGGATACATTTTTTATAAAAATATTTCGTTTAACGTAACTAATATATATTCTGAATATGAGTCAAAACGTACCATAAATACAGTTTTTCGAAATAACACGATAATAGCGCCACCTACCGGATACATTTTTTATAAAAAAATTTCGTTTAACGTAACTAATATATATTCTGAATATGAGCCAAAACGGACCATAAATACAATTTTTCGAAATAACACGATCCCAGCGCCACCTACCGGATACATTTTTTATAAAAATATTTCGTTTAACGTAACTAATATATATTCTGAATATGAGTCAAAACGTACCATAAATACAGTTTTTCGAAATAACACGATAATAGCGCCACCTACCGGATACATTTTTTATAAAAAAATTTCGTTTAACGTAACTAATATATATTCTGAATATGAGCCAAAACGGACCATAAATACAATTTTTCGAAATAACACGATCCCAGCGCCACCTACCGGATCCATTTTTTATAAAAATATTTCGTTTAACGTAACTAATATATATTCTGAATATGAGTCAAAACGGACCATAAATACAATTTTTCGAAATAACACGATCCCAGCGCCACCTACCGGATCCATTTTTTATAAAAATATTTCGTTTAACGTAACTAATATATATTCTGAATATGAGTCAAAACGTACCATAAATACAATTTTTCGAAATAACACGATAATAGCGCCACCTACCGGATACATTTTTTATAAAAAAATTTCGTTTAACGTAACTAATATATATTCTGAATATGACCCAAAATGGACCATAAATACAATTTTTCGAAATAACACGATCCCAGCGCCACCTACCGGATCCATTTTTTATAAAAATATTTCGTTTAACGTAACTAATATATATTCTGAATATGAGTCAAAACGGACCATAAATACAATTTTTCGAAATAACACGATCCCAGTGCCACCTACCGGATCCATTTCTTATAAAAATATTTCGTTTAACGTAACTAATATATATTCTGAATATGAGTCAAAACGGACCATAAATACAATTTTTCGAAATAACACGATCCCAGCGCCACCTACCGGATCCATTTTTTATAAAAATATTTCGTTTAACGTAACTAATATATATTCTGAATACGAGTCAAAACGGACCATAAATACAATTTTTCGAAATAACACGATAATAGCGCCACCTACCGGATACATTTTTTATAAAAAAATTTCGTTTAACGTAACTAATATATATTTTGAATATGACCCAAAATGGACCATAAATACAATTTTTCGAAATAACACGATCCCAGCGCCACCTACCGGATACATTTTTTATAAAAAAATTTCGTTTAACGTAACTAATATATATTCTGAATATGAGTCAAAACGTACCATAAATACAGTTTTTCGAAATAACACGATAATAGCGCCACCTACCGGATACATTTTTTATAAAAAAATTTCGTTTAACGTAACTAATATATATTCTGAATATGAGCCAAAACGGACCATAAATACAATTTTTCGAAATAACACGATCCCAGCGCCACCTACCGGATACATTTTTTATAAAAAAATTTCGTTTAACGTAACTAATATATATTCTGAATATGAGTCAAAACGTACCATAAATACAGTTTTTCGAAATAACACGATAATAGCGCCACCTACCGGATACATTTTTTATAAAAATATTTCGTTTAACGTAACTAATATATATTCTGAATATGAGTCAAAACGTACCATAAATACAGTTTTTCGAAATAACACGATAATAGCGCCACCTACCGGATACATTTTTTATAAAAAAATTTCGTTTAACGTAACTAATATATATTCTGAATATGAGCCAAAACGGACCATAAATACAATTTTTCGAAATAACACGATCCCAGCGCCACCTACCGGATACATTTTTTATAAAAAAATTTCGTTTAACGTAACTAATATATATTCTGAATATGAGTCAAAACGTACCATAAATACAGTTTTTCGAAATAACACGATAATAGCGCCACCTACCGGATACATTTTTTATAAAAAAATTTCGTTTAACGTAACTAATATATATTCTGAATATGAGCCAAAACGGACCATAAATACAATTTTTCGAAATAACACGATCCCAGCGCCACCTACCGGATACATTTTTTATAAAAAAATTTCGTTTAACGTAACTAATATATATTCTGAATATGAGTCAAAACGTACCATAAATACAGTTTTTCGAAATAACACGATAATAGCGCCACCTACCGGATACATTTTTTATAAAAATATTTCGTTTAACGTAACTAATATATATTCTGAATATGAGTCAAAACGTACCATAAATACAATTTTTCGAAATAACACGATAATAGCGCCACCTACCGGATACATTTTTTATAAAAAAATTTCGTTTAACGTAACTAATATATATTCTGAATATGAGCCAAAACGGACCATAAATACAATTTTTCGAAATAACACGATAATAGCGCCACCTACCGGATACATTTTTTATAAAAAAATTTCGTTTAACGTAACTAATATATATTCTGAATATGAGCCAAAACGGACCATAAATACAATTTTTCGAAATAACACGATCCCAGCGCCACCTACCGGATACATTTTTTATAAAAATATTTCCTTTAACGTAACTAATATATATTCTGAATATGAGTCAAAACGTACCATAAATACAGTTTTTCGAAATAACACGATAATAGCGCCACCTACCGGATACATTTTTTATAAAAAAATTTCGTTTAACGTAACTAATATATATTCTGAATATGAGCCAAAACGGACCATAAATACAATTTTTCGAAATAACACGATCCCAGTGCCACCTACCGGATCCATTTCTTATAAAAATATTTCGTTTAACGTAACTAATATATATTCTGAATATGAGTCAAAACGTACCATAAATACAATTTTTCGAAATAACACGATAATAGCGCCACCTACCGGATACATTTTTTATAAAAATATTTCGTTTAACGTAACTAATATATATTCTGAATATGAGCCAAAACGGACCATAAATACAATTTTTCGAAATAACACGATCCCAGTGCCACCTACCGGATCCATTTTTTATAAAAATATTTCGTTTAACGTAACTAATATATATTCTGAATATGAGCCAAAACGGACCATAAATACAATTTTTCGAAATAACACGATCCCAGTGCCACCTACCGGATCCATTTCTTATAAAAATATTTCGTTTAACGTAACTAATATATATTCTGAATATGAGTCAAAACGTACCATAAATACAGTTTTTCGAAATAACACGATAATAGCGCCACCTACCGGATACATTTTTTATAAAAAAATTTCGTTTAACGTAACTAATATATATTCTGAATATGAGCCAAAACGGACCATAAATACAATTTTTCGAAATAACACGATCCCAGCGCCACCTACCGGATACATTTTTTATAAAAAAATTTCGTTTAACGTAACTAATATATATTCTGAATATGACCCAAAATGGACCATAAATACAATTTTTCGAAATAACACGATCCCAGTGCCACCTACCGGATACATTTTTTATAAAAAAATTTCGTTTAACGTAACTAATATATATTCTGAATATGACCCAAAATGGACCATAAATACAATTTTTCGAAATAACACGATCCCAGCGCCACCTACCGGATCCATTTTTTATAAAAATATTTCGTTTAACGTAACTAATATATATTCTGAATATGAGTCAAAACGTACCATAAATACAGTTTTTCGAAATAACACGATAATAGCGCCACCTACCGGATACATTTTTTATAAAAAAATTTCGTTTAACGTAACTAATATATATTCTGAATATGAGCCAAAACGGACCATAAATACAATTTTTCGAAATAACACGATCCCAGCGCCACCTACCGGATACATTTTTTATAAAAAAATTTCGTTTAACGTAACTAATATATATTCTGAATATGAGTCAAAACGTACCATAAATACAGTTTTTCGAAATAACACGATAATAGCGCCACCTACCGGATACATTTTTTATAAAAATATTTCGTTTAACGTAACTAATATATATTCTGAATATGAGTCAAAACGTACCATAAATACAGTTTTTCGAAATAACACGATAATAGCGCCACCTACCGGATACATTTTTTATAAAAAAATTTCGTTTAACGTAACTAATATATATTCTGAATATGAGCCAAAACGGACCATAAATACAATTTTTCGAAATAACACGATCCCAGCGCCACCTACCGGATACATTTTTTATAAAAAAATTTCGTTTAACGTAACTAATATATATTCTGAATATGAGTCAAAACGTACCATAAATACAGTTTTTCGAAATAACACGATAATAGCGCCACCTACCGGATACATTTTTTATAAAAAAATTTCGTTTAACGTAACTAATATATATTCTGAATATGAGCCAAAACGGACCATAAATACAATTTTTCGAAATAACACGATCCCAGCGCCACCTACCGGATCCATTTTTTATTAAAATATTTCGTTTAACGTAACTAATATATATTCTGAATATGAGTCAAAACGGACCATAAATACAATTTTTCGAAATAACACGATCCCAGCGCCACCTACCGGATCCATTTTTTATAAAAATATTTCGTTTAACGTAATTAATATATATTCTGAATACGAGTCAAAACGGACCATAAATACAATTTTTCGAAATAACACGATCCCAGTGCCACCTACCGGATCCATTTCTTATAAAAATATTTCGTTTAACGTAACTAATATATATTCTGAATATGAGTCAAAACGTACCATAAATACAATTTTTCGAAATAACACGATAATAGCGCCACCTACCGGATACATTTTTTATAAAAAAATTTCGTTTAACGTAACTAATATATATTTTGAATATGACCCAAAATGGACCATAAATACAATTTTTCGAAATAACACGATCCCAGCGCCACCTACCGGATCCATTTTTTATTAAAATATTTCGTTTTACGTAACTAATATATATTCTGAATATGACCCAAAATGGACCATAAATACAATTTTTCGAAATAACACGATCCCAGCGCCACCTACCGGATCCATCTTTTATTAAAATATTTCGTTTAACGTAACTAATATATATTCTGAATATGAGTCAAAACGGACCATAAATACAATTTTTCGAAATAACACGATCCCAGTGCCACCTACCGGATCCATTTCTTATAAAAATATTTCGTTTAACGTAACTAATATATATTCTGAATATGAGTCAAAACGTACCATAAATACAGTTTTTCGAAATAACACGATAATAGCGCCACCTACCGGATACATTTTTTATAAAAAAATTTCGTTTAACGTAACTAATATATATTCTGAATATGAGTCAAAATGGACCATAAATACAATTTTTCGAAATAACACGATCCCAGCGCCACCTACCGGATCCATTTTTTATTAAAATATTTCGTTTAACGTAACTAATATATATTCTGAATATGAGTCAAAACGGACCATAAATACAATTTTTCGAAATAACACGATCCCAGCGCCACCTACCGGATCCATTTTTTATAAAAATATTTCGTTTAACGTAACTAATATATATTCTGAATACGAGTCAAAACGGACCATAAATACAATTTTTCGAAATAACACGATAATAGCGCCACCTACCGGATACATTTTTTATAAAAAAATTTCGTTTAACGTAACTAATATATATTTTGAATATGACCCAAAATGGACCATAAATACAATTTTTCGAAATAACACGATCCCAGCGCCACCTACCGGATCCATTTTTTATTAAAATATTTCGTTTAACGTAACTAATATATATTCTGAATATGAGTCGAAACGGACCATAAATACAATTTTTCGAAATAACACGATCCCAGTGCCACCTACCGGATCCATTTCTTATAAAAATATTTCGTTTAACGTAACTAATATATATTCTGAATATGAGTCAAAACGTACCATAAATACAATTTTTCGAAATAACACGATAATAGCGCCACCTACCGGATACATTTTTTATAAAAAAATTTCGTTTAACGTAACTAATATATATTCTGAATATGAGCCAAAACGGACCATAAATACAATTTTTCGAAATAACACGATTCCAGCGCCACCTACCGGATCCATTTTTTATTAAAATATTTCGTTTAACGTAACTAATATATATTCTGAATATGAGTCAAAACGGACCATAAATACAATTTTTCGAAATAACACGATCCCAGTGCCACCTACCGGATCCATTTCTTATAAAAATATTTCGTTTAACGTAACTAATATATATTCTGAATATGAGTCAAAACGTACCATAAATACAGTTTTTCGAAATAACACGATAATAGCGCCACCTACCGGATACATTTTTTATAAAAAAATTTCGTTTAACGTAACTAATATATATTCTGAATATGAGCCAAAACGGACCATAAATACAATTTTTCGAAATAACACGATCCCAGTGCCACCTACCGGATCCATTTTTTATAAAAATATTTCGTTTAACGTAACTAATATATATTCTGAATATGAGCCAAAACGGACCATAAATACAATTTTTCGAAATAACACGATCCCAGTGCCACCTACCGGATCCATTTCTTATAAAAATATTTCGTTTAACGTAACTAATATATATTCTGAATATGAGTCAAAACGTACCATAAATACAGTTTTTCGAAATAACACGATAATAGCGCCACCTACCGGATACATTTTTTATAAAAAAATTTCGTTTAACGTAACTAATATATATTCTGAATATGAGCCAAAACGGACCATAAATACAATTTTTCGAAATAACACGATCCCAGCGCCACCTACCGGATACATTTTTTATAAAAAAATTTCGTTTAACGTAACTAATATATATTCTGAATATGACCCAAAATGGACCATAAATACAATTTTTCGAAATAACACGATCCCAGTGCCACCTACCGGATACATTTTTTATAAAAAAATTTCGTTTAACGTAACTAATATATATTCTGAATATGACCCAAAATGGACCATAAATACAATTTTTCGAAATAACACGATCCCAGCGCCACCTACCGGATCCATTTTTTATAAAAATATTTCGTTTAACGTAACTAATATATATTCTGAATATGAGTCAAAACGGACCATAAATACAATTTTTCGAAATAACACGATCCCAGCGCCACCTACCGGATCCATTTTTTATAAAAATATTTCGTTTAACGTAACTAATATATATTCTGAATATGAGTCAAAACGTACCATAAATACAATTTTTCGAAATAACACGATAATAGCGCCACCTACCGGATACATTTTTTATAAAAAAATTTCGTTTAACGTAACTAATATATATTCTGAATATGACCCAAAATGGACCATAAATACAATTTTTCGAAATAACACGATCCCAGCGCCACCTACCGGATCCATTTTTTATAAAAATATTTCGTTTAACGTAACTAATATATATTCTGAATATGACCCAAAATGGACCATAAATACAATTTTTCGAAATAACACGATCCCAGTGCCACCTACCGGATACATTTTTTATAAAAAAATTTCGTTTAACGTAACTAATATATATTCTGAATATGACCCAAAATGGACCATAAATACAATTTTTCGAAATAACACGATCCCAGCGCCACCTACCGGATCCATTTTTTATAAAAATATTTCGTTTAACGTAACTAATATATATTCTGAATATGAGTCAAAACGGACCATAAATACAATTTTTCGAAATAACACGATCCCAGCGCCACCTACCGGATCCATTTTTTATAAAAATATTTCGTTTAACGTAACTAATATATATTCTGAATATGAGTCAAAACGTACCATAAATACAATTTTTCGAAATAACACGATAATAGCGCCACCTACCGGATACATTTTTTATAAAAAAATTTCGTTTAACGTAACTAATATATATTCTGAATATGACCCAAAATGGACCATAAATACAATTTTTCGAAATAACACGATCCCAGCGCCACCTACCGGATCCATTTTTTATAAAAATATTTCGTTTAACGTAACTAATATATATTCTGAATATGAGTCAAAACGTACCATAAATACAGTTTTTCGAAATAACACGATAATAGCGCCACCTACCGGATACATTTTTTATAAAAAAATTTCGTTTAACGTAACTAATATATATTCTGAATATGAGCCAAAACGGACCATAAATACAATTTTTCGAAATAACACGATCCCAGTGCCACCTACCGGATCCATTTTTTATAAAAATATTTCGTTTAACGTAACTAATATATATTCTGAATATGAGTCAAAACGTACCATAAATACAGTTTTTCGAAATAACACGATAATAGCGCCACCTACCGGATACATTTTTTATAAAAAAATTTCGTTTAACGTAACTAATATATATTCTGAATATGAGCCAAAACGGACCATAAATACAATTTTTCGAAATAACACGATCCCAGCGCCACCTACCGGATACATTTTTTATAAAAAAATTTCGTTTAACGTAACTAATATATATTCTGAATATGAGTCAAAACGTACCATAAATACAGTTTTTCGAAATAACACGATAATAGCGCCACCTACCGGATACATTTTTTATAAAAAAATTTCGTTTAACGTAACTAATATATATTCTGAATATGAGCCAAAACGGACCATAAATACAATTTTTCGAAATAACACGATCCCAGCGCCACCTACCGGATACATTTTTTATAAAAAAATTTCGTTTAACGTAACTAATATATATTCTGAATATGAGTCAAAACGTACCATAAATACAGTTTTTCGAAATAACACGATAATAGCGCCACCTACCGGATACATTTTTTATAAAAATATTTCGTTTAACGTAACTAATATATATTCTGAATATGAGTCAAAACGTACCATAAATACAGTTTTTCGAAATAACACGATAATAGCGCCACCTACCGGATACATTTTTTATAAAAAAATTTCGTTTAACGTAACTAATATATATTCTGAATATGAGCCAAAACGGACCATAAATACAATTTTTCGAAATAACACGATCCCAGCGCCACCTACCGGATACATTTTTTATAAAAAAATTTCGTTTAACGTAACTAATATATATTCTGAATATGAGTCAAAACGTACCATAAATACAGTTTTTCGAAATAACACGATAATAGCGCCACCTACCGGATACATTTTTTATAAAAAAATTTCGTTTAACGTAACTAATATATATTCTGAATATGAGCCAAAACGGACCATAAATACAATTTTTCGAAATAACACGATCCCAGCGCCACCTACCGGATACATTTTTTATAAAAAAATTTCGTTTAACGTAACTAATATATATTCTGAATATGAGTCAAAACGTACCATAAATACAGTTTTTCGAAATAACACGATAATAGCGCCACCTACCGGATACATTTTTTTTAAAAATATTTCGTTTAACGTAACTAATATATATTCTGAATATGAGTCAAAACGTACCATAAATACAATTTTTCGAAATAACACGATAATAGCGCCACCTACCGGATACATTTTTTATAAAAAAATTTCGTTTAACGTAACTAATATATATTCTGAATATGAGCCAAAACGGACCATAAATACAATTTTTCGAAATAACACGATAATAGCGCCACCTACCGGATACATTTTTTATAAAAAAATTTCGTTTAACGTAACTAATATATATTCTGAATATGAGCCAAAACGGACCATAAATACAATTTTTCGAAATAACACGATCCCAGCGCCACCTACCGGATACATTTTTTATAAAAATATTTCCTTTAACGTAACTAATATATATTCTGAATATGAGTCAAAACGTACCATAAATACAGTTTTTCGAAATAACACGATAATAGCGCCACCTACCGGATACATTTTTTATAAAAAAATTTCGTTTAACGTAACTAATATATATTCTGAATATGAGCCAAAACGGACCATAAATACAATTTTTCGAAATAACACGATCCCAGTGCCACCTACCGGATCCATTTCTTATAAAAATATTTCGTTTAACGTAACTAATATATATTCTGAATATGAGTCAAAACGTACCATAAATACAATTTTTCGAAATAACACGATAATAGCGCCACCTACCGGATACATTTTTTATAAAAATATTTCGTTTAACGTAACTAATATATATTCTGAATATGAGCCAAAACGGACCATAAATACAATTTTTCGAAATAACACGATCCCAGTGCCACCTACCGGATCCATTTTTTATAAAAATATTTCGTTTAACGTAACTAATATATATTCTGAATATGAGCCAAAACGGACCATAAATACAATTTTTCGAAATAACACGATCCCAGTGCCACCTACCGGATCCATTTCTTATAAAAATATTTCGTTTAACGTAACTAATATATATTCTGAATATGAGTCAAAACGTACCATAAATACAGTTTTTCGAAATAACACGATAATAGCGCCACCTACCGGATACATTTTTTATAAAAAAATTTCGTTTAACGTAACTAATATATATTCTGAATATGAGCCAAAACGGACCATAAATACAATTTTTCGAAATAACACGATCCCAGCGCCACCTACCGGATACATTTTTTATAAAAAAATTTCGTTTAACGTAACTAATATATATTCTGAATATGACCCAAAATGGACCATAAATACAATTTTTCGAAATAACACGATCCCAGTGCCACCTACCGGATACATTTTTTATAAAAAAATTTCGTTTAACGTAACTAATATATATTCTGAATATGACCCAAAATGGACCATAAATACAATTTTTCGAAATAACACGATCCCAGCGCCACCTACCGGATCCATTTTTTATAAAAATATTTCGTTTAACGTAACTAATATATATTCTGAATATGAGTCAAAACGGACCATAAATACAATTTTTCGAAATAACACGATCCCAGCGCCACCTACCGGATCCATTTTTTATAAAAATATTTCGTTTAACGTAACTAATATATATTCTGAATATGAGTCAAAACGTACCATAAATACAATTTTTCGAAATAACACGATAATAGCGCCACCTACCGGATACATTTTTTATAAAAAAATTTCGTTTAACGTAACTAATATATATTCTGAATATGACCCAAAATGGACCATAAATACAATTTTTCGAAATAACACGATCCCAGCGCCACCTACCGGATCCATTTTTTATAAAAATATTTCGTTTAACGTAACTAATATATATTCTGAATATGAGTCAAAACGTACCATAAATACAGTTTTTCGAAATAACACGATAATAGCGCCACCTACCGGATACATTTTTTATAAAAAAATTTCGTTTAACGTAACTAATATATATTCTGAATATGAGCCAAAACGGACCATAAATACAATTTTTCGAAATAACACGATCCCAGTGCCACCTACCGGATCCATTTTTTATAAAAATATTTCGTTTAACGTAACTAATATATATTCTGAATATGAGTCAAAACGTACCATAAATACAGTTTTTCGAAATAACACGATAATAGCGCCACCTACCGGATACATTTTTTATAAAAAAATTTCGTTTAACGTAACTAATATATATTCTGAATATGAGCCAAAACGGACCATAAATACAATTTTTCGAAATAACACGATCCCAGCGCCACCTACCGGATACATTTTTTATAAAAAAATTTCGTTTAACGTAACTAATATATATTCTGAATATGAGTCAAAACGTACCATAAATACAGTTTTTCGAAATAACACGATAATAGCGCCACCTACCGGATACATTTTTTATAAAAAAATTTCGTTTAACGTAACTAATATATATTCTGAATATGAGCCAAAACGGACCATAAATACAATTTTTCGAAATAACACGATCCCAGCGCCACCTACCGGATACATTTTTTATAAAAAAATTTCGTTTAACGTAACTAATATATATTCTGAATATGAGTCAAAACGTACCATAAATACAGTTTTTCGAAATAACACGATAATAGCGCCACCTACCGGATACATTTTTTATAAAAATATTTCGTTTAACGTAACTAATATATATTCTGAATATGAGTCAAAACGTACCATAAATACAGTTTTTCGAAATAACACGATAATAGCGCCACCTACCGGATACATTTTTTATAAAAAAATTTCGTTTAACGTAACTAATATATATTCTGAATATGAGCCAAAACGGACCATAAATACAATTTTTCGAAATAACACGATCCCAGCGCCACCTACCGGATACATTTTTTATAAAAAAATTTCGTTTAACGTAACTAATATATATTCTGAATATGAGTCAAAACGTACCATAAATACAGTTTTTCGAAATAACACGATAATAGCGCCACCTACCGGATACATTTTTTATAAAAAAATTTCGTTTAACGTAACTAATATATATTCTGAATATGAGCCAAAACGGACCATAAATACAATTTTTCGAAATAACACGATCCCAGCGCCACCTACCGGATACATTTTTTATAAAAAAATTTCGTTTAACGTAACTAATATATATTCTGAATATGAGTCAAAACGTACCATAAATACAGTTTTTCGAAATAACACGATAATAGCGCCACCTACCGGATACATTTTTTATAAAAATATTTCGTTTAACGTAACTAATATATATTCTGAATATGAGTCAAAACGTACCATAAATACAATTTTTCGAAATAACACGATAATAGCGCCACCTACCGGATACATTTTTTATAAAAAAATTTCGTTTAACGTAACTAATATATATTCTGAATATGAGCCAAAACGGACCATAAATACAATTTTTCGAAATAACACGATAATAGCGCCACCTACCGGATACATTTTTTATAAAAAAATTTCGTTTAACGTAACTAATATATATTCTGAATATGAGCCAAAACGGACCATAAATACAATTTTTCGAAATAACACGATCCCAGCGCCACCTACCGGATACATTTTTTATAAAAATATTTCCTTTAACGTAACTAATATATATTCTGAATATGAGTCAAAACGTACCATAAATACAGTTTTTCGAAATAACACGATAATAGCGCCACCTACCGGATACATTTTTTATAAAAAAATTTCGTTTAACGTAACTAATATATATTCTGAATATGAGCCAAAACGGACCATAAATACAATTTTTCGAAATAACACGATCCCAGTGCCACCTACCGGATCCATTTCTTATAAAAATATTTCGTTTAACGTAACTAATATATATTCTGAATATGAGTCAAAACGTACCATAAATACAATTTTTCGAAATAACACGATAATAGCGCCACCTACCGGATACATTTTTTATAAAAATATTTCGTTTAACGTAACTAATATATATTCTGAATATGAGCCAAAACGGACCATAAATACAATTTTTCGAAATAACACGATCCCAGCGCCACCTACCGGATACATTTTTTATAAAAATATTTCGTTTAACGTAACTAATATATATTCTGAATATGAGTCAAAACGTACCATAAATACAGTTTTTCGAAATAACACGATAATAGCGCCACCTACCGGATACATTTTTTATAAAAAAATTTCGTTTAACGTAACTAATATATATTCTGAATATGAGCCAAAACGGACCATAAATACAATTTTTCGAAATAACACGATCCCAGCGCTACCTACCGGATACATTTTTTATAAAAAAATTTCGTTTAACGTAACTAATATATATTCTGAATATGAGTCAAAACGTACCATAAATACAGTTTTTCGAAATAACACGATAATAGCGCCACCTACCGGATACATTTTTTATAAAAATATTTCGTTTAACGTAACTAATATATATTCTGAATATGAGTCAAAACGTACCATAAATACAGTTTTTCGAAATAACACGATAATAGCGCCACCTACCGGATACATTTTTTATAAAAAAATTTCGTTTAACGTAACTAATATATATTCTGAATATGAGCCAAAACGGACCATAAATACAATTTTTCGAAATAACACGATCCCAGCGCCACCTACCGGATACATTTTTTATAAAAATATTTCGTTTAACGTAACTAATATATATTCTGAATATGAGTCAAAACGTACCATAAATACAGTTTTTCGAAATAACACGATAATAGCGCCACCTACCGGATACATTTTTTATAAAAAAATTTCGTTTAACGTAACTAATATATATTCTGAATATGAGCCAAAACGGACCATAAATACAATTTTTCGAAATAACACGATCCCAGCGCCACCTACCGGATCCATTTTTTATAAAAATATTTCGTTTAACGTAACTAATATATATTCTGAATATGAGTCAAAACGGACCATAAATACAATTTTTCGAAATAACACGATCCCAGCGCCACCTACCGGATCCATTTTTTATAAAAATATTTCGTTTAACGTAACTAATATATATTCTGAATATGAGTCAAAACGTACCATAAATACAATTTTTCGAAATAACACGATAATAGCGCCACCTACCGGATACATTTTTTATAAAAAAATTTCGTTTAACGTAACTAATATATATTCTGAATATGACCCAAAATGGACCATAAATACAATTTTTCGAAATAACACGATCCCAGCGCCACCTACCGGATCCATTTTTTATAAAAATATTTCGTTTAACGTAACTAATATATATTCTGAATATGAGTCAAAACGGACCATAAATACAATTTTTCGAAATAACACGATCCCAGTGCCACCTACCGGATCCATTTCTTATAAAAATATTTCGTTTAACGTAACTAATATATATTCTGAATATGAGTCAAAACGTACCATAAATACAGTTTTTCGAAATAACACGATAATAGCGCCACCTACCGGATACATTTTTTATAAAAAAATTTCGTTTAACGTAACTAATATATATTCTGAATATGAGCCAAAACGGACCATAAATACAATTTTTCGAAATAACACGATCCCAGCGCCACCTACCGGATCCATTTTTTATAAAAATATTTCGTTTAACGTAACTAATATATATTCTGAATATGAGTCAAAACGGACCATAAATACAATTTTTCGAAATAACACGATCCCAGCGCCACCTACCGGATCCATTTTTTATAAAAATATTTCGTTTAACGTAACTAATATATATTCTGAATATGAGTCAAAACGTACCATAAATACAATTTTTCGAAATAACACGATAATAGCGCCACCTACCGGATACATTTTTTATAAAAAAATTTCGTTTAACGTAACTAATATATATTCTGAATATGACCCAAAATGGACCATAAATACAATTTTTCGAAATAACACGATCCCAGCGCCACCTACCGGATACATTTTTTATAAAAATATTTCGTTTAACGTAACTAATATATATTCTGAATATGAGTCAAAACGTACCATAAATACAGTTTTTCGAAATAACACGATAATAGCGCCACCTACCGGATACATTTTTTATAAAAAAATTTCGTTTAACGTAACTAATATATATTCTGAATATGAGCCAAAACGGACCATAAATACAATTTTTCGAAATAACACGATCCCAGCGCCACCTACCGGATACATTTTTTATAAAAAAATTTCGTTTAACGTAACTAATATATATTCTGAATATGAGTCAAAACGTACCATAAATACAGTTTTTCGAAATAACACGATAATAGCGCCACCTACCGGATACATTTTTTATAAAAAAATTTCGTTTAACGTAACTAATATATATTCTGAATATGAGCCAAAACGGACCATAAATACAATTTTTCGAAATAACACGATCCCAGCGCCACCTACCGGATACATTTTTTATAAAAAAATTTCGTTTAACGTAACTAATATATATTCTGAATATGAGTCAAAACGTACCATAAATACAGTTTTTCGAAATAACACGATAATAGCGCCACCTACCGGATACATTTTTTATAAAAATATTTCGTTTAACGTAACTAATATATATTCTGAATATGAGTCAAAACGTACCATAAATACAATTTTTCGAAATAACACGATAATAGCGCCACCTACCGGATACATTTTTTATAAAAAAATTTCGTTTAACGTAACTAATATATATTCTGAATATGAGCCAAAACGGACCATAAATACAATTTTTCGAAATAACACGATAATAGCGCCACCTACCGGATACATTTTTTATAAAAAAATTTCGTTTAACGTAACTAATATATATTCTGAATATGAGCCAAAACGGACCATAAATACAATTTTTCGAAATAACACGATCCCAGCGCCACCTACCGGATACATTTTTTATAAAAATATTTCCTTTAACGTAACTAATATATATTCTGAATATGAGTCAAAACGTACCATAAATACAGTTTTTCGAAATAACACGATAATAGCGCCACCTACCGGATACATTTTTTATAAAAAAATTTCGTTTAACGTAACTAATATATATTCTGAATATGAGCCAAAACGGACCATAAATACAATTTTTCGAAATAACACGATCCCAGTGCCACCTACCGGATCCATTTCTTATAAAAATATTTCGTTTAACGTAACTAATATATATTCTGAATATGAGTCAAAACGTACCATAAATACAATTTTTCGAAATAACACGATAATAGCGCCACCTACCGGATACATTTTTTATAAAAAAATTTCGTTTAACGTAACTAATATATATTCTGAATATGAGCCAAAACGGACCATAAATACAATTTTTCGAAATAACACGATCCCAGTGCCACCTACCGGATCCATTTTTTATAAAAATATTTCGTTTAACGTAACTAATATATATTCTGAATATGAGCCAAAACGGACCATAAATACAATTTTTCGAAATAACACGATCCCAGTGCCACCTACCGGATCCATTTCTTATAAAAATATTTCGTTTAACGTAACTAATATATATTCTGAATATGAGTCAAAACGTACCATAAATACAGTTTTTCGAAATAACACGATAATAGCGCCACCTACCGGATACATTTTTTATAAAAAAATTTCGTTTAACGTAACTAATATATATTCTGAATATGAGCCAAAACGGACCATAAATACAATTTTTCGAAATAACACGATCCCAGCGCCACCTACCGGATACATTTTTTATAAAAAAATTTCGTTTAACGTAACTAATATATATTCTGAATATGACCCAAAATGGACCATAAATACAATTTTTCGAAATAACACGATCCCAGTGCCACCTACCGGATACATTTTTTATAAAAAAATTTCGTTTAACGTAACTAATATATATTCTGAATATGACCCAAAATGGACCATAAATACAATTTTTCGAAATAACACGATCCCAGCGCCACCTACCGGATCCATTTTTTATAAAAATATTTCGTTTAACGTAACTAATATATATTCTGAATATGAGTCAAAACGGACCATAAATACAATTTTTCGAAATAACACGATCCCAGCGCCACCTACCGGATCCATTTTTTATAAAAATATTTCGTTTAACGTAACTAATATATATTCTGAATATGAGTCAAAACGTACCATAAATACAATTTTTCGAAATAACACGATAATAGCGCCACCTACCGGATACATTTTTTATAAAAAAATTTCGTTTAACGTAACTAATATATATTCTGAATATGACCCAAAATGGACCATAAATACAATTTTTCGAAATAACACGATCCCAGCGCCACCTACCGGATCCATTTTTTATAAAAATATTTCGTTTAACGTAACTAATATATATTCTGAATATGAGTCAAAACGTACCATAAATACAGTTTTTCGAAATAACACGATAATAGCGCCACCTACCGGATACATTTTTTATAAAAAAATTTCGTTTAACGTAACTAATATATATTCTGAATATGAGCCAAAACGGACCATAAATACAATTTTTCGAAATAACACGATCCCAGTGCCACCTACCGGATCCATTTTTTATAAAAATATTTCGTTTAACGTAACTAATATATATTCTGAATATGAGTCAAAACGTACCATAAATACAGTTTTTCGAAATAACACGATAATAGCGCCACCTACCGGATACATTTTTTATAAAAAAATTTCGTTTAACGTAACTAATATATATTCTGAATATGAGCCAAAACGGACCATAAATACAATTTTTCGAAATAACACGATCCCAGCGCCACCTACCGGATACATTTTTTATAAAAAAATTTCGTTTAACGTAACTAATATATATTCTGAATATGAGTCAAAACGTACCATAAATACAGTTTTTCGAAATAACACGATAATAGCGCCACCTACCGGATACATTTTTTATAAAAAAATTTCGTTTAACGTAACTAATATATATTCTGAATATGAGCCAAAACGGACCATAAATACAATTTTTCGAAATAACACGATCCCAGCGCCACCTACCGGATACATTTTTTATAAAAAAATTTCGTTTAACGTAACTAATATATATTCTGAATATGAGTCAAAACGTACCATAAATACAGTTTTTCGAAATAACACGATAATAGCGCCACCTACCGGATACATTTTTTATAAAAATAATTCGTTTAACGTAACTAATATATATTCTGAATATGAGTCAAAACGTACCATAAATACAGTTTTTCGAAATAACACGATAATAGCGCCACCTACCGGATACATTTTTTATAAAAAAATTTCGTTTAACGTAACTAATATATATTCTGAATATGAGCCAAAACGGACCATAAATACAATTTTTCGAAATAACACGATCCCAGCGCCACCTACCGGATACATTTTTTATAAAAAAATTTCGTTTAACGTAACTAATATATATTCTGAATATGAGTCAAAACGTACCATAAATACAGTTTTTCGAAATAACACGATAATAGCGCCACCTACCGGATACATTTTTTATAAAAAAATTTCGTTTAACGTAACTAATATATATTCTGAATATGAGCCAAAACGGACCATAAATACAATTTTTCGAAATAACACGATCCCAGCGCCACCTACCGGATACATTTTTTATAAAAAAATTTCGTTTAACGTAACTAATATATATTCTGAATATGAGTCAAAACGTACCATAAATACAGTTTTTCGAAATAACACGATAATAGCGCCACCTACCGGATACATTTTTTATAAAAATATTTCGTTTAACGTAACTAATATATATTCTGAATATGAGTCAAAACGTACCATAAATACAATTTTTCGAAATAACACGATAATAGCGCCACCTACCGGATACATTTTTTATAAAAAAATTTCGTTTAACGTAACTAATATATATTCTGAATATGAGCCAAAACGGACCATAAATACAATTTTTCGAAATAACACGATAATAGCGCCACCTACCGGATACATTTTTTATAAAAAAATTTCGTTTAACGTAACTAATATATATTCTGAATATGAGCCAAAACGGACCATAAATACAATTTTTCGAAATAACACGATCCCAGCGCCACCTACCGGATACATTTTTTATAAAAATATTTCCTTTAACGTAACTAATATATATTCTGAATATGAGTCAAAACGTACCATAAATACAGTTTTTCGAAATAACACGATAATAGCGCCACCTACCGGATACATTTTTTATAAAAAAATTTCGTTTAACGTAACTAATATATATTCTGAATATGAGCCAAAACGGACCATAAATACAATTTTTCGAAATAACACGATCCCAGTGCCACCTACCGGATCCATTTCTTATAAAAATATTTCGTTTAACGTAACTAATATATATTCTGAATATGAGTCAAAACGTACCATAAATACAATTTTTCGAAATAACACGATAATAGCGCCACCTACCGGATACATTTTTTATAAAAATATTTCGTTTAACGTAACTAATATATATTCTGAATATGAGCCAAAACGGACCATAAATACAATTTTTCGAAATAACACGATCCCAGCGCCACCTACCGGATACATTTTTTATAAAAATATTTCGTTTAACGTAACTAATATATATTCTGAATATGAGTCAAAACGTACCATAAATACAGTTTTTCGAAATAACACGATAATAGCGCCACCTACCGGATACATTTTTTATAAAAAAATTTCGTTTAACGTAACTAATATATATTCTGAATATTAGCCAAAACGGACCATAAATACAATTTTTCGAAATAACACGATCCCAGCGCTACCTACCGGATACATTTTTTATAAAAAAATTTCGTTTAACGTAACTAATATATATTCTGAATATGAGTCAAAACGTACCATAAATACAGTTTTTCGAAATAACACGATAATAGCGCCACCTACCGGATACATTTTTTATAAAAATATTTCGTTTAACGTAACTAATATATATTCTGAATATGAGTCAAAACGTACCATAAATACAGTTTTTCGAAATAACACGATAATAGCGCCACCTACCGGATACATTTTTTATAAAAAAATTTCGTTTAACGTAACTAATATATATTCTGAATATGAGCCAAAACGGACCATAAATACAATTTTTCGAAATAACACGATCCCAGCGCCACCTACCGGATACATTTTTTATAAAAATATTTCGTTTAACGTAACTAATATATATTCTGAATATGAGTCAAAACGTACCATAAATACAGTTTTTCGAAATAACACGATAATAGCGCCACCTACCGGATACATTTTTTATAAAAAAATTTCGTTTAACGTAACTAATATATATTCTGAATATGAGCCAAAACGGACCATAAATACAATTTTTCGAAATAACACGATCCCAGCGCCACCTACCGGATCCATTTTTTATAAAAATATTTCGTTTAACGTAACTAATATATATTCTGAATATGAGTCAAAACGGACCATAAATACAATTTTTCGAAATAACACGATCCCAGCGCCACCTACCGGATCCATTTTTTATAAAAATATTTCGTTTAACGTAACTAATATATATTCTGAATATGAGTCAAAACGTACCATAAATACAATTTTTCGAAATAACACGATAATAGCGCCACCTACCGGATACATTTTTTATAAAAAAATTTCGTTTAACGTAACTAATATATATTCTGAATATGACCCAAAATGGACCATAAATACAATTTTTCGAAATAACACGATCCCAGCGCCACCTACCGGATCCATTTTTTATAAAAATATTTCGTTTAACGTAACTAATATATATTCTGAATATGAGTCAAAACGGACCATAAATACAATTTTTCGAAATAACACGATCCCAGTGCCACCTACCGGATCCATTTCTTATAAAAATATTTCGTTTAACGTAACTAATATATATTCTGAATATGAGTCAAAACGTACCATAAATACAGTTTTTCGAAATAACACGATAATAGCGCCACCTACCGGATACATTTTTTATAAAAAAATTTCGTTTAACGTAACTAATATATATTCTGAATATGAGTCAAAACGGACCATAAATACAATTTTTCGAAATAACACGATCCCAGTGCCACCTACCGGATCCATTTCTTATAAAAATATTTCGTTTAACGTAACTAATATATATTCTGAATATGAGTCAAAACGTACCATAAATACAGTTTTTCGAAATAATACGATAATAGCGCCACCTACCGGATACATTTTTTATAAAAAAATTTCGTTTAACGTAACTAATATATATTCTGAATATGAGTCAAAATGGACCATAAATACAATTTTTCGAAATAACACGATCCCAGCGCCACCTACCGGATCCATTTTTTATTAAAATATTTCGTTTAACGTAACTAATATATATTCTGAATATGAGTCAAAACGGACCATAAATACAATTTTTCGAAATAACACGATCCCAGCGCCACCTACCGGATCCATTTTTTATAAAAATATTTCGTTTAACGTAACTAATATATATTCTGAATACGAGTCAAAACGTACCATAAATACAATTTTTCGAAATAACACGATAATAGCGCCACCTACCGGATACATTTTTTATAAAAAAATTTCGTTTAACGTAACTAATATATATTTTGAATATGACCCAAAATGGACCATAAATACAATTTTTCGAAATAACACGATCCCAGCGCCACCTACCGGATCCATTTTTTATTAAAATATTTCGTTTAACGTAACTAATATATATTCTGAATATGAGTCGAAACGGACCATAAATACAATTTTTCGAAATAACACGATCCCAGTGCCACCTACCGGATCCATTTCTTATAAAAATATTTCGTTTAACGTAACTAATATATATTCTGAATATGAGTCAAAACGTACCATAAATACAATTTTTCGAAATAACACGATAATAGCGCCACCTACCGGATACATTTTTTATAAAAAAATTTCGTTTAACGTAACTAATATATATTCTGAATATGAGCCAAAACGGACCATAAATACAATTTTTCGAAATAACACGATTCCAGCGCCACCTACCGGATCCATTTTTTATTAAAATATTTCGTTTAACGTAACTAATATATATTCTGAATATGAGTCAAAACGGACCATAAATACAATTTTTCGAAATAACACGATCCCAGTGCCACCTACCGGATCCATTTCTTATAAAAATATTTCGTTTAACGTAACTAATATATATTCTGAATATGAGTCAAAACGTACCATAAATACAGTTTTTCGAAATAACACGATAATAGCGCCACCTACCGGATACATTTTTTATAAAAAAATTTCGTTTAACGTAACTAATATATATTCTGAATATGAGCCAAAACGGACCATAAATACAATTTTTCGAAATAACACGATTCCAGCGCCACTAAGTAGTTCCAATAGTAGAACAAAAATTTTATACAGATATACTTTTAGAAATAAAAGAAATTCAAGAGTTTCAGGAAAACAAAGAGGAAAATGGGGAAGAAAATTTTCCCACATAGAAAAAGATGTAGTTGTCCAAGAATGAAAGAATAATGGCTGAAAAAGAAAAAAAATTCAGAGTAATTTTTTTTTTTAATGCGATCCATAGATGTTCCAAACGAAAAACAAACAAGGGAGTGCTTACTGAAATGTTAACTTTTTACCATGAATTTTCGGTGTATCTGAGAAGAAAAGATTAGAAGCTTTGGAAATGTGGTGCTACAGAAGAATGTTAAAAATCAGATGGGTGGATAAAGTGACAAATGAAGAGGTGTTGTGGCAGATGAAGAAAGAAGCATTTGGAAAAATATAGCTAAAAGAAGAGACAGACTTGTAGGCCACATATTAAGGCATCCTGGAATAGTCGCTTTAATATTGGAGGGGCAGGTAGAAGGAAAAAATTGTCACGCAGGCCACGTTTGGAATATGTAAAACAAATTGTTAGGGATGTAGGATGTAGGGGGTATACCGAAATGAAACGACTAGCACTAGATAGGGAATCTTGGAGAGCTGCATCAAACTAGACTGAAGACAAAAAAAAGTTACGAATTATGTTATATTTAAGTATATAATTTCTATAAGTTTTCGAAAAAGTACAAATAGATTAATGAACGATTTGTTTTTATTTAAAATGAAGAAACGGTTACATCTTTTCATTTTTATCTTTGTCTAAAATTACATTTGTCTGTTTAATATAGAATTTTATTAACTCTTAGATTATATTTGATAAAATCTTCTATAAATGATGATCTGTTCTGAAATTTACATAGTAATCAGGTTTCCATTAATTAAAAGTTATAGAAATTTTGAAAATAAAAATTAAATAAACGATAGAAAACTTGTACATACATTATTATTGTGTTTATAAAGGTGTTCTTTTTTTTAATTATTAAAAAAGTACTACTCCTCTTTGAATCATGAGACCTTGCCGTTGGTGAGGGGGCTTGAGTGCTCAGGGATACAGAGTAGCTGGACCGAAGGTGCAACCATATCGGAGAGGTATCTGTTGAGAGCCAGACTAAGGAATGATTCCTGAAAGAGGGCAGCAGCTCTTTCAGTAGTTGTTAGGGGCGTGAGTCACAATGACTTAAACGGCCGTATCAACATCACTCAGTCCTCTGAGTACTGCGCAGCTGAAAGCAATGGAAAACTACAGCTGCTTTTTTTCCAAGAAAATGAGGCTCTCTGCATTTTCACATAGCAATAATGGAGGCGCCTTCCTTGGTAAAATATTCCGGAGGTAAAATAGTCCCCCGTTCGGATCTCCGGGTGGGGACTACTAAGGAAGGGGTCACCAGAAAATTAAAAAATAACATTCTACGAGTCGGAGCGTGGAATGTTAGAAGCTTAAAAAAGGTTGGTAGGCTAGAAAATTTAAAAAGGGAAATGGATAGGGTGAATGTGGATATAGTAGGAATTAGTGAGGTTAGGTGGGAAGAGGAAGGTGACTTTTGGTCAGATGGTTTTAGAGTAATTAACTCAGCGTCAAATAATGGGCAGGCAAGAGTAGGTTTCGTGATGAACAAGAAGATAGGGAGGAGAGTGGAGTATTTCAAAATGCATAGCGATAGAATCATTGTAATAAGGATAAAATCAAAACCTAAACCGACAACGACTGTTAACGTTTATATGCCTACAAGCGCCCATGATGATGATGAGGTAGAGTGTGTATACGAAGAGATTGATGAAGCAATTAAACACGTAAAAGGAGATGAAAATTTAATAATAGTTGGAGACTGGAATGCAAGCATTGGAAAAGGCAAGGAAGGAAATATAGTGGGTGAATACGGGTTGGGCAAAAGGAATGAAAGAGGGGACCGACTTATAGAGTTTTGCACGAAGTATAATTTAGTAATTGCCAACACCCAATTTAAAAATCATAATAGAAGAATATACACTTGGAAAAAGCCAGGCGATACTGCAAGGTATCAGATAGATTATATCATGGTTAAGCAAAGATTTAGAAATTAACTCGTTGACTGCAAAACTTACCCTGGAGCAGACATTGATAGCGACCATAATTTGGTGATAATGAAATGTAGATTGGGGTTTAAAAACCTGAAGAAAAGTTGTCGGATGAATCGGTGGAATTTAGAGAAGCTTGAGGAAGAGGAGGTAAAGAAGATTTTTGAGGAGGACATCGCAAGAGGTCTGAGTAAAAAAGATAAGGTAGAAAATGTAGAAGAAGAATGGGAGAATGTTAAAAAGGAAATTCTTAAATCAGCAGAAGCAAACTTAGGCAGAATAAAGAGAACTGGTAGAAAACCTTGGGTTTCAGACGATATATTGCAGCTGATGGATGAACGTAGAAAATATAAGAATGCTAATGATGAAGAAAGTAAAAGGAACTATCGGCAATTAAGAAATGCTATAAATAGGAAGTGCAAACTGGCGAAAGAAGAGTGGATTAAAGAAAAGTGTTCAGAAGTGGAAAGAGAAATGAACATTGGTAAAATAGACGGAGCATACAGGAAAGTTAAGGAAAACTTTGGGGTACATAAATTAAAATCTAATAATGTGTTAAACAAAGATGGTACACCAATATATAATACGAAAGGTAAAGTCGACAGATGGGTGGAATATATTGAAGAGTTATACGGAGGAAATGAATTAGAAAATGGTTTTATAGAGGAAGAAGAGGAAGTTGAGGAGGATGAAATGGGAGAAACAATACTGAGATCTGAATTTAAGAGAGCATTAAAAGATTTAAATGGCAGAAAGGCTCCTGGAATAGACGGAATACCTATAGAATTACTGCGCAGTGCAGGTGAGGAAGCGATTGATAGATTATACAAACTGGTGTGTAATATTTATGAAAAAGGGGAATTTCCGTCAGACTTCAAAAAAAGTGTTATAGTTATGATACCAAAGAAAGCAGGGGCAGATAAATGTGAAGAATATAGAACAATTAGTTTAACTAGTCATGCATCAAAAATCTTAACTAGAATTTTATACAGAAGAATTGAGAGGAGAGTGGAAGAAGTGTTAGGAGAAGACCAATTTGGTTTCAGGAAAAGTATAGGGACAAGGGAAGCAATTTTAGGCCTCAGATTAATAGTAGAAGGAAGATTAAAGAAAAACAAACCAACATACTTGGCGTTTATAGACCTAGAAAAGGCTTTCGATAACGTAGATTGGAATAAAATGTTCAGCATTTTAAAAAAAATTAGGGTTCAAATACAGAGATAGAAGAACAATTGCTAACATGTACAGGAACCAAACAGCAACAATAACAATTGAAGAACATAAGAAAGAAGCCCTAATAAGAAAGGGAGTCCGACAAGGATGTTCCCTATCTCCGTTACTTTTTAATCTTTACATGGAACTAGCAGTTAATGATGTCAAAGAACAATTTAGATTCGGAGTAACAGTACAAGGTGAAAAGATAAAGATGCTACGATTTGCTGATGATATAGTAATTCTAGCCGAGAGTAAAAAGGATTTAGAAGAAACAATGAACGGCATAGATGAAGTCCTACGCAAGAACTATCGCATGAAAATAAACAAGAACAAAACAAAAGTAATGAAATGTAGTAGAAATAACAAAGATGGACCACTGAATGTGAAAATAGGAGCAGAAAAGATTATGGAGGTAGAAGAATTTTGTTATTTGGGAAGTAAAATTACTAAAGATGGACGAAGCAGGAGCGATATAAAATGCCGAATAGCACAAGCGAAACGAGCCTTCAGTAAGAAATATAATTTGTTTACATCAAAAATTAATTTAAATCTCAGGAAAAGATTTTTGAAAGTGTATGTTTGGAGTGTCGCTTTATATGGAAGTGAAACTTGGACAATCGGAGTATCTGAGAAGAAAAGATTAGAAGCTTTTGAAATGCGGTGCTATAGGAGAATGTTAAAAATCAGATGGGTGGATAAAGTGACAAATGAAGAGGTATTGCGGCAAATAGATGAAGAAAGAAGCATTTGGAAAAATATAGTTAAAAGAAGAGACAGACTTATAGGCCACATACTAAGGCATCCTGGAATAGTCGCTTTAATATTGGAAGGACAGGTAGAAGGGAAAAATTGTGTAGGCAGGCCACGTTTGGAGTATGTAAAACAAATTGTTGGGGATGTAGGATGTAGAGGGTATACTGAAATGAAACGACTAGCACTAGATAGGGAATCTTGGAGAGCTGCATCAAACCAGTCAAATGACTGAAGACAAAAAAAAAAAAAAAAAAAAAAAAAAGTACTCGTGAAATAAAATTAATAATCATTCATATTAAACAGAAGAAATAACAGAAAACAATGGTTTATGTTATGCCTAAATAAAAAATACTGAAATAACAATAAATAATATTAATCTATTATGTTTATTTAAGAATGACAAGTGATCATGTAATCTCAAATAAAAAGATTCAAATTATTGCTTTAAAACATCATAAATTCTACCAGTCTTTCTCAATAATTTGTAAAATAAGTCTCCGATATAAGTAGTAATTTCATACTGCTGTTACTAGTTAACAATTCAACTGTAAATATAACAAAATGAAACATTCAGTTTCATATCAAATAAAATTACAGGAAAAATTTCAACAGGATACAATGAATAATCTTACATTATGTAAGGTAGCAGCCATTTAATTTCATCATCTTTTTTTAAAAATTCAATCAAAATATAGAAAAAAATGTTATAGAAATAAATAGTAAATATAGCGAAAAAACTGAAAATGTTGATACATAAAAATGTTTAATTACATTACTGTAATAGAAAAAAGAAAGTATGTCATCATGAAAGCATGGAACATTCTAGAAAAAACTATTTTTTATCAAACATATCATATTAATTTAAAATAAACTACAAAATATATCATCATATAATTCAATCGATGCATATTTATATTAAAAATAGATAAAATATTAAATGAATTATTATACTTCATTGCATTTTATAATTTTGAACAAAGGCATGGGCCACGTTGTAAAACGCAGTAAACATTTACGTTAAGTTTTAATTAAATAATTCAATTTAAAATACTTAAAACTATAAAATAACATTATTCCTAGCATTAATATGTTGTATTCAATAAGCTTACCCAATTTTAACTTAAAATCCTGGTCAGTTTTACATTTTATTTTAAAGTAACGACGGATTTGAAGTTAACTGTTCCGTACTTGCGACCACCAAGAGATACGTTAACCGACTAACGTCGAAAACAAGATCATCATCTTCCCTTAATTTATTTCTTTTTCTTCACTGAATTTATAACCTTTAATTTTAATGAGTGAATAATTTTTATTTATTTATTTATGAATTTTTATTATAATTATAAGTGAATTGAATTTTTATTTATACTACTATTTTATTATAATTTATAAAAATAATGTACTCTTTATTTTTATAAAAACAATAAAAATAGTCATCAACAAAAACAACTGTGATCAATGCAGCAGTATGTATATATGTAGCAGAGTTCATTTGAACATATGTTCGGGCAAAAAAAGGTTAAGTGAAATTAAATCAGTCGTAGCGAGTAAAAAAATTGAGAGAACGTTTAAAAAACAATGGTTGTAACAATATTTTAAGAAAATCTTGTTTAATGGTTTTTTGGTTACTAATAATTAAATACGTCTATTATAATTTAACCAAATTATTATTGAATTTTAAGGCTGAAGGTTAGCCTACGTTCACGTTCGTTTTTAACAGTTTTATTTTCAGTTTTACTGTGTGTTGTTTTAATAGAAATAGATAATATAAAAACAGTAATTGATACATAAAAATGCAAGTAGTAGATTGTACTAAATGTTAACAAAAAATATATATTAGAATTTCTACCCGGCTTCGCACGGGCTCTGTTCATTAACTTTGTTATCTTTCTTTTACAGGAAAAATATTATTCTGTTGATGAATTTTTGGTAATACTAGTCAAAAATATGAGTTTTCTGCATCCCGTTCAACGTGTACGTAAATATGTGCTCAAAAAAATTTCAAATGTATATATATAATTTCTTTTTATATTTGTTACTTATACTGACGTGATCTATATAATGTACTATATTTCAATCAAAATAAAGTTTTATTTTTCTTTTACATATTCAAGTCTTTATGTATTGATAAATTTTACTAAATATTCATAAAAAGAATTTTTACTCGGCTTCGCACGGTTAGTTAATAAATAGAATTAGATATCTTGTTTTAATAGACAAATTTTTTTTTTATCGTCAGCATTATATTATTGACTACGTTGAAGTTGATTTATTTAAAATTTTCTTTAAAACCTAGCCGGGAATCAAACCAAAGACCTTTCGGTTTAATAGCCGAGCATGCTTCTATCGAGTCTGTCTTTTAACATTTGTGTTTTTATAAAACAAATTATATGAAATCGGTTAATTATAAAATTTAAAATCTTTACTCATTTAAGAAATTAAAAAATCGCTGCAGCAGTCACATTCGTATAAAAGTAACGTTTCCATAAAATATACTGTTAATTCTACGGGGACTATTATACATAATCTTAACAAATACGGCAATCCTGAAATAACTTTTCAACAGTTAAATATAGAAAAGTTAAATTCAGCAATAGGATTATGACACATAATTTTAAAAAGGATTGAAAAACAAAAATGTTGATGTAAAGCAATCAGGCTACGTGAAGTCTAATTAAAATGGCGGTCATTTAATGCTTTTTTTCGAGATAATTAAAGAAATAATCAACAGTACCTCTTACATAACTGTTCCAACAATTAAAACTAAAAAATATATATGTAAAATAAAATTTAGCAAATGCTCCAACCACAAAACGATTTATATTTCGGTATTAGATTACCAAACACCCATGCTCTAAAAAAAAACAAGAATTTTGGGGTAAAAAATTTCGGACTACGACTACCCTGTCAAAATGGTGGCCATTAAATATTTTCACAATTAGTTATAATACATCAACAGTAAATCTCAAATAGCGTTCTCAAAAAATTAAAATATTAAAAAAAATTGAAATACGCTTTTGTTTAAAAAATAAAAATAATTTTACTTTCATATTAAATCAAGAATAAATATTTATAATAAACTCTGAATAAATTCAAATAACATTTTATATTGATAATGATGATCTTTAAATCTGTTTTCTACTGACGGTAGTGATTATATTTTTATACGAACATTTATTTATAATAATACATATTGAAGGAATTTATTAACAAAATTTCGGGTCTCGTGAGTTATATGACCACCACTATAAATATCCAATAAATATCTGTCCATAAATATTTGTCCAAGTTCGGTTATGAGATAACCAAATAATATATATATTTATATAATAAAACCCACCAAACTTAACCTACGCTTGCTTCTCTCGCTAACCATGACTCTCGAGCGAAGCGAGCATAGGAAAGTTTGGTTAGATTTTATTTATACTTTTAGATTTATTTATTATATAAATTTATATATATATAGTTATTTGGTTATCTCATAACCGAACATGGACAGATAACCCATGGACGGTCGTATAACCCATGAGATCCAAAATTTCTTTACGATTTATATCACGAATAATAAAAGGGCGCATGGGGCGCCCTTTATTGTATTAATTATATTTTATAATCATTTCATTCATAATTTTCTATGTAATACAATGAAGGACGTCCATGCTTTTAATATTCGTGATAAAAACGTAATTTCTGAGAAAAATTTAAATAAAATTTCAAATTTAAATTTAAAAATTCTGGCTGGTGGGTTATGTAGTTGTGATCTTGAATATTAGTTAAATTGGTTGCAAAAGAAGTGGTTGAGATGAAAATTGCAATGAAAAGCATAATAATACTGGAAAACAATTACTATCGTTCTAAAAGTGACCCGTTTAGACACATTTATTTTTCTGACTCAACAGAATATCGATTCCGGGAAAATCCCTTACATAAGTGTGTATGTTGGAATTTATTACGCTTAATGGGTGAAGTGAATAAAAAAAAAATATTTACTTTTTCTCGTCCGTTTTTTAGTAAAAAAATTCGCTTCTTGTGAAAAAAAAAATTAAAATTTTTTGGTGTTTACAACGTTCGGAGTATTTATCGGCCTGAAGAGTATTTTCTGTAAAATATACACAAATATTTTTTAGTATCTGTAAATACTTAAATGAAGTGAATAAAAAGCTTCTTTTTACTTCTAATAATTACTACAGAAATATTATTGCTACCTCAGATCAACATGAAAAGTAGAATCAAGTGCTGCGCGTTGTAAAATGGCTGAGTTAATGAATATGCGTAATCACAAAAATTATGTAAAGCATAGGTCTATCAGCGCTACGTATAAAAAACTTAATTTTTTCAACAAAATCGTTTAAATATTTATGTAATCGGTTTTTCTGCCTGAAGTAAATAAAGAAAAGGGTGAAGGATTAAATTCTTATCAGAAGATTAAAATATTTCTTTGACCCGGGATTTCAAAGCTGCATCAGCGAAGATTGTAGCAGTATGCTACAATACGGCATGTAGCGATATGTCCACATACCCGACCTTGACACCCTCATCAGAAAAGCTGGAAAATTAAAGGGAGACCACCCCTCCACAATTACTTCCTGTTTTTCCTTAAACTTTTACGCTGAAAGAGTGCATTCAATGTAAAATACATAGTAAAACACGGGTTTGAAATAACCCCAAAAATTACAACAAAGAACAATAAATTTTGTCAAGGGATCAAAGGTCAAAGTGATGCCGTATGCGGACGTATTTTTTCAGGGATTTTCGATATATTAAATAATAATTTCTCATCAAAAAAATCAGCAGTGTTTACTATTATATTTTCATTGAATCCACTCTTTCGTCGTGAAATTTAACTGCAAACGCAAAAAATATGTTAAAATTATCTAACAGCCTATGACTCTTCGTTTGTCTCGTATTTTACTACTTTTTCACTGTTAATGGTGAGTAAGAAACTATATTTTCATAAATTAATAAACAATACGCTATTGTATTAGGTGTAAAGTTCTCTTTCTGTTTCAGTTTTAATTTTCAAATCAATAACACTTATTTTAACCGATTCATCTTGTTTCGTACAATCAATCACGTACAACGGATATTTGTTTTTATAATCTGAAAACGTGTACGGCGAATCGATCTTTTTATAATATGATTTTTGAAAATCTATAAACATCTTATACATCATCGTTCGCGATTCCCTTCTAAATCCTCGTACGGATAACGATTTGAATTTATGAATACTTCAATATTTTTCACATTACACGAATCAAATTCTGACACGTCCCTTGTAGCTTTATTTATCCTATCTGTTTGAAAACCCACAGTAACGCATCGCGGTTTGTCTAATTGTGATGATGTTTTCACGTTCCACGCCACAGATTTTGTTTGAGGAACTGTTGGATTTCGAGAAAGTTCCCAAATTCTAAACGGCATACGCAACTCTTCATTTTTCTTTCTCGAGCAATTCCAATAGATATTGAGACCTCGCCTTTAAACGTTATATGTATACCCCCCCCCCCCCCTTTATATGAATACGATATATATATATATATATATATATATATGTATGAAAAAATTGAACATGGTTACCAAATACTATACAATTACAGTTTTAAAATTTTTCCCAATTAAAGGCCTACAACCAACAAGATTCAATGATTTTTTTTTATATAAGCCTTAAATGCTTATCTACGTATAAAATAAAATAACAAGTATAATTAAATGATGTATTATTGAATTTATAAACTATGCGTGAAAACGAAAAAAAAATTATAATGTAAATATATTGTCTAAATTTTTATTTTAGTGAACTGAATTGAATTAAAATGTAATAGAAGATTTTAATTCAAATAAATAAACTTTTAACCGTTAGGCACGGTTAGATTTTATCAGTGACAGCATATTGTTATTCACAGGAGTTTCAGCTGAAGTTATAGCAATACAATTTTTATCCAGTACTTTTTTGTTTTACCCAGTAAAAATAAGAGAAACCAATGACGACACTCTTTAGATTTTAGAACTGTGATTTATGGATCTTCAGACATTATCCTACTTTAAAAATTAATAGATAGATACATTAAATAACAATAAACAAAGTTCAGAAGAAAAAACACTTTTGAAGGATAAATAATTAAAAAAGTTAAAATTCATTCGTGCATTAATAAAAGGTCCTTAACAAATAAAATTACTCAACTTTAGAAACTTTGTATGTTAAAAGATTCAATGAAGAATTAAAAATGGCCTAAAATAACACTGACTTAATAATGAGAAGTAGTTTGTGTAATTCATGTTTTATTCATTGTTTTATCAGATGTATTATTTGAAGTATTAACCCGGATGTTTCTTTTTCTGCGTAGAAAAGGGTTAACTCAAAAAATTTAATATTGTCGGGTATATTTCTTATTCTAGAAAAGTTTTTAATAAAAAGTTAAGTTTTTAATAAAAAAGGTTTGATTTTGTTATCCGGGTAGGGAGCCTTTTACACTTCCTTTCCGAATCTATTAAATTTTATTTTTTATATAGTTTTTTTTTTATTTATTATTTTAGCTTTTATGTTTTAATGACTCGGTCTGTGATATTAGTTTTAAGATTCTAGTGATATTAGTTTTAAGTTTTATTTTTTTAATTTAGTTTTAAGTTTTATTTAATTTCTTTATTTTAGTTTTAACCTAGTTTAAGGTTTTATGTTTGTGTTTGATCTTTTTTAGCTTTTATGTATCATTTTTGTGCTTTTGTTATCCGAGAATGGGCCTTTTACATCCATCTCGGACTTTGTTTAATTGTTTTGCTTTTATTTTTGTTATTTTAAGTTTTAGTTTTACGTACTAGTTTTAATTACTTTTATTTATTTATTTTTTTAATAAAAAAAAATCCGGGCGATGATAACGTACAGACGTTTTTCGCCCTCCAAAAAAAAAAAAAAAGACACCGAAATACCTAGGCGTGACACTTGATAGAACGCTTTTTTCATTTAAGGAGCACCTAATGAAAACTACAGGGAAATTGAGAGCGAGAAACAACATCATACTCTGTGGAACGACGTGGGGAGCATCGGCTTCCACTTTGCGCACATCGGCTCTGAGCCTGGTCTTCTCGACTGCCGAATATTGTGCGCCAGTGTTGCTTAACAGCCCTTATATTTATAGAATTGATACTCAACTTAATGACACTATGAGAATGATTGCCGGGGTTATCAGGTCTACTCCCGTGGAATGGCTCCCGGTATTGAGCCACATACCACCCCCGAACCTGCGCTGTATGAACGCTCTTGTAAGAGAGTACAAGAAGATTATGGACAATCGACACCTGCCAATACGTGAAGACATTGAGGATGCCAATCGTGGTCGCCTTCGGTCTAGAAAGCCACCTATCAAAACAGCAATTGCTGCCAAAGAGGACGGATTTGACCTAACTGACGCCTGGCGTCGAGAACGGACCACAAAGCAGAATAACCAAATCCCATGTATTACTCAAAGACCGCCGGATTTTGACTTGCCACGTAAGACATGGTCAACGCTAAACAGAATACGGACTCAGCATGGTAGGTGCGCTTATTTTCTGCATAAATGGGGTAAAACACCGACGCTTTGCGAGTGTAGTTAAAATCAAACTGTTAAACACATCACAGAAGTTTGCCCTAGGACAGCTTATGAAGGGAATCCTGAAGATTTCCTGATGGCGACTCCAGAATCGATAGCATATTATTAGTTTGTTAAATCTTTGTTTATAATTTTGAATGTAATTGGTATTATGTTTTAGTGCCATACGCTAAATAAATAATAATAAACATAAAAAATGCCGCGTAAATTTATGCCACGTTTACATTTATGTTATTTATTCATTAGAACGAGGAAAACAGCCGGAAATAGAATTTCTGATGAAAGAATTGAGATATAGAACTACGTTGATAGAATGAGAGAAAATATATTACAAGAAAGTTCTACATTTAACGAAAAAGGAGGGACAAAAAATTCAAAATAATGAGCGGTTAAGAAAGGAATCGGAAGAAAAATATAATGGAAGAATTGTGGGTGTGAGGAGACAATGAAAAAGAATGTAGGGGCCCTACTCAAAAAAAAAAATTGGAAGAGAAAACTTGAAGATTATTTTTTCATATCAATAAAATATTCAAAAATGTTAAATATAATTTCCTAATTAAATGTTTTTTTTTATTTAAACATGCAGTATGTCTGCATTTTTAAAATTCTATTATCACATTTATAAACAACTACTTATACATTTATAACTACTTATGTTATCTTACAGGCAGTGTAATAAGAAGCTAAAAAATAAATACTTTCAATCGCATAAAGAACATTTAAAATATTTTAAAAAATCTCATTTAATCTAAGAAAAACATAAGATTAACTATCGAGGTTTTTTTTTAACCCCCGGGTCTATCGTTGGGCATTGCTTCAGAGGATGAGATGCATGATTTGTAGCGTGTGTGAAAATGCCATACCTGACCGGGATTCGAACCCGGGATCTCCAAATGAAAGGCCGAACCGCTACCACTTGTGCCACGGATGCCGGCAACTATCGAGGTTGATCAAAAAATTACTAACTTCTCATTTTATTTCAAATAAATCGTTACCTTGATTTCGATGCCTTTACATTAATCTACCAAAAATAGGAATCTACTATCAACGCAGAAATAACATACATTATAAAGTTTTAAAGCAGTTTGTTATATAAGTTTTAAAACATTATAAAGTTTGAAGGTTTATATAATAAAAATTACCCGTCTGATTTAAAAAAAAAGACACCATCATTTATATAATTTTATTCTGCATTTAATGGTTTTAAATGGTAATTTTTTATTGCATTTTTAAAGTATGTTATTGTGGTAAGAACGAAAAAGATAATATTTTCCGCACCCTCTGTCACATATTTTGACTTTGTCGTTTGCCATTAATATAATAAATTAATAATATTATATAAAATAAATTAAATTAAAAAAAAAAAAAACATTTAAAATCAATGGGTGATTAATATTGTTTCTTGTACTTTCTGTCGAGATTATAAACTACGGAAAATTTAACATAATTATTTCAAAAATATAAATAAAAGATTTGCGATTCCCTTAAGTTACAGTTAATTGTTATATTTTACTTTATAGAAAAAACTATTGAGCATTTTCCAAAGAAGTTAAGTATTTTTATTAGAATCCTAACCTCGTTTGGAATTATAGCTAAAGTTTTTAGTAAAATTGAAGTTATTGAATCGACGAATCTAATGAAAATCTTAATGAAATATTGACGAATCTAAATTATATACTTCAAATATAACAATTACTTGTGAATATTCTATCATTATCAATAATATGTAATTTAAAATTATCCTACGTCTTGTTTGTATTTGCAAATTGCGTGAATTATATCGAAAAATAATTTTATACAAATCTACTTAAAAGAAAAAAAAACTGAAGATAAATTTAAAGAAAGAATAACAAGGAAATTCTTCGGAAATTTTTTTCTTAATTTAAGGTAACAAAACACACAAATGATTTGAATTTTTGACATCGAAATCAGCTGATTTACGATGACGAGTTTTGTCACTAGACCAACCCAGTGGTTTAAAAAATTATTTTTTTCAAAACATCAATAAAAATTTGTAATATTATTTAGTGTTTGTAACGTCCCTTTATGTCTATTATTCAGTTTAGAAAATCCTACCATGAGAAATCACGATTTCATTTCTACTGATATTTTTTTAATATTTTTTATAAGTACCATAATCATTACAATCATTATTATATAATTGATTACCAATTGCGGTAAACTGATTACCAGTATCAAGAACTGAAAAAAAAATTATTAAGTAAATATTAAATTTATCAACAAATTTTTTTTAGATAAGTTGTGGGAAAATTAAATCTTATTATTTATTTTATTATTTTTTTTTTAAGCTTTAAGGGCATCAACTGCTATGCTCTTTATACCCTTCCACAACAAAAGAAAAAAATATGCTATTCCCTTCCGGTAAAAACGCTAGCGACATAGTCAATAGGCTTGTCTTGTCAATAGGGATCATCTAAACGAGTGACTTGTCATGGGATTAAAACCCCAAAAGAAACACACAATGGCAAGGATGTAGATTATTGTTCTTACCACTTAAAAACAAGAAACCATTTCTTTCGAAACGTTGTCAAACAATCAAATTTACATCAAATAAGACCTTGAAAATCATTATTTCAAAATTTGAGAAAACACCAGCATAAAAATATAGTTTCAAAAACATAATGACGAGGGTGTAAAGAGCCCTTGCCACTAAATATCACACATCACTTGTAATAGATGTTCAGAGAACATCAAAAAGACACATCTTAAAACCTGTCGTGTTATACAAAAATAAAACACAAATTATATTAAAATAAATTCTTCATAGAAATATAAAATCGATCTCTTGTTAAATTTTATCGCTTCGGTTTCTCTTTCGGCTATCCTTTTTTACTCCTTTTCTCCATCTCCCGAAATGCCTCGATATCGAAATCCATCGCATCTGAGTCCTCAGTGATAGAGTCTTCAGTTCCTCCGCCGTAAGTCTCGGAGGATCTCCAGCTTCTGGTGTCAGATGACACCGGCTCCGCTGGCGCATTCAAAAACATATCGCAGTCCAGACTGGATGTTCTCACCGCTAGAATGTGTGGGGCGGTCGGTTGTCTCGCCCTGTCCGCTAAAAGCATCTGTGCTTTGGGAGGCTCCACTGTTAGTTTTTTAAAGTTTTCCTTTTCCGGAATCATAACTTCTCGTTTCGCAGATCTCTCGGTGGAGATTTTTTCCTCCTGCACTTTTACTTTAGTCGGTTCAATCTTCCTCTCAGTTACTGCTTTAATTGTAGACTCAAATTTGGGCTTTACGGAGCTGCTTTCAACAGATCTTTCTACTTTCTTCTGCAACGGCTTCGGGTTGTTTTTCCTTGGTCGACTCTGCATTTATCCTCGATGATACGTTCGACCATTTTAGCTAAAGTTGGTGCCAATTCTGACAGCATATCTTGTGAATTTATAGAAGCTATAGGAGCAACCGCAACTCGTGCGTATGAAGCTGTCTTTGGCGTTCTGCTAAGCTCTTTAAAAAATTCGTTAAATAGAGGTTTTTAAAGAGGGAGACCGACTGAATTAATTTCAGGAAAACCTATTGCTTAACTGTATGAATGCGCTGAAAAATAGAGGAAGAATTTGTTAAATTTTTTCTAAGAATTCTATTTGTTGTGTCTACGTACTGATCTAAGTCTAAGTAAATGATCCATCTTCCATCATACAAAAGCCAATCGGAGTTGCATAAGTTATTGATAGACACTTTCTCCATCGTATCGTGCGGCAACGCCTTGTAACCTTTAAAGCAATATATCAGCAATGCACAGGCTGTACTGCTTCTCACTATGGAAAAGAGATTGGACTTTTCAATTGACTATTGTTGCTATATTTCAAAGTACAAAATCAAAGTATAAACCTAACGTTCACTACCAGTAAGGACCATGGATAGGAAACTTTCATTTTCTATGATAAGTTGGTGAAATTCAAAGTCAGAATACATAATGTCCTGTAACAAATTTCCAAATCCCAATAAAGGTCATGAAAGGTGAAAAATTAAGTATCGTGGATGAGCTGCTTGAAATGGTTTTATACTTTAAAAATTTGTGTTGGCTAAGGGCATACCTGCAAATTAACTATACTTCACTCACAGGCCATAGTGGGTGTGAGTTAAATTCTGCAAATAATATTTCATTTAAGATTAACTATTATTAATTTATTACATAAATATTTTTAACTAATACAGTTTTTTAATGTGAAAAAATAATTGGTCATTATGCTTACTTAACATGCTTAATTAATAGGCCATTCATAGATTGTCTGTATCCTATGAGTGAGACAGGGTACATAAAAAAAATAATAGTATTCAAGAATTCCCAATAACCAAGTTTCACATCAGGGAATCCCAGCAATAGAAATCAATTTTCTTCATCTTCTCTTGTAATAGAAATAATTTATTTATTAAAATGATAGATATATTGAGACAATTTACCAATAATGACTGTAATGTGAGGCTTTCTAAAAAATTTTAATGCCTCCTTTTTTTGAAAACAGATAAACATAACATAATTTATTATTATAAAAATAAAACAAAAACAAAATGTTATAATTTATTAAAAAATTATATATAAAATTTTTTAAACGATACAAGGAAACATTAAATATAAGTTTTTATATTTCATGACTTCATAACCAACCAGCTTGCTGTTGATTTTTTCGGTTCTCCTTAATTAGCCAGTTCAATAATGGATGAAAAAATACCATCAAACCTTGTGGTTTGACTTTACGTGCTTTAGTAACAATATGCAGTGCATTAGTCCATGAAGTTGCAGCACCTTCAGATAAAAGCCTCCTAAAATATAAATAAAAACAGTCACTAGAAATAAATCGATTACAAGTAGAAATCAGACAAAACGAAAGTATATAATTTTAAATTTCAGTCATCAGTCAGTCATCAATACGAGCAGACATGATTGAAATGAGTAACTGATAGGAGTACTTATCTCCGTTGTGTCATTCAATAGATAACCATGCATCAACAATAACTAAGATTTTGTGATTCTTGATTTTAATTTTTGTACTCAATTAACACTATAACAGCAATGGCAGACTCGTGTTTTTCAGTGTTTGCAAAAATTTAGCAATACTAAAAATGTAATAGAATGCTATGTCTGTCATGAATATTTTCAAGCAGAGTGTACCAATATATACATCCTATATTTTACACTGTTTAATGTTTCGCTTTGTGAAAATCTACGTAAAGTACGCATGCGTAAAGCAAAGTGGAAGTGTGAATGTATTCAACAGGGAATCAGGGGGATTCTGAGTATGTGTCCTCAGGTGAGGAATTGAAAATCTTTAACAAAATCTGAACCAGTTTATAAACTTAAAATTTGATAAACTAAATAATAAAATAGCAGAACTAACTGCTGCAAACATTAGTTTACAGTAGTCTACTGAAAAATTAAAACCAAAAATGCTAACTTACAGAAGCAATAAGAAAGATTCCATATCAAAATCAAAAATTTACATACTGAATTCATCAGTCTACAGCAATATACTTGAGTGGAAAATTTATAAGTTATTGGTGTCTCCCAAACAAATTGGGAAAATATGAATTTCTACAGTAAAACTGTAGAAAATAGAATCAAAAAGTGTCCACAATCTAAAGATTGTAAGATTACAAGATGATCAATGTTCCTTTTTAAATTGAAAGAGATATCTTGTGCACATAGACTCCCACCATTTAAAAAAGATAAAATACCATCAATTTGAGTTAAAATTCATATCAAGAATGACAAAAGTGAAATAGCTAGTTGCTGACAAAAACAAAAGAAACACTCATTCAACCTATCTGAATCAGGTCCTATTGATAAGCAACATATATATAAACAAGCATTTGACAACATATAATAAAGAACTCCTTTGCAAGATGAGGAAACCTAAAAAAGAAAATATGCTGGTGTCAGTATGAGTGAAAGAAACAAAGATTCTTCTTTAGACAAGAACAGAAATATTAATGGAATGTGACTGAAAACTACTATAGGTAGAATTATGTGTTTGTTTATATTATTATTATTGCTATTAAGTTGTAATTACTAATATTATATTTGGATCTCTTTTGTTTTGATATATTTTCAGTACATAAATAAGTATGTTTTAAGTACATATATTATGTTTAAAACAAGATATATTTTATTATATGTATTTTAATATAAATATTTTTAATTTAGTTTTCTATGTTATTATTACTGCCTATAATTAGGCCGATGTTGAGAGATTTAAAAATTAATATACAGTAAAATCTCTCATGGAGACCACCTCTATAAGACAATCACCTCTTAAAAGACCAGTATTTCTCGAAATGTAAATAAATTCGCTAATTTGTTGTCATTTTTTTTTTTTTTGTATAAAACTAGATGTTGGTCACAAATTTAATAGCAGATCAAGAGAAAGTCTTAATTCTATTACAAAAACTTTTCAATCATTTAAAAAGATAAGACAAGAAAATGCAAATTTAAATCGTGTACAGAAATACACTGCTTATTCATTCATTTTTACCAACTTGTACAAAGTAAATAAAGTATTGTGATTGCAAAAAAAATTTCGGTTTTCAGATTTCAATGGAAATATCCATTTTGACCATCCCTGAATCCATTTTGACTAGCTTTGGCATGACGTCTGTTCAAACATATGAATGTATCCCGTATAACTCAAAAATGATTGGCTGTAGGATGTTGAGACAACTAGCTGTGCACCTCCCCTTTAATTGCAATCAACTGAACCAAAAGTGTCCAAAAAAGTCCAAAATCTAAAAAATGTGGATTTTGGACATTTTCTTAACTGCAGTAATAAGCTTTTCAATGAGCTTTTCAACGATATATCATAAGTGTTACTTATTTTCATTGGTTCCAGAGTTATAGCCAAATCAAATTTTAAATATTGAAATATTTGGATCTTACAGGGGAAGGTCTGATTCAGTTCAAAGACTTCATCTCACTTTTTAACTTTTTTTAAAATTTAAATGTACTGATTTATTAATAATAATTATTAACCCATGATTGTAAAAACATTTTACAATAACTAATAATTCAATAATAACAATAAATTTGGTAAAACATCTGATTATTTAATATAATTGAAAAATATAATTTACAATTGTATTATTTTTGGATTTTCTATGTCAATTTTATTTAATTGTTCTGGAATTTCTGTTTGATTTTATCTACATTAAAGTTAACTACAGAGTGACTAAAAAATAGGCCATCACAAGAACAATGTATACACTGAGGCATAAATGCCTGATCTTTAATAAATTGCAAAAAATTCTTATCTTTTAGTTCATTACGCCTCTGATATGTTGGATAATATTCTCCCTATGTCTGAGTTGATAATCATTTCGTTTATTTGTTTTTTGTTGCCGGTCATTTAATTGTTCTTTGGTTTAATATAATTCTTCTGATCTTAATTTGTGTACATGTTCTCTAGTTTACAAATATTCTCTCTCTTTATATTCATCATCCTCTCCTAATTTTTTTATTCTTTCTTTGGTTTTAACATTTTCTTCCCCTTCATATTCATCTTTTTGTCGTTTTTTGAGATATAATTCTTCATCTTTCTTTTTCCTTATAATTGTTTCTTTTTCATTTTTGATAATTCACCAAATAATCCCATAATAAAAACCGAATATTTTATACCATAAAGTCAAAATTAACATTTGTAACCAGTATATAGGAGTTCACTAAACGGAATAGTTTTAATTATTATTAACTATTTATATGACACACCAGAAATCTAAAAAATTTGTTTCAGCAACTCACACAGATATGAATAATACTGATCTAGCAATACGAATAATAAAGGGACTTTTACTCTACCCTAATATTTCATGTAAGATTGTTGAATTAATAATTGTATACATATTTGATGTTAAAAACTAATATTTCAGCAACTGTGTAACTATCCACTTTAATAACGAACTGGAGCATCATATCTCACTTTCAAATGAAATAAGTTTAAATGAAGTGCAGCAAAGAATGTATATATGTAATTTAATAGGTGTACAAGGAAGTCATGTGATGTCCACATCAGATTTTTATCGTCACGTATCCCAAGATGTTTATCATAACCTACTTCATAGAATATAACATTCTAATGTTATATAGGCAAATTAAAACATTGTTATGTCTTGCCAAGCAATTGGTGGCAGACTTCAGTTCTGATTGGTGGCAGACTTCAGTTCTGATTTGTCACTACTGGACTCAGTTATTCAGTTGAGTTATACATGTAATCATATGTCTTGGTTTAACGATCATGTTTTCATGTACTTTTTTTATCATTTTTATCACTGTACAGTTTTTTTTTTAAATTTCATTAGTAAAATGTAAGGAAAAACAAAATCAAAAAATTAAATTTCGAAATGTGATTAAAGATTATTGAAAATGCTGGCTGTGACTGTCACAAAGAAAATTAGCAGAAAAATACAATTGTGATAAAACACAAATCCAAAAAATTTTAAAAGAAGAATGGTTTAAAAATACTAATAAAAATATAAAAAAGAAACTTTTCAACTTTACAAAGAAGTGAATGATTTCACTTTGGCTTGATTTGAAGCCAAATATTCAAATCGTACGCCTATTAACATTTACAGGAAGCAGTGATAGATGGAAAATTCTGTCGCCGAAACAATATTACTTTAAATAATTTGTTTGGTGAAAGTGAATTCGTCAGTGAAAATGTAGAGGCAGAGTGGTTTCAACAGTTGTCATCGTTAATAAAAGACTATGATACAAAGACATTTTCAATGCTGACAAAACGGGGCTTTTTTATCAAGCTTTACTGACTAAGTCACTGATGCGTACAGACTAAAAAAGTAAAACAAAGAATAACAGTGATGTGTGTCAGTGTTGTAGGAGAAAAAACCTCCATTAATAATAAATAAACAATTTGTACGGACAAGATGTTTAAAAAACCGAACTGAAAGTAGAATAATATGCAAATTGAAAGGCTTGAGAGATAGGCTTGATTTTCACCGAATGGACTGAAGATTCAATAGAAAAATGAAAAAAAAAAAACAGAAGAAAAGTGCTGCTAATTTTTGACAATGCCCCATGTCTCCAGAAATTACCTTTAACATTTTTTTATTGTTATTTTTTGCTAACAATACAAGTTACAACCATTAGATCTTTGAGCAATTCAGTTGTTTAAACTTCTTTATCGCCATCGAATAATGACTACTCTTGCAGCCATTATCGGACTCAATTCAAAATGTGTATGACTTGATTAAAAAAATGTCTTTGCTGGATTTAGTGGAATATGTAAAGAAGCATAGATTAGTGAGGATGAAAAGATAGTAAAAAGGTGTTTTAAGAAGGTGGTATTGCTTTTGGGTTATCTGAGAAAAAATTTGAACGAAGAAACTTAATTCAAACTGAAAATAAAGTTGTAGAACTAGGTCAGCAGATCGGCACAGACATTAATGTTCACTTTAATGAAGATGAGAGATTAAAGAGATGTAAATGACTGGGAGAAAGAAGTTCTGGATAACCATGCTAATGCTTCTACATCGAAAGATGTGGAAGAGGCTTAGATTGAAGAAAAACCGCTGTTTCTTTAGTTGATGCTTTAAATTGTATCAACAAATTAAAACAATTAGATCGTAATGTTGGAAATAATAAAATCATCAACTTGTGTTAGAAAAGGAAGTGATTTGGCAAAGTCAAGTAGGAAGACTTCGCTGTATAAATACTTCAAGTAGAAAGCGTTGTTATTAAAGGTTAGTAAATAAAATTTATGTTAAATACTGTATTTGGTATTTACAGTATTTTTCAATGCGCATTTCATTTGCTTAAAATAGAAAATTAATTATCCCCTCATTTAAAGTATTTACTTTAATATTCGATTTTTGTTTCCATTATACAAATTTTATTAATGTGTTCTGAGAACCTGTTTTCATATTTTTATTAGTATTTTTTTTTCTTTTCCATTATTCTCATCAACCGAACTGTCATTGTTAGTAATATGTATATAGTTTGACTACATTTTGTAATTTTAATGAAAGGAATCTGTTCTATACTTCCAATAACATTTTTTTTTTTATTAGAATATTGATTTCCAAAACTTGTAACAAGAATTATTACAGCCAAACCAACATACCTTTAAGAAATTATTATGACCACACTGACAGTCATGTTTCTAAGGTGACCTCTACAAAAGATCAAAATTGTCTGGAACCAGGGATGGTCATCTTAGGGAGACTTCATTATATATTGAAACATTAATATATATTGAAACTACTAAGATGGAGATGAAATCAGACATATCTTTAGATGTACTTGCGATGTCAGGTTTTGTTAGTTGTATAAATATTCCTACTGGAATGTAAGCAGATAGAGCCACATGTTTGGACCATATGTTTGTGAGACATCCAAAAATAAAGGAAATAAAATCTGCTGTAGTTAAAACACGATTTACAGATCACAATAGTGTAGCTCTAGCCATCTCAAACAATTTTTTAATAAATTCTAGTACAACTGCAATGCAAAAGTAAATTCCACATGGACAATAATTTGTTATTAAAACACTTACAGATGCAGGATTGGAACCTAGTAGTTTATGAGGCAGATGTTAACATTAGTACAAACAGGTTTAATAAAATTATTAGGGGCTGCCTATATTAAAAAAAAAAAAAATTAGGACTCAAAGAGCATGACATAAAAAATTAAAATCCTGGAAAACCACAGGATTAGTTAGGTCAATTAGGAAGCGTGAAAAAATGAGTAAACTTGTTTTAAAACAACCCTTTAACCTTGAAAAAGATAATAAAAAAATATATAGCAACATTGTATATAGTTTAATTAGAACCACTAAGAGAAATTATTTCAGGAGAAATTAAATGAAGCAGGCTCAAATTCAATAATTATCTGGGAATCTCTAAATAAACATCAGGAATTCCCAATATAATAATATATTGGGAATTGAAATCGGAAAGTGAATGCAGCTTTGCATATTAAGATGACAGATGAATTCAATGATTATTCTTCACAAGTGAGACATAATTTTGCTAAGGGTAATCGCTCGGGAGGACTACCAGTAGTTTTTTTTTTGAGGCGAAAAACGCCTGCGCGTTATCATCGCCCAGAATTTTTTTTAATAAAAAAATAAAAGAAAATAAAGCTAATCTAAAAAAATGAATAAAACTTACAACTAATCTCACAGATAAAATCTAAAATAAAACCAAAAGCGAATAGAATTCAACAAATTCCGAGATGGATGTAAAGGGCCCATTCTCGGATAACAATAAAACTAAAAACCATAAAAGATCTAACATAAAACTTAAAACTAGGTTAAAAACTAAAATAACAAAATTAAAAAACTTAAAACTAATATAAATTATGTAATAAAAAATTAAAACTAAGTTAAAAACAAAAATTAAAAAAGTGAAATAAAACTTAAAACTAATATCACAGATGGAGTCTTTAAAACATGAAAGCTAAAATAATAAAAAAAGGAAACTATATAAAATTTAACAAATTCCGATAGGGAGTGTAAAAGTCTGCCTACTCGGATAACAAAAAATCAAAAACACAGAACCAAAAAAATTAAAATTAAAAGTAAAATTAAAAAAAATAAAAAACTTATAACTCTCAGCATAAAAAATATACACGACAATATTAAATTTTTTGTATTAACCCACAACTACGCAAAAATATTAACATCTGGTTTAAAATTTCATTATCATTGTACAAGACACCACGGATGTTTCTGGGTAGATTAAATTTACGACGCAATGCCGCATGACATATGCATTCTATGATTATGTGCTGCACAGTCATGCGGCTGTTGCATTGTGCGCATAGGGGTGTATGTCCTCCTGACATCAGGTACTTGTGTGTGACCTTCGTATGCCCTATCTGCAATCGACAGAGGACTACTTCCTCACGCCGAGTTTTTCTGCATGAGGAGTCCCATGGCAACACAGAATCTTTAATCTGCCGGAGTTTATTATCAAAGGTAGCCATCCAGTCACCTTGCCACCTTGCTCTCAGTGATTGTTTTACACAGTTAATAAAATCAGAATTAGCAACTCGGGTGGTGAAAGGAGGCTGATTACATGCTTCTTTGGCAGCGGAATCTGCATGTTCATTACCTGGAATCTCTACATAGTTAGTGAAAATTATAGTGATTATCATATGACCTGGAAATTTAGGGAAGCATTTGATTTGCAGATAATATCTGTGAATGATCTTATTTACTACATGGGAAAATTACAGGATGTATCCGCCCCTGGATATGATCAAATACAGTCTTTGTTTGTAAAAGAGTTTATAAAAGTTTTTCTCAAACCTCTTTTACAAATGTTTAATCTAAATTTGTTATAAGGTATCTTCTCTGAAGTCTTTAAATTGGTGAAAATTGTTCCTGTGTTTAAGAATAATGAATACACTAGCAGATCCCACTATCGCCAAATCTCCTTTCTAACTGTACTCTCTAAAATTTTGGAGAAAATAATAAAAGATCAATTGTTCAGACTCTTAAAAAGGAACAAAATAATAACAAACATCCAATATGGGTTTAGATAGAGAAAAAATATTAATGATGCTCTATTTATATTAAATGCAAATAAATATCAATAAGGTGATTAATAAAAGCAAAAACTGTTTAATTACATTTTTAGACTTGGCTAAGGCATTTGACACTGTGCACAGGGAAAAACATATAGATAAACTACACCTAACTGGTGTTAAAAATAGGACTTTCAACCTATTTTAAGAACAGGAAGCAAATTGTAACATTGTATGGTGTAGTAAACAGCATACATGATGTAGCTTTTACTCATCTACATCAATGATACCTCAAAAACTGATATCAGAGGTAAAATATTTCTATTTACTGATGAAACTGCTAAGTTTCCTGAGGGTGATGATTGGGATTCAGTTTACCTCTCTGCTCAATGGGATCTTGCAAAGTTGAAATCATGATTTGATCATAATATTTAATTTTAATTAAACCTAATGAAAATAAAATTCATGCCTCTTTCATTAAAAAACAAAGGTGATTCAAGAAGTGACTGCCTAAAAGTGCATGTTTGTGGTTGCACTGTGAATCAGAGCTGTATTTGTAAAAAGATTGAAAGAGTTAACACATATAAATACTTGGGTTTAACAATTAACGAGGTCCCTGTTGTATAGTAAAAGTGCATCAGTGGATGTTTGTTTCCTACAAATAAACTATACTCATTCATTAAATGTAAATAAATGAATTGAGACTACTGTATTGCACTCATATCTAATCACTAATGTTTGAAGGTGTTATTGTGTGTGGAGGAGCCTACAAATCTATAATAAACTGTTGAATATCACACAAAGATTTATTGTGACAGCTGCATAATATGAACCATCTATACTCCACAAAGAGTACTTTTCAACAAATTTTAACTATCAGACAGCTATTATTAAGTACCTGCTTGTGTTTGCTTACAACAATTATCAATAAATTTTCAGGATAACTGTCCATGAATACAGTACAAGCACTATTGCTAGGAATACAATTTTGCTAGGCAAAAATTTAAAAAAATCTTACATTAAAACAAATTCATATATTATATTGTCCAAATTTTTCTCAGAAATATCCCAATTAATCTAAAGTATTTGATGCATTGTCATCAATAACCTATAAGAAGAAAATCAATGCATGACTAAGAAAATGGACTGTAAAAATCAGATAATATCACCTGCTCTGCATATAGGCAATAGAGATTAAAATTGTATCGGCAATATAAAAATTGTAACTGACAATATATACTAACACTTTGTATTTGTACGTGTTGAATTTTGTGACAGTTAACTAATGGGTGATCTATAATGTAGCTTCTCAATAAAGCACAGTTACAATAACTATTCATATTCTTTCACTTTTTTATAGCTAATTCATATTACCTACATCACTACAAATTATTTTCCATCTGTAACTATTATAATATTGTTATATATTTTTCAAATGGTTATGAATGTAATTATGTACTATGCATATAGGACTCCTACCCAAGAACATGTAACTAGGCATATTTGGATAGTAATTCCATGTTAATTAATTAGTTTTATAAAATTACAACTTAAATTAATAATTTGAAACTTATAATGATAATATTAATTTATTAAATTAATGATGAATTATGATGTAAAACTGTTTAATTTAATGGAATAAATTTGATTTGATTTAAAACAGTTCTGAAGTCAACTATATTTACTTTTTTAATTTAAGGTTAACTTGGGTCTGATTGACCCTTTCCTGAGTTTAGATCTTCACAGCATCCAGGAAATTTGATTTATGGTGGAATATACCTCAGACACAGGTTGAAGTTTTACAACTTAAAATGTACAAGAAACTAGATGGCATTTCCCATTAATGATAGATTGGCTTTAGGAGGATTAATTAATTATATTTGATTTGCGTGTTGTTTTCTGCCTTTCCTAGCACTGTCATTTAACATTCATAGTTGACTGTTTTTAGAGTACCTCCATTCTTAAAACTAATTTTAATACCGAGTCTTCCTGAGTTGGGATCATCAAATAAATAGTGATATTAAGCTCCTCCCACTCTCCATCCCTACTGTCATGATCTCTTCTGCTTTGTCCCTCCTGCTGTAACGGTTCTAAATTTTCTTAATATTTCCATGTTTTCTAGAATATTTAAAGGTTTTTCTATTTCTGCATATTTAACATTTTTATTGATTTTGTAATTTCACTAGGAATATGTATTTTTTCTCTCAAATATGTTGCATAATTTAAATATTTTTTCTGATATTTGTACGACCTTATATATTCATTAAATCTTGCTTTAAATTTCTGCTCTGTTTGTTCTATATATGTTGCATTACAATTGCATTTTAATTGGTATATTCCATTTTTTTCTAATTGTCTTTTTCTTCTACATTATTTCTAAATTTATTCTTGATGATATTATTTGAGGTAAATGCTATATTTCTTAAAAAAGTCCTTCACTTTATATATTTCTTTTTTTGTGAACATAAATTTTCCCCATTTTCATTTTTCTTCTTTTTCTTTTTCTTCTGGCAAATTATTGTTTCTTTTTTGCTTTATCTTTCAAAATAGTTTCTTTGTTGTACTCTTTTCATAATCATTATTCACTGCTATTTGAAAGATAGTTCTTTTTTTATTCCACTTTACATAATGGTATACTGATTACTCTATTGAATATATGTCTAAATCCAGCTGCTAATTTAAGATCCCATGGATGGCTAGAGTTTGCATTTATAATATTATCTGTGTATATGGATTTTCTATATAAATCAAATTATAGTTTTTCTGGTTTCCTTATTATTGTCTAATCTAAAAAGTTTATTGTATTTTTTCTTCTTTTTCATTTAAAAACTTAAAATTTTTATGCAGTTTGTTAATTTCATTTAATATTAAATCTCCTTTGTTTGTTTTTATCCTTTACTATTATCAGTGAGTCATCCACGTATCTTACATATTTAAGCAGTCATAATTTTCCAATATCACTGATATATATTTTTCTTCTACATATTGAGTAAAAAATTCATTTAAAATCCCTGACAAAGGGTTTTCCCATTGCTAATCTGTCTTGTGGTATATGTATTTTATCATTAAATTTAAACTGGGTTTGGTCTAAAATAACTCTGTATCTACACAATCTTTGGTTCAGAATTCTATTACTATTTCTTTTAATATCTTTCAGAATTTTAATTGTTTCCTTAACTGGTTTGGACAGGTACAAATTTTCTACATCAAATGATATAAGCCTGCAGTCTTCTGTAATCTTGATTTTCTTTAATTTATTTGCTACTTCTACTGAATTTTAACCATATATTTGTTTTCCAGAAGCCCCATTTGGAAAGTATTTTAAAAGAAATGGGGCTCTTCTTTAAATAAAAATCACAAGGAATAGTTTCAAGAAATTGTAAAACCATTAGAATGAGAGGGACAAAGCAAAAGAGGCCATGGCAGAAGGAATGGGGTTAGGAGGAGTGTAACACTGTTATTTATTCGATGATCCCAACCCAGGAAGATTTAGTGCTAAAGCAGTTTTGAGAATGAAGGTACTCTAAAATGTGTCGGAACTATGACTGTTAAGAGTGACAGTGGTAGGAAAGGCAGAAAATAACAACCAAATCAATAATGATAATCCTAGTGGAAATATAAAGTATTGCAAAAATTTTAATTAATTATATAGAAAATAAAAATAAAAATACAAGATAATATTATTTTATTTTACTGTTATGATCTTGTACAAATTATAGATGTATTTAATGAGTATGGATGAAATAATGAAACTGGTCAACGAGTTTATTTTAGTAATGTTAAAAGAAGTTTAATAGTTGTTTGTCCTCATTTAAGGACACAAAAATTTTAACAGAATTTTTTTTTATTTGATGGTTTTTTTTTACTTACTGAAGAATCTTTCCAGGTTCTTTTTCACCAAAGAGGTCACAATTAGCAAATTCATATTGTTCAGGTACACAATGTTCATAATGTGAGGTTGTTTTACACAGTTCTTCATGAAAGAAAAATGCCATAAATTCACCAATTAAACGGCTGAAAAAAAATTAAACCAGATATTATGTTTAAGAATGGATACAACAGAATGTCTATATATCATTTATTAAAATATGATTATTGTTTAGTTAGTAAAAGAAAACGCCTATGTTTAAGATTTTACAATATTGTAGAGTAATAATAAAAATATATTATACTCTAATTTAAAGTCCATTCTTTCCCACTTTTTTTATTAAGAACTCTTTTAATCAAAAAAATATTTGTTATGCAAGTCAGAAGTTTTTAGCATAAATAATAAAAAAACTCTTTTTTCTGTAATTTTTAAACTCGCCTATGTAACATCCAGTTTTTATGCTCTGTAACCTTGATAAAACAATTTGGATTTTTTTCATTAACAGACAGCATTTCTAAAATTATATAAAAGTATAAACATTCATGTTCAAATAAACTGTTTGAAAATATCAGTACAAGATAAGCCTCATTCATTTATTTTACTCCCACTGTTTAATAAATTCATTTTTAATTCTACTCTTCATTTGTTTCTTAATAAAATTGTATTTATTGCAGGGTATAGGTACCTGCTAAAAAAGATTTATTTTCTATCAGGCTGAATTTATATGGTGTAAATAATTAATCTTTTTGATATAATAATGTACATTATTGTACGAGTCATGCCATCTTATTGAATTTATGCTTATAAAAATGTATAATTAGTTGCTGTATGTATGTACTTAAAAAGTACATATCATTACTGTAAATATCACACAAACCTTTATTCACATAAATTTGAAAAAATTAAGATGACTAAACTAAATCTACTGTTAGCAAAAAAATAAAAAAGATGAGATTAACTTGAGCTGATGAACTTTGAGCGATGTGTAAATTCTAACATATAAACTAAGAGGCACTTTTACATTTCCAGGCATGGAAAATTTTGCTTATTAAAAATATATATATATATATATATATATACTGTGTTTCACAAAAGAAAGCTCATTTTTCCATTTTACCAATTATTCAAAGAAAAATTAAATTTCATGCTAGATTTAAAATTTGTTCTTTTCTGCATCATTCTTGCTAGTTATAATTAATTTGGAAAAAAACTGTTAATTACAAAAAATTATAGTTAAAATTATTTTATATTTCACTTGTCTTTTCAGTAATGCAATTTCAATGTTCCATAATTTTGTTCACAGATTGCATCAAAATTGATGTTTTAGTTAATTTAAGAAAAGAATTTTTACTACCTAACATTTAAGTGTTTTTAATAAATATTCTACTTAGCAAAATGTAGCTTACGCTACACAGTGAAACATCTGTACAAACACGTGAAAAATCCATGGTTATATTCTATCCTTATAGCATATACATAATTAAAATATTCTTTTTATACATAATTAAAATAAGTGTAATAATAATATTGATAGAAAATAATAACGATATGCGAGCATCAAGTCATCCAGAATGAAAAAAGGTAATTTGAAAATCCTTGAATTTTATTAAGGAATTAACCTGACGTTCAAGCCTCCATGTGGTACACCTGAATAGGAGAGGGACACAGGACCTCTTTGAACTAAAGTGGAAGAACTGTGAGTGTTACTACTCAGTATACTGTGATGATATGAGGAAACCCACCCTCCCAAATCAACTTCAACCTTTAGGCATGATAGAAAAGTCAATCAATCTGATAACTACTTCTGAGGGTAATCTTAAAGGAGAATCCCTCACCGTACACAGTATAACTAGGCCTTTGGTTTCTGGGGAACCTAGACCCTCATATTTGGAAGTAGCAGAGCTTCCTGTAAAATCTTAAAACGTACTTACTAGACTACAAACAAAAATGAGGAAAACTCATCACCTTCTGTAAAATTTTTAATCTAAAACTGATGACAATGCACTTTAAAAATATTCTCAAGAAGAGGAAGAAGAAGAAAAAGACATGGGTTGCACGTAATACAAAAATTGGAGAATTTCAAATAGACCATGTTGCTATTAACCAGGAAAAATCAAAAAGAAATAATGAATACCAGAGTTGAAAAAGGATTAAACTTAGATTCAGATCATTACTTAACAATAATTAAAGTAAAATTTCAACCCAGTAAACCCAAATCCAAACCACTCAAAAAATCCAGAATAAATACAGAAGCACTTAGCCACAAAAAGAAGAGTATCTAATAAGAATAAACCAAGCAGAATTAGGAATGGACTGGAACGAGATCCAAGACAATTTAAAAAAGGTAACGGAAGGAATCACAGAATCTAAAAGATATCTCAAGCACAGATGGTGAAACAACTGCAATGAAGCACTAAATAAAAGGGTGGAAGCTTGGAAATGATAGAACTCCCATAAAACAGAAGAAAATTAGGATAATTTTACGACACAACAAAAAGACATGTCAAGAATCATCAGAAGAATCAAGAGGCAGTATGACATCACTAAACTGGAAAAGGTGGAAAAAGACTTCAAGCAGTACAACACTAGGGACTTCTACAAGATCTTTAAAGAAGAACTCCAAGGATACCAACCAGCGGGAGTATGTTTTAAAAAGGATAACGGTGAACTAGCCTTAAATAATAAAGAAAATTGCGATATTCGAATTAAATATTTTCAAAATCTATAAACAATTATTAAACTTTATAATCTTTATAAAGAATTATTAAATTATTAAAGATTATGGATTGATAAACCCATCCCAGACTCACAACCATCCACAGAACAGTAGATATAACACATCATTAAGATACTGAAAAACAATAAAGCACCTGAAGAAGATGGAATAATGGCATTAATGTTGAAATGGGTAAAAGGGTAAAGGGTAAAGGTAAATGGGTAAAATAGTAAAGAAGATGCAACAAATCTGAAGAAATTTGGAAAACTGAAAAGATCCCGGAAGAATGGAAAAGCGCTCTCATACTTTCTGCACAAGAAAGGAGACAAAACAGACAGCAATAATTATAGGAAATCTCCCTCCTACCAGTAGCATGCAAAATCTTATCAAAGGTCCTCCAATATAGAACCATTAAACAAATGGATCATCTAATCAGTGAATACCAAGAAGGATTAAGGAAGGGCAGATTGTGTGCCGAACAAATGTTCGACCTTAAGAGCATTACTGACCTTAAGACCATTACATTAATCTTCGACTTAAGTCAAAGATAACTTATCGAGTGATAACTGGCAAAAATACAGTAGTAACATTTGTGGACTAAGAGGTTGTGAAAAACAACACTAATAAATACATATTTTCTTTCTTAAGAAACATGTGATACAAGAAACCAATCTGCTATTTAATGCTGAAAACTAACCTGAGGTCAGAATTTTTCCATCACCCTACATTTCTTGAAAAATTTCAAAATTTAAAATCTGTTTATATTATATGATTCATAATCATATGTGTATGTTTTTTTTTTTTTTTATATGATTACTTTATATTTATGTTCTCATTATATCTCTTAATCAGTTATTAACCATGAAACAATAACTCATAACACAAGCATCACGTATTATGACATCATACCTTTCTATTGAAAAATAAATAAACAAGATTAAACTTGTCTGTACAATTCAAAACATACAAACTTAGAGCTTTTAACAGTAACTTTCTGAATATCTTGGTAAAAAATTATTTAGTTTACTGTACAAATATTGATTAGCTTATGTTACAATTAGAACAAGTTCATGAACCTGAGGGAGCCCTTTTCATTGATTCTTCCAAGCACAACTTAATGCAGTTCTGCTTTTCAGTAGTAATAAACAATATCCTTCTGTTCTAATTTGTTAGAAATTAATATGAAAGAACAGTATGATATGAAAAACTGTTAATTATGAAAAAGTGAATCATAAAAGGCATAGTTGGAACGTGTGTAGCGATTTAAAAGTAATAGCTCTTTTGTAAGGCATGTGAATAGGATATACATACTACTACTGTTTAATTTGTGAATGAGACAGCCAAGCTACAAATCAGCATTAAACAGTAAAACAGTGGAAGAAACATGAGGACTTTATTCCTGGTGAAAAAAATATACATCATTCATGAGCTTTTTGTTAAACCAGAAAAAGTATTTTTGCTACCCTTTTATATCAAAGTGGGATCATAAAGAATTTTGTAAAAGCTATAAATAAAAACAATCAACGATTCTTGTACGTAAGGCAGAAATTTCCAAAAGTAACCTATGCAAAAATCCCTACTTTAATTTTTGCATAATTACTTTTGGAAACTTACATACAAGAATCGCTGATTGTTTTTATTTATAGCTTTGACCAATCTAGAACTCCTGCTTGGACAGCATTTAAAGAGATTGTGAAAATTTTCTGGTTGTCCATTTATTACAAAATTACCAAGATGTTGTACATAAACTGATAAATTCATACAGAACTGTGGGATGTAATATATCACTGCATATCTTTTCTACATTCACATCTGGATTTTTTCTCCTGCTAAACCTTGGGGCAGTAGTGATGAACATTTACAGCAGATATTACTACTGAACTTTAATTTAATATATACCTGAGGCAGGAGAGCGTCTGCTAAGAAGTTTTAATGTAAGTATATCACATTCAAAAACATTTGTTATATTAACTTTTTATAGACCTTTAATAGCCACTTCTATTAAACTGAGGGTTATAGAAAGATTCTTTTTATAGATCTGTAATATAAGCAAAAAAAAAATTGCAGAGAAAGGTATCAAACTTAAAGAAATATTTAAAGTTTTATTTTGTATATCAGTGCAATCTATGAAATAGTAGGTATAGACTCAAATTAATTTCAAAAGGTGAATTAAACACTGGTATAATAACACCCTTTAACAAGTTAAATACACATTTTAAGAACATACCATAAATACTGTTGCATCAATCAGGAAAACTTATTGATTACACACTGACCTTGTTGTACAAGCTAAATGAGCAACAATTAACTTAGTTAACAATAAAAGCTAATATATAAATTTTGTGATATAAGTGGAAGAACTGAGAAAAAGGATTCTCAAAAAAAATCTTCCCAGTTTTGACAATGTTATCTGTAAGCTGGTAAAAGATTATTCAGAGTTTTTTGACAATTTTTTTTAATATTGTGAATATCAGTTTAGAATGTAGCAAACTATGAAAAGAACTAAAAGCATATTGTATTTAACCTACTCCAAAGGTTAAATAAGCTGAGACAAATCAGCTGAGACCTATAACAACTTAAAATATATTTAAAATTATTCAAATATGTAGTTTACCAACAGATAAGAATAGAGAAAAGTTATATTCTAAAGGTGAGCTGGTCCTTGAGATCAAAGGATTGGCTCAAAATTCAGTTTGTCCTACACCAATTGAAAATTTAGTTATCAGAGCAGTCTTCATTAAATTGATAACAGCTTTATGAAACTGTTGACAGAAATAAAAGTAGAAGCATTTTGAATTGTTTAAAAAATTATTTTAGAAATAAATTTTACTTTACTAAGATTTAAGCTGATGATTACATTTGTTTTGTTTATATATGATACTGACTGTAATAGAATATTGTAATATTTATTAGTTTGTAGATGGCCGTTATATTATTCACAGGTTTTAATAATTCAGTGTATTCCTTGGTTAGATAAATGAAGGTATGGAATAAATGGTAAAATATAGTAGTCAACAATAAATAGTTATGGTGATAGTTAACAGAGGTAAGGTAATTGAGATATAATTAAATTTAACAATGGAGGATCAAAATGTAAGAAAGTATGTTCAAACATTTAGGTATAATGACTGATAATAATTAAATAATCACATGACAATTAAAATACATTACATTTATAGAAAAAATAAAAAAGCCTTTTATTAAGAAGTTAGTATTTTTATAAAGTAGCAAAGCAAGGAATTAAAATTTAGATGATATAAATGTATCTCACTTCCAATAATTTATTTATTTGTTTATTCTCAAAGCAACAACATACATCCAACACAATTACTTTATGGTAGATGAATTTTTCAGTGAGTGAAAAATGTTAAGCCTAATCAAGATATGAAGCCAGAAGCTGCTGGATGAAAGGTAGATATGATACCACTCCACCATAAAAATCAGGATAATGTTTCTTGTTACTGTTTAATAAAACTCAAATCAACAACTTGCAAATACAGCAAATAAAATGTTAGTAAAGGATTAAAAGCTCAACTTTTTGTACTTGTACTGTTTATAAGCTTAAATAGTTAAAACTTCTGGGCTAGAGGATTTCATAAGTTATGATATTCTACTCTTTCAACCGAAGATCTAAAATCCAGTAAAGAAAAACCAAACAGTTATGATACCAAAGCCTAAAAAAATTACTTTATAAAATCAGTTAAAAACAAGTTTGAACTCAATTTATCGTAAGGTATTAAAAAATGTAACAATCTGCCCAATTCATTAAAATATCTTTATTAGATTGTAAAAAAAGTAAAAATGAACAGATACGTAAAAGTGAATGAATTAGTTTTACCTGAATGCATTACAACAAATTGGTTATGCATATAAATTATAAAATGGTTAAATGAATACATTACAAATTGATTAAATTAGTAATAATCGTTTAATGATAATAATTTATAAAATAACCAAGGCTCTACAAAATGAAACATGTAGGTTAATGTGTATGTAATTACATGCTTGTCTCTGTATGTATCTATAAACAAAAATGTATTTTATCGGTTGTGTAAATAGCAGTCTTTTTATTTAACTGCACAATAAATAAATAACCATGGAATATGGTAATATATGCAGAAACAATAAACAAAAATTCACCAACTTTTTAAAACCTCTATTATTTTGTTTTATTCAGTTAAAATGAATTATATAACTGTAATATTATTAAATTCTTGTGAAAACTGAAATTCTGTAATAAGTTAGGAAAAAATTACTTCATCTTATTTATAACTTTTTCAAAACATATAAAAAAACGTGTACTAAAGTGGTAAAGACACACAATTGTACAAAAAGTATCTACTAGTCTGAAAATAAAAATAGTGCTACTTAGGGGTCTTCTATTTTTTCTATTATTAAGAAAAACAAAAAAAACAAAATTACTCATGAAATGAAAAATAAAAACTCTTCTTCAGGTGTTGACAGGGTCAAAAAAATTTTAAAGCAAAGAACTTTAAAATGGATGGCTTTAATACATTTTATAAACTATTATTTGATCCAAGGTTTATTATCATCACCAAAACCACCTAAAGTTAAAACTGTAGGCTGCAGAACAAGGTTTAATGATATTGGTATTCTTTCAAAGACGAGCATGTACTCAGCATGTCTCTGCCAAGGATGCATGAACTAATCTTTTTGTTTCCAGTAGAGCCTAATGCTAAAAGGGATGGATTTTTGTCATAGTAGACCTGGTTCAGGGCCAAAAATATGATTCACATATAGCTAACCTGATACAGCCGACTGTTCTGAAATAGAATCACTCTGTTGATTAGCAACTGATCACAGAGACCTGATCCAGTGTGGAACTTTCAGTATTAAGTGATGTGGGATTCCCAACAGATATGTTGATGTCAGCAAAAGTTAGGTTGAAACATGAAATGACTTTTAACCTCTAGGACCATCGTTAGATATTGCTTCAGAAGATGAGATGGATGTTTTGTAGCACATGAAAATGCCATGCCTGACGGATTCGAACCCAGGACCTCAAAATGAAAGGCTTAAGATACTACCACTCACGCCCGAATGCCGGCACATGAAATGACCTGGGCAGATAAAGATCACACGAGATCTGTAAGAGCAATCTTTCTGTCTGGCTTGGATGATAAGGACACCACTACGACCCTGAATTCCAATTGGTTAGACAATAAAATTGCTTCATTTTCACATCGCTATGGTGGGGGGAGGGGTTAACAGACATTCATGATACCAAGTACTATGGTTAGATTTTATTCACTGAACCATAGGAAAGTTGTACACTTCCCAAATTTTGTCCTCCCTACTGGACTTGACTCTAAAATTATGAAAACAAATCTTAAGAAGCAAAAATTAAATAAGAATTGATTAAGTAATGTAATTATTATAGAGTATAATAGCTTACTTTTCATCTATTAGTTCTTTTTTTTAAGAATGCATTACTTACTGTGTGTATGTTACATGTTGCATACCATCCAGGATCCCTGCGAAATCAAAGTTTTTTTCTGTTCTATAGTCTGGAGGTCCAATACCTCCAAAGTACCTTCTTAAAAAAATGAAATAATAAAAAGTGTTTTAATACATTTGAATTGTTGATACATACTATAACAGAGTATAACAATGTATATACATACATTTAACAGATAATTGCATGCATAGTATATATATATATATATATATATATATATATGTTATATATATTTAAAACATTTGTGAAAAGCATTCTTTGGTGTAGCATAAGTTCAGATACATTTAATCAGCAATTTATTCTTTATTTCATTTATCATCATTATTTTAATGTTTTCTTAAACAGAAGAAACAAGAAAAAGTCACATGGTACCATGTCTGGACACATGAAGCTGTACTGAAGCTGTAGCATCAGTACTTTAGCTAAATAATCACAAATTAATAGTGAAGAATGGGCTGGAGCATTAGTTATTGTGTGTAAAATCCATGAATGGTGTTTCCACATTTGTGCTCATTTTCTTCTGATTGGCATGGTAATTGGTCTAAAACCACTAAGTAGTACTGTTTGTTGACAATAAAAACTTGTGGTAAGAATTCATAATGAACTAAATACTATTGTAATAAAAAAAATAGTAAAGAGAACCAACATCTTATTGAATTTAGCATCCTTTTTTTGGTCTTGGTTCTTCAGGAAGTTTCCATCAGGATGATTTAGACCTGCATTTCAATATTACAACTGTACATTCATTCACATTTTGATATCTGTTGTGACAAATTCAAGTAATTCATGTTGTGTCTTCAGCAATGTCAACTGACAATTGTTTTGCAGTGTTTTTGGAATGTTGCTTTTGTTGGAAATACAAGTTTTGGAACAAATTTTGTTGATATTCATTTCATATACAAATTCCAATCAAGATTATTTCACATGAGCCTAAGAGACACCAACCTCCAAAGCATCACCTCTAATAGTGGTTCAACGATTATTGATCACAATGTTCTTTATTTTGTTGATACTTTCATCAGTAGTTGAGGTGTTAGGAAATCCAACCTTTCTGTTCAGCCTTTCTAGAAATTGTTTGTACCACTCATAAACCCTTGGTGTTAACATAACATTTCTGCCAAAAGTCTTCTCCAACATCTTCACCACTTTACTGCATTCATTGCAAAATTTAAAGCGAATAAACATTCTGTTTTACCATTCTCAAACGGAATAAATCAACAAATTACCTGGCTGCCAAATTTGAAATCTCTTATTTCTGTTTAGCCTTCGGAAACACCATAAAGTATTACTTCAGAGGATGAATGAGGATGATTTGTATGAATGTAAATAAAGTGTAGTCATGTACAGCCTCAGGTCGACCATTCCTGAGATGTATGGCTAATTGAAACCCAACCACCACAGAACACATATTATCCACTTGTGTTGATCTTGTATCGTGGAGATTAAATTTGAACTACATGTCTAACATGGCTGAAAATAGTGATATATATATATATATATATATTAAAGACAGTGCTGCAACTGCATGGGAAAAAAACACTCAGTTGAAAAAGCACAACGCACAGAATTAAAAAATTGTTGCTTATCACAACTCATATTCAGGGATGTATCATGAAGTTCTCCCAAAACTTTCATAACCTATTCTACTCATGAAAATAAGGGAAAAATTTCATATAAACATATGTCCTAAATTCTTTGTTTGACAGTTATGGCTAGTGAAAGATTTTGCTCGGATTTCAGCTACCTCGGTGAAATGAGAACGAACATACTGAAATTTTTAGGGCATTAATTACAAGTCAGAATTAGTGATTTCTAATGGTTTTTGGCCTGAACAATCAAATAAAATAGATCCCGAAATAGTATGTGCTGTAGTTTTTGAGAAATCTTGGGTGAAAACCAATAAATTGGGGTAAAAAATCCTGTTTTTTATGTTTCATGTGCAATAACTTTGTTAAATGGGTAATAATAAACACATAAAAATTTTAAAACACCATGTAAAGAATTTAATTATGAACAAAATGGTGTAACATAAATTGAGTAAATCAAAGAAAGGCTAGAAAAATTTGAATTTTATTTAGAAAAGGTGCATTACTACATTTGTCAGTAAAGTACTCATACTTATTCAATATAAACAAAGACCAGATTCTTTTTTTGTTATTTGAAAAATTTAAAAACAAAATTTACTTTTGAAAATTGGAAATTACAAAACAATCGTAAAAAAAAAAAAAAATAAATAAAAATTATTTAGATGATAATTTTTTTATTAATGACAGAAATGCAATAAATTACTTGCAAAATTACTATTTTAAAGTTGGCAATAAAAAAACATCTAATCAACAATGCGCAATACTGTATTATTGTTTAAATCATTCTGTAAAATACATTAAGTATATTGGTACTGTGAACTGTGCTATTGTTAGTGAAGGTTTTCTGTGAATTTTAGTTTGAATGTGATAAGTTTACTATTGAAGTAATGTCCTACTTATTTGCAACAGAGGAGTACGCTGATATGGTATTCATTTTAAGTATATGTGTAATGGTAATGCTATAGCTACTAATGTAGAATATGAAATACATTTTCCAAATTGTAGAATTCTTGATTCCAAAACAATTACGGTGATTTTTCACAGTCTTCAGGAAACAGGTACACTATGTAGTATTTGTACCAACTATGAACCATCTGTCCAACACAGCGCTGTTATTGATGAAATTATTATCAATGCAGTTCTGTAGTCCAGGCATCAGTACATGATGTCATTCTTAGCTGATCAAAGTTTTGCATTCAATGATTTAGAAGACACTTAAACAAAACACAAGTTTTATCCTTGTGCAGCAGTTCAACATCTACACCTAGGAAATGGTCCACTTTGCTTGGAGTTTTGCAACTGGTGAAATATAAACTGACAACTCTACAAGTATGTTTTGTTTACCAACAAGGTAAATTTCACTTAGGAAGTGACAAAAACTTGCATAATGAGCATATGTAAGCAGAAGTAAATGCTCATGATACAGAAGGCAATTTTCAATGATTTAGCATCAATGTATGTTCGGCTTTATTCACAATCAGCTGTTTGGATTGTTCATATTACCTGGCCATTTAAATACTAAGGTCTACTTGCACTTTCTTCAAAATGAATTGCAACGTATACTTCCAGCACGATGGTATGCCTCCCCACTTCTTTTGTGCCATTTCCACTCACTTAAATCATCATTACTCTGAGAAACAGATCAGTCGTGGAAGTCCACAATCCTGGCCACCAATATTGCTTGATATGACACCTTTAGATTTTTGCATCTGGGGATGGATGAAAGATACTGTATACAAAACAAAATACATTCTCATGAGGAATTAATTGTCCACATTATGGATGTGGCTGAGCAACTTAAGGACAGCCTGGAAGAACTAAAAAGAGCAATGAAAGCAGTACATCATGCATGCATGCCAAGAAATGTACCTCTTTTAAATGGATATAAATGGACTTATTTTATTCCATTTTTTAGGTCAAAAACCATTAGAAATCACTAATTCTGTCTTTTAATTAATGTCCTCAAAATTTTGGTACGTCCTTATTTCACCAAGGTAGCTGAAATCTGAGCGAAATCTTTCACTACCTGTAACTCTCAAACGAAGCATTTTAGAACAGATGTTTATATGAAATTTTTCCATTACATTTTCCATTAGTAGAATAGGTTATGAAAGTTCAAGAAGAACTTCGTGATACACTCTGTATGTACATATATGTATATTAGGTGTTATAATCATAATAGTTGTAGGTGATCTAACATAAGTGACAAGTTATTTCTGAAAGTGTTGTTGAAAAACTCAAACAGATGAATGAACTGGTTTATCATTGACTTCTTTACCAACCCGACAAACAGTTCCATATCAGTATGCCAAACCAAATGGTATACTGATATAAATGGTAAGTGGTATTCTGCCCTACAAATGATGAAACATTTTTTTCTAATATTTTACAACCACTCTAAGAAAATTGCTATATAACTCTGTTAAGGAACTCTTGATTATGCTATTAGTACCTCAGACATTTTACATTTACGACAGCCATAAGAAAGACTAACATATAATGCAAAAGATTAATGAACCATTTTCTGTGGGAAATAAATTTTATATTTCTTAACCAGCAGGATCAAATGGGATAATAGAGTAAAATAATTAAAAATTATAAACAACTAACCAAAAAAATTGTTTGGAAACTCTTCCAAAAAACTTTTGGAGTTAATTAAAAGATCCACTTTCAATGAAAATACCAATAACATTGTTGCATCATATAAAATCATATAACAGAATTATGATGGAAAATCCATACAGTTTAATTTTTAGACCAATATTGCTCATTAAATGGAGTATAAATAAATTACATTTCATTTACTTACCTATGTTTCCACCAGTTAAGATTATATTCTTTTGTTCCAACTGTTCTATTTAATACTTCTAATCGAAATACTTCTACTGCACAGGCATATGGTACAAAAACAATTTTATCAAGTGCTAATTTATAGAGGTAATTAATAAGTTGCTCATAAGAAGGTGTTTCAACAAAAAATTGCTTTTTAAATTGATATGAAAGACTTTTAACCGTCAGACTTGGTAATAATGCAACAGCTTCATAAAATGCTGAAAAAAAATAGATATTTTAACAACTTTGTTTGAATATTTTTTTTCATATTTAAATTCTTTGGGAGAGTTTTTGGTATATAGCACACCTCATTATGCAGTATGTAAAAGAAAATAAAATATATGGAAATTTCACTAAACAATTTGGTATTTTCATATATATACCACTGAATGTTTCATTTTAATACTCCCAGGCAATTTTCTCATAAACTATGCACAAAAAAAGAGTTAAACAAAAGTTACTCTGACTGGAGGGGGACACATCATGGTGACCTTGGATTTTACCTAACTTTTATCTCAAGGTGAGATAAAAGTACCAAACTTTTCGATATTCTCATAAACTAGGAACAATAAATAAAAAAAAATGATCTAAAAAAAAGTTACTTGGACTGGAAGCAGACACCTTATGATGGTCTTGGATTTGAACTTGACCTTGACCGTTAGTTCAAGGTTAACACAAATTTTTAAAATGGAATGATCTATTTTTGCCTCTCCAATGAAAAGAGTGGAAAATTTTACATTGTAATGTGTAATCACATATATGACCTTGGAACAGTTTGAAGATCTGAAGAGTTGAAGATGATTCAGGTAATCATCAGAGATAGTGTTGGATTCTTTTTGCAGATATTTACAGTCACTGGTTTCTAAGTTGTGAGAAGGGGATTGCTATTTGGTGTTGTCTTTGAAATTCAGCAAATTGTTTTAATTGGACACCATATGTGATTAACTCCAAAACCATGTACATCAAGACGCTGGAAAAAATAAAACAATCATAAAACATCATGACTAAATTCAAGTATACCGACATAACATTTTTCGCTCTTTCCATTGGCACTATCAAAAAAGAGAATTCCATTTGAAAAACCTCCATGACCTTGGAATGAACCCCCAAAGGACACCTGAAGGTCACTATCGGATTTCCCCCTTCTATCCACATAACTTCTGTAAAGTCACTTTTATGCTCTTTCCCAGTTTGCAAGAAAAATGGGCTGGTATATGAATATTACAATGAATAATCTTCAAAAACATGTAGCCTTTATAACACTAACACCCATATAACACTATTTCTGACAGTTAGCTGTATACCTTCAAAAATCTCCAAGCTCATATGTGTGACTCTCTATTCCAATGAAATATTATCTGCTCTTTTCATTGGTGGAGTCAAAAATGGGTCATTCCATTTGAAAAAACTGTGTTAACCTTGAACTAACGGTCAAGGTCAAGTTCAAATCCAAGACCATCATAAGGTGTCTGCTTCCAGTCCAAGTAACTTTTTTTTAGATCATTTTTTTTTATTTATTGTTCCTAGTTTATGAGAATATCGAAAAGTTTACATTTTGAACACTCTTCCTGATGTATATTAAATATGTAACAGAACAGAACATTTTTTAAAAACATTCTATATCAACTATTTTTTTTATTTTTTATATATATATATATATACAAGAAGCTATCTGATTCTAAGGATTTTGCATGAAATGCAACCTTAGTAATACTTTATAATGAATCATAAAAAAGGTATAATGAATAAAGATGATTATTTAAATTTCATCATTAAACAAGTCACAATTGAGATAAAGATGTAATATGTCAAATGAAATTTAGATCAATTTTAAACTGACCAGAAGTTGGAGGTCTTTTAAAAACATGTGGCTTATCTTTATACTGCATCATATACTGTAAGTGACCCATTTCATAATACATTTTCATCAGAGTATCTTCATTTACTTCACCACACATTGTCAACCTAAACAGAAAAAAAGTCAAATACATTTTCTAATAAAGAATTATTAGCAGATGGATAAATGGATATTATATCAAATTATTATACAGACAAAATATTAAGAAATATATACTTATATATATATTTTTTTTTAATCTTTGTGTACATTCACTATAAGAAATATATTTTTGATTTCTATAATTCTTAAATATTATTATCATTCTTAATTGAATTTCCATTAGGTTCACTGACCAACATTAAAGAATATAATAACAATTTAAAAAATTTTTTTGAATCATTTACAAATTAAATTGATTTTCAAATTACATGGAGATCATTTATTAAACGAGTTGTGGATAAATGTTGTCAATTGTGTTGGACTTATTTTAAAGCGTGCTTGATATTAATTTTGGATGTGGTGAGGTCAAGGAATTTTAATGATTTATTGTGTTAATGGTAGAAATACAAGAAATAACTAATTACTAAAATCATATAATGATATATGATAACATACATCAACTAGTACTCATACAAAACAACTAACATATATAGGAAAGAAAATTGCTATACCGCTTTCAAAACAATGTAAATTCACAAAATTGCACAAAATAATATGCAAACACTAATGAACCGTGCAGCCCAGGAGAATATTAATTAAACTATATAAATGCATTAAAACTATACTGGGTAAATGCATATTAACCAACAGAACAAAGAAAACAGAAAAAAATACCAGACATAACATTAATAATATCAATATTTGCAAATCATCTCATAGAAAGTATATATATATATATATATATATGAGACACAGACAGTTATATTAACCATGTTTATAAATTTTGCGCATAGCACACAAACACTAATACGTTTACTCACTTTGAACAAAATGAAATTTACAAATACATAAGTTGACAAAAATAATATTACAGATGAGCATGCAACATAGATCAAATATTTTATTCAACTGTGTAATAAATGTTTCCTTATCACTTTAAGACAAATGTTATTAACAACTCCACCTATCAAGGAATTGCATAATTAGTTTCAAAAGGATTTTCCAAAAGGTAATTTTCAATGTAATTTTCTAAACTTTAAAAAAAATTAATTATCTTTAAAAATTATCTCAATTTTTATTACAATAAAAAAAAATTATAATCAGATGCCAAGGTTTTAGATATGCAAGTTATGTAAACTATAGTAGATTCTACTTTAATAAAAAATAAAAAAATAAGACTGAAAAACTTAAATACACATGACACTTAAATCTTTAAGAAATAAATGTAAAGATCATGTGGTAAATAAATTTTAAGAAATATGATGAACAAAAATTTACTGATATGTTACCTATAACATTAGAAATGCTGAACTGTGTTTACCACATGTTGACCTATGATAGGATTTAATCCCATTCTTTTATATTATTGAGGTAAAGACTGAAATAAAGTGGGAATCATATTTATTTCTGAGTAGATGACTTTTAATTGATGGCAATGATATGCCAACATGGAAAATTGATCCAAAATTTCTAAGACAAATGGTGAAAGTATCTCTAGAGTTATGATGGAATGTTTCAATGGAAGCTAAATTTGGAAAAAGTATTAGAAGTTTATTCATATGGCTATGACTAAAAATAAATTCCAGTAATTTTTATGAAAAACCCTAAGATATAAACAATATTAATTGCCTAGAAGTAAATTAGTTTGTAAGTGAAGAGAGCCAAGAATCTGATACATATTGATATGTCTATATTTTACTAAAATTAATCTTTTTGAGATTCATATTATTCCTCTATATTGTTTAACTATATTTAAATTTTATTAAATAAACCACCTAGTGGAAAATATTGAGATAAGACATATCTAAAGAAATAATTCTGTTACTGCATATAGAGAACACATTTGCAATAATGGTATTGCTTCAATCATAACTGAGGATGTGGGATCCTATTAAAGTACTTCATGAAAAAATTAAGGTACATATGTCTTATCACAGTAGTCTGTACTAGGTGGTTTATTTTAATAGAATTTAAATATAATAAATATAAATAATTTTTTTTTTCAAAAAATAACAACTTAATCACCAAAACACAAAAACAAGCACTAAAACACTAACGAAAAACTAATATCAATAGTTGAATTTCACAGGATCGCAGATCATCAGTCAGTACACAATTTTATAGTTACATCAAGCAAATAAAAAAGAACTTAAAAATTTAGAAAGCAGAAGAATAAAGTCATTTACATGGTAATTGTAAATCTAGAGGGTGCATATTATAATACGGAAAATAATAAAATATTTAAAACAAAGATTTAGACTTAAATATACAAAAAGATAACTTACAGAAAATCTGTACAAGAATTGGGTGGCAATTATAAGAGTAAATGTACCAAAGAAATGTTGTAAACTACTATAAATATTAATTTCAGTAAAAAAAAACTTAAATTTACATCTCAACAAAAGGGAAACTTTTATTTAAAAAGTTGTAAAACCAGGATATTGTCTGTTCCTATTACTTTTCAACTCATATATTGAATTCATGCAGCAATACATGAAATGAAGAGAGATTTTGAACATGCAGTAACTGTACTAAAAGAAAGGAAAAAAAGTTTAGATTTTCTGTTGAAAACATCATTAAATAAATATTCTTTTAGCAGAGAGCAAAAGTAAATTATAAAGAATTATATAAATGGCACAGATTCATTGTTTCAGGAGAAATCAGTTTGAAAACAAATGTGGATAAAATAAGGGAGAGTAATGAGGAATTAAATATAGGAAAAAATTTAATATTTAGATCAAATACTTCATAATACTTAAAGTACTTATGTTCTATCTGATTACAATCTATCATAAGTGAAAGAATTTTGTTATTTAGTCAGTAAAATTACTAAGGAGGGATAAAGTAATCTAATCTAGACATCAAAAGCAAACTAGGTCAAGCAAGGACAGCTTTCATGGAGGAAAGAAATATATGAAATATAAATTTAAGCATTGGAAATAAAATTTTGAAAATATTTCTAAGAAGTATAGTGCTTTATGGTAAAGGAATGTGGATGAGAGAAAGACTAGAAAGTTAAAGAATAGAGGCATTTGAAACAGTATATTACAGGAAATGGTGAAAATGAAATGTAAATCAAGAGAACAAAGAATATAGAAGAAACACTAGACATAATATTAATATAAATATTTGCAAATCATCTCATACAAAGTAAACATATATACATGACACAGACAGTAACATTAACCAAAAGTGATTATTAAGTGATATCTACACATTGCACATAAACACCAATAAATACTTTTACTCACTATAAAATAAAATTTGAAATAAAGAGGTCTTAAAATGAATAGGAGAGGAGAGAAATTCGTTAGCAACATCTTGTAGAAAGATGAAGCAGGTCTACTGTTAATTACTTAGAACACTTTAGAACAACTAGGTCTAATTAAGTTTGTATAGAGGACATGTAGAAGGTAAAGGCCGTAGAAGTAGGAATTAAATTTGGAGTAAACAAAACACATAACTAAGAAATATGTTGAGGCTATAAATATAATACAAATAGTCTACAGATGCTATAAATAGAAATATGTAAATACATTGAGGCTAAAAATTGGTGCAGAACAGAAAAAATGGAGAATAGCACCAAACCAGTGAATTCTCTGTGGCTCTCTCACCATTCTAAAAGTAAATTATATTTTACAAATTAATTTTTCAGTATTTTAAATCAAAGTTTATTTTACTAATCTTTAGTTAGTAATTTGGACAATTATCATTTTCTGGTTCTTCCACTTATATACTAAACCAAAACAGTTAAAATATTAAAATATTTTGAACATTACAATAAATTCAAAAATGTTTTCTGGAATCATATTTTCATGTATATCGAAAGAATTGCATTTTTAATTTATTAAAAATAACTAATGAATAAAACAAAATAAATAAGAGTTGTATAATAAATTATCGATAAATAAAATATAAATTCACCCTATAGTAATAATGATTACTATAAATGTAGTAATATTTAAAATTGTGATAGTAATTACATTGTCCAAAAATTTTACGTCCACACCTGTAGTCTTCACCATCAAAGAAGTCCCATGATCTAGGAGTGCAATCAAATTTACGACCATCTTTTGGCTTTTCAAGAATTGATTTCCTCCAGAACGTTTGTGGTAATGATTCCAAATATAATGATTTAAAAAATTGTTCTGCCATTTTTGCCATCATTACAACAGAATAATTCTGTAAAAAAAGAAAATTATAATTATTATTATAAGTTAAAAATGATTAAGAATATATTGTTAATTATTTAAACCCCATATGATAGATGAAAAAGAAGACAAACATACATGAAGAAAAGAAAAATTAAAATATTACAGATATTTGTGTAATATGGTGTGACAGAGAACTGGAAGAGCACGATGAAAATAAAAGGAAGGATAGCAATGGCAAAGGAAGCTTTCAGAAAGAAGATGAAATTACTATATAATAAAAATCTGGACTTAAGAGTTAAGGAAAAGGTTAGCCAAATGCTATTTATGGAATATCTCGTATGGGAGTGAAACAAGGACGATGAGGAATACTCTAGTGATGTAGGTATGGAGAGAATAAGATGGATGGATAAAGTTATGAATGAGGATGTAATGAACAGGATTAAAGAAGAAAGAACATTTTTGCAGGAAGTACATGAATGAAAAGGAAATTAGAGGAACTGCATGGTTAGAGGAAATGGAATCTTGACAACAGCATCAGAAGGGTCAACAGCATTAGAAGGAGAAAGGAAGCAAAGAAAAAGAAGGGTGAAGTTAATAGATGAGGTGAAGACTGGAAACTACAAGGCAACAAAGCAACAAACTACAACAAAAGGATTCCTTAAAAATTAAGTGTTCTCATATTGCAATAAGTAAATTTATAATTTTTTTCCTGTTTATCTTCTGGGAATTACCATTCCGGTATTACTTCACAGGATGAATGAGGATGATATGTACGAGTGTAAATGAAGTCTTGTACAGTCTCAGTTCGACCATTCCTGAAATGTGTGGTTAATTGAAAACTCAAACACCAAAGAACACTGGGATCCACGATCTAGTTTTATGGATTCAAATCCATACAAAAGTAACTGCCTTTACTAGGATTTGAACGCTAGAACTCTCGACTTCCAAATCAGCTGATTTGAGAAGACATGTTCACCATTAGACCAACCCAGTGGGTTATACTTATAATTTAATCAGTATTTACTTAACCTGTAATAATTACATAGAGTTTTTCCAGTAATGTCTCATTTTTAGTTGAATAAAGGTAGCTATTTTAATTAAGGTCACTGTTGAGAATGCTTGGTTTACAACACTGATGAGTACTGCGTTTTAATTTGAGACATATGGCAAGGTTTATAAGATTTCAAATAAAGAAGACTTACTTGGCGAGAAAGGACATTTTTTGCCATAGCAATTCAAAGATTTTATTGCGATTTGAAAGTGAACACATAGATTAGTTTTCAGATCACTTTTTGGGAGAAGCAGATGAAACTAGAGGAAAGGCTCTCAACTCATGTCAGAAAATGAAAATATTTTTGCGATTCGTAAGTGACAACAGATTTCAAACTGCTGTTGCACAAGATTTTGGTGCCCACCATTCAACAGTCTGTAAAACTATAAATAACATACTGAAAGCACATTTATGGATCAAATTTTCATCAGACTTACAGGCAATGGAAGTAACTAGAGACGCGTGGTCTAACACATTTCAAATACCAACAGTTATTGGTGCACTCAAATGCACACATGTCAAGATTAAAGAACCATCGGCATTTTGATACAATTAAGTTAACAGAAAAGGATTTGCAAGCCTCAATGTGCAAGTCACTTGTGATTCAATTGAAATGATTACTAATGTAAATGTTCAGAGGTTCGGAAATGTACATGATTTCAGGATTTCAATTCAAGAGTTCAGTATACCAGATTATGTCACAATTTAAAAGGTAATTTCTGCTTGCTTGGAGGTGAATTTCACTTGGTTATTAACACCTTTTAAAAGCCCTGTCAACAGAAAACAGCAATTGTTCAATGTCAAGCGTGCTTATGAGAAGGTCATAGTTGAAAGAATATTCAGCCAGCTGAAACAAAGGTTTCCAATTTTAGGAAAGCAATGTGAAAGAATCTTTGGAAAATGTTCCAAAAATAATTGTGTGTTGTGTTGTGTTTACATTAGTAAATATTTACTGGATAATTTTGAATATTCTGAAGAAAATGTAGAAAACACTAACAACGAATGTGTTGATGGAAATGAAGTAGATGATATCGGCACAAAGGATAAAACGCCAGGAAATACTTTGAACACTGTTTCCTCGTTAGATACAAAATTAAGGCTATCAATTGTTTCATTATTTTTAATTTTGTTTCATTTTTTAACTAATTGTGATTTAATTCACTTATTGTCACATCTATATTTTTATTTATTACTAACAAAATGAATTGAAAACTTATAAACATAAAGTCAGTAATGAATATAAATGCCACTTCGGTATAGCTCAGTTGGTAAGGTATAGGACTGAATTAACCAAATCAAACCCGGGGACACATCAACATTCGTGCAATCAGCAGATTCAGTCCAATAATTTATCAATTGAGCTATGCTTAAGTATCATGTTTTTTTGTTTTTTAATCTTTTTTCCATATATATTTTTAATTTTTTTATTACTAAAAAATATTTTTTCAGGAAAGAGGATATTTATTTGAAAAACATTACAATTAGTGATTTACAATTACTTGTCAAAATAAAAAATCTTTTTTTTAGCCAAACAGACCTACAGTTTATTCAATTAATTTTTTTTTGTCATTTTTATTACAACTGTATGTATCCTCATAATTCTGAAAGCAAACAATCTCATTTCACCTCAAAGTTAGTTTCACTAATGTAATTTAAAACATTCAAGCTCAACTATGTAGAGTCGATTTGGCCCTAACTGATATTCTATCAATGATAAGTTCTTTTTTTGCTTGCAACCTGGCAGCATTTATTCACTCAAGTAAAATAAAATGTTGGAGTTTCTCTGATGTGCAGACAAATTTTCATTTTCTAAACAGAACTTTTTTCTTTTGCTGTTTAATTACTGTAATCTGTGCAGGCTATAATTCAGAATGTACACTTTCATTCTGCTTTTCACGATTGAAACACAAATTCCAATCTCCTTTTTTTAATGAAGTTTGTGGTTCATGTAAGGCAGTATTGCAGCCTCCTGCAATTTTCTGGTAAACTGGACTTTCTTCATAATTTAACATTTCCAGAAACACTTTTTCCCATTCAAGAAGTTTAATTTTTTTTATTTCCTGTAGTATTTTGGTCTGTTTTCCATTTTACATCTGTCTTCATGTTATTAGAAATTTTTTTTAACTTTCCAGTAGTATAATTTTTCCTGGAACTTCTGGCACATCCATATTTTATTTCTATCCATGCCTTTTCTTTGGCCTATACAATTTCCAGGATGACAAATTTATTGAAAACGACAGCATGATCTTTTAAAAGCTTTGCAAATAAAAGTCATCTACAACTAGTATCTGCAGGCAATTCTTTCTTACTCGAAGACATGTTTGATACTTCTATTCACAATATCAAATGACTAAATAAAATCCTTTGTCTTAAAATAATTATAGCTACAGATATAACTAAACATGTTTGTTTATGTTTCTGAAATCACAAATATATTCAATTAATATTAAGAGAGTACTTACAAATTAAGTAATTACTTATAAGAGAATACTTATCCACTGCAAAAATTTTCCAATGTTAACTTTCAAGTAAAAGGTTGCTTTTACTCAATTATAATCAAGAGATAACTTATACATAAAAGTATTACTTATTCAGATAAGCAGTCTCTTAACAGTAGTTACTGATTTTTATTCAATAGACCATAATTAGAAATTCTTAAAAATATTAATGTGAAGAATAAATTAATCCTATGAAATATGGAAAATAGGAAGACAGAAAACAAAAAATAAATATTTTTTGAAATCTGATGTTACAGTAGAATATTGAACAATAGGTGGTTTGACAGAATATACAGTAAAAAGGATTTAAAGAAACTTGATCTTTCAGAAAGGATGAGGTTGGTTGCACATATGTTAAGGCTACCAGATTTAGTGAATTTGGATCTAGAAAGAGGATAAACATACTAAAATATCATATGAATGTCAAGCTTTCTTCTATAGCTTATTCAATATAAAAATAATAAGAATCTCTTTTAAACACTAATTTTTTTAACATTGAGGTTTCTGGTCGTTATTATTTGATAATTTAAAAAGTTTTTTACAGTGAAATTTGACAAAATCTACATTATCAGTTGTAAATTAATTTCATTATTGTACATTAGTATTGGGAGCAAAGTAACGGCATTATTTATATCTGTTTCTGTGAAGCTGCATTTTCTGTATACTTTCTACTAATATTTCAATCTTCTTTGTTCAGATAGGGCTAAAAGATCATATGAATTGTACAACATTTCCCTTCAGTTGTTTCTAACCAGATCTTTTTCGTTTATATTTTCTACTTGCAGAATTTATAAGTCTGAACTAGTCTAATCATCTCAATCTTGGTCTACCTACAAGTCTTTGTACAAATAGATTAGATGAGAAAATTTTCTAAGTAAGTCAGTCATCATTGTCAAGTCAGAGCAGATGTCGTATTCATTATAATCGCTTTTGTTTGAAATTACTTATTATAGTTTCTTCTATGCCAAACTCTTGGGTTTTCTTTGTATCCATTTACCTAAGTAAAAATTGTTCTATTACCTGCTATAATTTTGGCTTTAATTTTTAGTTCCAGAGCTCTTGTTTTTGTAAAGACGAATTCAAAATATCTTTTTTTTAACCTCCAGGACCACCACCAGGACCACCTCCAGGGGGGGTATTGCTTCAAAATCAATCAAAGCAATTAAAATCAATCTGTAGATACCATATTTATAATGATATTACCTAATCAAATTCCAGAAAATATTACCTGTTAATTATATTTTGAATAAATTCTATTAATTTTTTGCTAACTTTTGTTATAACTATGTGCAGAATGTTATAAAAATTAATAAATTACAAATAAACACCAAATATCGTATTTATATTTTATTTCTTAAAAATAAAAAATTATTATAGACAAAACTTTTAATTTTCCACTTATGAATAAGGATATCACCAATCAGCAAAAACTATAGCAGATTTATTGGAGCAGTAACAAGTACCGCTAAGAAGTCCATCCCTAGAGGGTTCCGCAGAGAATATATCCCAGGGTGGTCCCAAAATAGCAAAGTTCTCTCCGAAGCTTCCTCGAGACGGGCGATCAGGAGGTGGCAGACGAGCTTCTCCATAGCCTTGATGCTGCAAGACAACAGAAATGGTCAGAGACGGTGGGAAGCCTGAACTTTCAGACCTCGAGTCGTCATGCATGGACTCTGCTAAGAAAATTAGGAAGCGAATCTCCTATTCAGAGACTGAAAGCAGGTGTCTCCCCCAAACACTGTGGCATCCCACATAGTGGCAACAACCAGAGCACCACGAGACAGGGCGCACACAATTGAGATAAAACGTGAACTAAGGAACTTGAGGAGGAAGGCAGGAGAGACTGAGTACGCTCACCCTTTTACACTGAAGAGGTTGAGTTGGCGCTCAAAGATGTTGCTCCAGGGAAAGCACCAGGGTTCAATGGTATCAATCCAGAATTTTTATTAAACTGTGGAAAATACGCAAAACTTTGGCTGGCCTGATTCTTCACTGACATATTGCAGACCGGTAGCATGCCTAGAGTGTTTAAGCAATCGAAGGTAGTAGCCATTTTGAAACCGGGTAAACCAGCAAACTTACCTAAGAGCTACAGGCCTATAGCATTGCTATCAGTGACATATAAATTACTAGAAAAGCTTATCTTCAACAGAATCTGTCAGAGGATATATGATGTTACATCAATTGAACAAGCAGCCGTTAGGCCAAAACGAAGTTGCACCAACCAGGTGCAACTTCTTGCTTACAGTGTACATTGAAGTGGGGTTCCAAAGAAACCTTAAAACCTCTGCCGAGTTCTTTGATTTATCAGCTGCTTACGACACTGTCTGGGGAGAAGGCATGATTTGTAAGGTCCTCCGTGTAATCCCATGCAAACCAACAGCTCGCCTCCTTAATAACATGCTGAACGACAGAATGTTCCAAGTTATCATGGGATCTGATATAAGCTCATTGAGAAAACTCAAGAATGGCCTGCAACAAGGGTCAGTACTTGCGCCTCTCCTTTTCAGCCTCCGTGTTGCGGACATGCCAGAGACAAGATCTAAAAAGCATGGCTATGCCGATGACTGGGTGCTAACAATAAGATGTAGATCATTTGAAGAGTCAGAGGAGCCCAGGAGAAGCTGGAGGTGACCTGGAGAAACTGGGGAGGTACTTCCGGAGATGGTGCTTCCAACCGAATGCTAGTAAAACAGAGGTGATGCTTCCATCTGAGTAACGAGATTGCTAATAAAGAGCTTAAAATTCTATTTGAGGATGCATGGCTCTTTCACAATAAGAGACCGAAATACCTAGGTGTGACACTTGATAGAACGCTTTCATTTAAGGAGCACCTAATGAAAACTGCAGGGAAATTGAGAGCAAGAAACAACATCATACAGCAAGAAACAACATCATGAGAATGATTGCTGGGGTTATCAGGGCTACTCCCGTGGAATGGCTCCCTGTATTGACATATACACATACCACATACCACATACCACTCCTGAACCGGCGCTGTATGAACGCTCTTGTAAGAGAGTACAAGAAGATTATGAACAATCGAAAGCTGCCAATACATGAGGACTTTGAGAATGCCAATCGTGGTCACCTTCAATCTAGAAAGCCACCTATCAAAACAGCAATTGCTGCCGCAGAGGACGGATTTGATCTAATTGACACCTGGCATTGAGAATGGACCACAAAGCAGAATAACCAAATCCCATGTATTACTCAAAGGCTGCCGGGTTTTTACTTGCCATGTAAGACATGGTCAATGCTAAACAGAATACGGACTCAGCATGGTAGATGCGCCTATTTCCTGTACAAATGGGGTAAAACACTGACACCCCTTTGTGAGTGTGGTGAAAATCAAACTATCAGACACATCACGGAGGTTTGCCCTAGGACAGCTTATGAAGGGAACCCTGAAGATTTTCTGGTGGCGACTCCAGAATAGATAGCATATATTAGTTTGTTAAATCTTTGTTTATAATTTTGACTCTAATTGGTGTTATGTTTTAGTGTCATACGCTAAATAAATAAATGAATATGGAATTTCAGTTTGATACTACATGATACAAATAATCTTTTGAAATACAGAGTGATTCAGGGGAAAAGGGAAATAATTTGGTAACTAATTCTAGAGCTTGAAAAATGGAAAAACTTTCATACAAACATATATCTTCAAACACTTTGTTATTGAGTTAAGGCTATTGAAAAATTTTGCCTGGATTTGTTCCCCCAGTGAAATGTGGTCGTACTGAAATTTTTAAGCTGTTATACATAAGGGGTAAACTTGATGGTTTGTTATGTATTTTGACCTGAAAAATCAAATAAAACAGGTCCCAGAACTAGATCTTTCATAGTTTTCATGATATCCAGGATAAAACAGAAAAATTTGGTGACGAAAAATTAAGTTTATAATTTAAGTACAATAACAATGTTAAATAACTAATAAATGCTACAAATTTTAGTATCAAACATTGTAGAGAATTTAATTCTACAAAAATTAATGTAATAAAGTCTATGAAAAACAAAAGGACATCAATTTTATTATTAAAAACTAAACAGGACAAAATTTAACAGAAAATTATTATGTATTTGTAAAAACTAAAAACAGCTGGTTTTAGTACAACAAATTTAGACCTTTCAAAAATTATGATGGCAACACTAACTACATGCTTCAAAATTTATTTGAAACATAGTTTTTGACATAATTCTGATTGTATTTAATTATTTTTGAAAATCAAGTTATGTAGTGTTTTTGCGTTTGTTTTACTCTAAACTGTATCTACATTTTCCCAATTAAATCTGAATTTAAAAAAGTAGATTTCTGTTATGAATTCTTTGTTTTAAAAAATGCTACATCTCTTCACTGAAGTAAAATATGTCGATATGATTTTGTACATCGCTTTTATGATGGAAGTGCTCCAGTTGCGGTGTTAGAATAACACTGTAGATTCCATGAATTGAATTCAAACTTTAAAATTGAGAATCTTTGGGTAACAGCCAAAAAATGAATTGTACCACAGAAACTGACCTCATTAAAGCAATAACATCAGTATGGTTTCATGTTGAAGAAATCAGAAAAACATGAGTAGTACACGTCTTGAATCGATGTCAAATTGTGTATGTTGAGTGATTTAGAATAAAGGACTTATTAATTACTAAATATTCACAAATTGTACAAGTATGATTTTTCGCTAAATAAAATTACTTTTTATTAAATAACCTTATCTGCATTTGGTTTAATTTGCAAGCTACTGTACGGAGATTAATACCACAGAGTCAAATAGACTGGTAGACTGTAAAATATTATAATCAAAAAAGATGGGCATAGTAGAATTGTAGAATGTTTATCTCAACAAGTATGTAAGTGATTTATCAAATGTAGATTACTGTCTAAAATAGGAAAGCAATTTAACATATCATAAACTGATGATATAACATATAACAATTGAAATAATCTGATTATTATTTGTCTTATCTTTATTTATGTCAAATTGTTACCCAATATTTTGGAAAACAAAATTTTTAAAAACTTTACTTTTGTAAAGTTTTTGGGGGAACATGAATACATCAAATATCACCAGTTCTATGGCAGTTAAATTAATCCAACCATACAAATGAGACAAACGGCCTATGATATAAAAATCATTATAGGGAAGGGCGATAGACTTGTGCTTCAGGAGTGCAGGTGCTAGTATAAATTGAAAGCAGGCTCATACGTACAGGTAAAATGTCTAAGAAACAGGCTATTAAAAATCATTAATAAAATGTAATTTTAAATGCACATAAATCATATATTTTTATAGGATGAATTAAAAACAGATGATTCTTTGAAAAGCAAATTAAATTTTTATTTATTAGAAAATAAATATTTATTTTTTAATTCTGTTTACCTTTGAAATCAGCATATCTGTAACGTTAAAATCTTTAACATTCTTATAAGGCTTAGTACTTTCATATAAATGTTCCCAGCTTTTACCCCATAAGTCTCCTGTAGCAAAAAAAATAAAAATACATGCATAGAATTAATTTCACATCTACATGTAAGATATATATCTCAAATAACTTTTAAAAATCATTAAACAGAAAAATAAAAAATTAGCAATTACTATACTTCAAAATGATCTATTTTTACTTCCTTGTATGAAGTAAAGGAAGTATTGTCATTGCAAAAATTTTGATTTTCAGATTTCAATGGATATATCCATTTTCACCATCCCTGAATCCAATTTGACTATTTTTGGCATGACGTCTGTACATACAATGTATCTCTCATAACTCAAAAACGATTTTGGGTTTAGGACTGTTGTAACATCTAGTTGTGCATCTACCCTTTTGATTGCAATCGACTGAACCAAAAGTGTCTTAAAAAGCCCAAAATTCAAAAAAAAAAATTGGATTTTAGGCTTTTCTTAATTGTAATAAGCTCTCATTGAGAGCTTTTCAAAAGTATATCATAAGTAGTAGTTATTTTTATTAGTTCCCGAGTTACTAGCCAAATAACATTTTAATTTATGAAATATTTGGATCTTACAAGGGAAAGACACTTTGGTTAGAATCAGATTTCATCTCTTTTTATTTTTTTTTTATTTTTTTAATTTAAATATATTAACTTATTAACAATTATTAACCTCTGGTTGTAAAAAAAAAACTTTTACAATAACAATAATAATGCCCTAAGGTAGGTAATCCCCACGTCCGGAACACAACATCTACGTTCCACGTCCAGGGCGGCAACAGCTGTACTTATGTAAAATACATATAGCTGGCTAAGGGCTCCGAGTAAATTCCTCGGATATATTCCTTTTTGGACCTGTTTCCATCTTCAGGTCACCAGACGGATTGGATTTTTCGGCCACCTGCAGGATACGAACAATTAAACGATTGGGAAGTGGACACATACCATATTTAGAGCTGGCGATGTGGCGGCCAGGTCAATGTTATTGCAGGTGTAACAGAGACCCTTCCATTGTCCACATGCCCCCTAAGCAAAGAGAAAAAAATAAGGAGGCTGATAAGATTAGAAAAGATGCTGATAAAATCAGTAGAGATTTAAGAAGAGCTTTGTTTGGAAATAATGTTCCCAAACCAAGATTTTTGGTCATTACAAAAGAGAATGGTAACTTCCAAAAGATTAGTCCATTCTTAATCGCTAGAGAGATTGCTAATTGTGCTGGTGGTCCTATCAAGGAAATCCGGAAGACTTTTAATGGATTGCATGTCGAAACTATCAATGACATGCAAAGCCAGAAAGTCCAGGCGTTGAAGAAGATCGGTGAATTTGCGGTTTCTGTACAGCCGCATAGCACCCTTAACACATCCAGAGGAGTTGTCGTTTGCCGTGATCTTCTAAACTCTACAGAAGAAGAAATAGTACAGGAAATGTCTAGTCAGGAGTGACACATTGTCGCAGACCTACTATGAGAAGAAATGGTGAGATTCTTCCTTCGGCCTCGCATGTTTTGACATTTAATATGCCGAATCTTCCTGAAAAGGTACGAGCTGGCATCCAACGGCTTGATGTACGGACATTCATTCCGCAGCCGATGAGATGTTTTAAGTGTCAACATTTTGGACACAATGCAGCTAGATGTGAAGCGCAGGAAATATGCATATGTAGAGTGAAAACACATGAGGGTGATCCATGTAAAGACCCTCCAATTTGCAATAACTGTAAAGGGCACCACAACTGTCGTTCAAGGAACTGCCCTATATATATATATATATATATATATATATATCATTGGAAACAGCTATTCAGGAAGTTAAAACGCTTCAAAAAGTTAGTTACCCTGAAGCGAAGAAAATTATCAACTCACGAACACCTCGACCATCAACTACATATGCAGAAGCAGCGGCTGCTCCTTCCACATCTAAAATTAATGTGGAGCAGTTGCTTAATACGATGGCACCGAGTCTTGTGACAATGATAGAAAGAATCATTGATTCAAACACTGAGTCAACTCATCGGACAGAACAAAGTAAACATGAGAAGGCTGACGTCATTGACATAAAACACGTACCAGCGCAGCTTAAAAAACCGGCAAAACCTGCGATTATAACGCCACCAATTGACGTAATGAGTAAACATCTTGATCTATCCGGAAAAGATCACTCCTTTTTCTAATCAGAAAGCTAAGGAAATTGCGCCAAAAGTACTGGAAAAGTCTTGGTCTACCGAAATGGAGGTGCAAGTTATTATTGAGAAAGCACCAGACACAGATGATAATAAATCTGTATGCATAGAGCCTCCAAAAGCTCAGAGAGCAGCCGCAGTGAGAGCATCTATATCAGCCAGCCCAAGTACAGCCTTAGAGATTGAATCCAGTTCATCAGCCGCCAAAAATGCATCGCTTGTGTGTCTAGATTCAATTGCAACAATGCTAACTGCACCAATGAAGCTTACATCACCGGATGTAAGCCGGCGAACGTCACTGGCATCAGAAAGAGAAGAAGATGCCATGTCCAAGGTCTCAGACACACTCTCATCAGAAGTTGAGGCCGTTCGAAGAATGGAAAAACGGTGCAAGAAAGGATGGCCGAAAGGAAAGTCTAGGCGGTAAACTTTGGATTCTAAAGTTGTATTAGAATTTGATATCGTGAACTTTCTTTTAAATTTTTTTTTTTGAATTGAAATTTATATTACACATGGCATTGCTTAAAAAAATATTTAACTGGGAAAATATATAAGTTTATCAAAAAGACTACAAAGAGGCTTAAATGCAACAAAAATTTTTATATAATAGTTATCTGGTAATAGACAGTGTTTTGATATTTTGATGTGTATTTTGTCTTAAGTGTTAATTAATATGTTACTTTTCAATATGTTACTTTTCAATGAGGAAATCAGCAAGAGATCTAGGGCTTCTAGGGACTTTCTGTGGACTCTTGTACATTCATTCCACACTATTAGTGAATGTTTTGAAATAATATCTTCCATCAGTGAATTTTTTGTTAGGTTAGACAATATATCTATATATTTGGAGAATTTTATTTTCAATTTAAATATTGAATGACCTGTTACTTCCTCTTCAATAAGGCAGCTGCTACTCCAGATGATGCCATTACTAAAGCAATTTCTTTTCAGACCTAATGTTTGAGAGAAGTAGATTAATTAAAGATGTTTCACAATTACTTCCTAGCATATTTTAAAAAAAAGATGAATCATTTTGCTTAAAAGTTGTATGGTTTTTAGAATCATATTTTAAAGTCTTAACTTTGACATGCATATGTCTCAATACTTCATATTCACTTGCATCGTAGAAAATAAATAGGCATTTAGGAGACTTAATTAGTTTTAAAAATCAGGTAGTCCTTGAACAGTGCTCCATAAATTTTTCAGGTGAAAATTCACAATTTAGTAGCAGTATAACAAAACATCACTTAATTGGCTGGGATCTACAAACTGACTCATTGAGGCAATCACCCCTGATCATTTTGTAGAAAGTCTAGGGCATCATAAGCTACTCAGAATGTTTTGTATAATATCATTAACGGTTTAATATTTTAATGGCTGAAAATCATTGGTTCATTTACATTATATAACAATGCTAAAACTAAAAATTTCAGATTTAGAATAAATTATAAAAACTCGCCCTGTAGTAGCAGTCTTTTCTGTGTTCAGAAAACTTTTCACACAAACTCTTTTCTTTTAATCCACTGTTAACCATTCCAAATATAATTCAAAATAGTAAAATCTTTTTTATACAAATCAAAAATTCTGCAAGTCATTTTAAGAGATTTTTTAAGTATTTCTTTCTAAAGTAATTCTTTTTAAGTAATGTTTTCTAAATTATAATGAACACTTTTTCAATTTTCACAGTAGATAAGTGACTGCAAGATACCTTTCATATAATATGTAACAAAAATAAAAAAAAATAATGCTAATTTACACTATACATTAAAAACTATTAAAAAGTTTACCATAATAAAAGCTAAGCTGTTTTAATAGCCAGGAACTTTTAATGTACTTTTACTATTATGTAAAAATAATAAAAGCAAACATAATATTGATAAATAATGTTTTTAAATATACAATATTGAAAAATACTGCACACAGATGCATAACACAAACAACGAAACTGAAATCCTACAGTACCGATAGTATCTGTGATCAGTCAATAGTTGGCTTCAGTATAAGCTATGCTATCAGGCAGATGTTTCGTAAAGTGAATGTTACGTGGTATGGACTTGTTTTACAGTAGGAGTTAGAACAGTGTAAGAGAGTATCAATACTGTAAGTTAAGTAGAGCCTACCAACCCATCGGGTAAGTTATGTAGACTAACCTGGTAAATTGGACTAGTGGTGAACTCATCATCTCAAATCAGCGGATTTTGAAGTCAAGAGTTCTAAGCTTCAAATCCTAATAAAGGCAGTTACTTTTATATGGATCTGAATACTAGATCACGGATACCAGTGTTCTTTGGTGGTTGGATTTTAATTAACCACACATCTCAGAAATGGTCGACCTGAGATTAAACAAATTTACACTTCATTCATACATATCATCCTCATTCATCCCTTGAAGTAATAGCCTTATCTAACAGAGGCTAAACAGAAAAGAAAGAAGTAGATGCCTAGATAAGGCATATTTTAGTATACTGTGTATATATTAAATTTCCTCTATCTAAATTACATTAAAAAAATAAAGATGTTATGAGCTTTTTCTTGAAAAAAACTGTTATTATGAGATGAGACCTTAAGATCGTTATTATTCATTTGCGGCTAGAGCCAATGGTTACGGAAAAAAAATTCATATCATTGCTTTCAGTTTTATATAATAGTGTGGTTTATACCACTATTCATAACATTGTTAATATAGATGTTCTTCTCTTGACCTTATACATAAACATTAAAGTAATTGTGTTAGCAAGCTGTTACAATGGAGAATAACATCATGTAAACCAATAGCTTTAATTAAAAAATTTTTGAGTTGTAAAAAACTAAGTTATTTTGGTATGTCCCTCTTTGTTTTTGTTATAATTCTTCCTGAAGAACCCGTAACACTGATTTTAAGAAGTTAATTTTAGATGCTGCATTTCCCAATGTACTGTTATCAAAGCCAATTTATATTTTTAAGGAAAGGAAACTAGATGATACAAATAATTATAACCCGTAGCTTAAAAAACTACAGTGATATTAAAAAACAACAACTGTTGTGATATTAAAAAAAACAAGATTTTTTAATGTCAGGTTTGAAAATATCACTATTTTAATAAACAGTTTGCTTTTAATAAAAAAAACAAGCATTTTTTAATACCACAGCATTAGTTTTTTCTAAAGCAATTGAGACTGTTATAAAACGTGTTGCTGAAAATTATATTGAAAAATTCAAATTGGTCTTATTGATAATCAACATAATTTCATAGAGATTCACTACTTCTATTTCAAAAAGTTGTTAATAATATGAGGGACTGCATTTACAATTATGTTGGCAGTAGTATCATGTACTTGTGCTCACTTTAGAGAATGTTACACGACTACTACTGCAAAGGTTAGACATTAGTAGATCAATTGAGTAACAACTACTGTGATGTTCACCACTACTCCACTATTTATTTGAACCAGAAAATATTAGTCTTTACTGACTTTTTTATTGTGCAGACAGAAACTGTATAAGATGTTGAAATTGATCTAAGACTTTTAGCACAATGACAGTATTTTGTTCCAAAACTTTTTGAATAAAATAAAAAATTCAAAAATGCTCAACTAATATTGTGTTTGAAGAAGGACTCATCTATGAACACAAGTGACAACAACATAAAATATGTACATGACGGTTTTGTTAGTCAGATAAGTGATTATTGATGAGGTTGCTGATTACATGCAAATTAGTCATAGTTCTGCGAATAAAATTGTCCTCAATAAAAGTTTATTGAGGACAATTTTATTCTCATAAAATTCTCATAATATACAATGTTTTATAAATAAATATATTTGTTGGGTGTCAGGAAAACCAAATTAAATCGTTGTGGTAACAAAGTCGATACCTCCTTGAGCAGAATCATCACTGATATGTAATTTGAGTCAACTGTCAGATGCCAGAGTAAATAGCTGAGTATGTAATGAAATCACCTAGCCAAAAAATGTATAAAATTTATTTATCAGCAGGAAAATGAATGCTTATTGTGTTTCTGGAACCAAGAGGTGAATTCCACAAAAAACAGTACTTATAACACTGAGACAGTTATCGACATGTTATAGCCAAAAATTCAAAGCAAACACCAAAAACTAGTTAAAAGGCATTGTGCTGTTTAAACAACCGCCATAATGTTAAAATGCTTCAGGAAATCAAATCTGATTACTGAAGCATTGCTCTAAATCTGATTATTGAAGAGCTCTAAAGTCTTTTGATAGAAATAATTTGATCCACTGTATCATCTAATGTTTTCAAGGTGTTGACATTTGTCGTAACATTTTGTTGGAAAAAATGTATATGGGAGGAGTTCTATTCTACACAGTTCAAAATTATTTGGCCAACAAATGGTGCAGTCATTTGAGAGGTATCACCTTAGAGAAGAAGTATGAGTTCTGTCAGGTCAGATTTGAGTGTGTTTATAAGTGTTATTATAATCAATAATCTATGATAATAAGTGGGGTTATTCTGTCTTCTAAGTAGATGAAAAAAAATTCTATGTTTCCTTGAACATTTTAAAATTACTGATAAATTGTTAAATGAAAATAAAAATTACTTTTAATCTTAAACCCTCTGATAAAACCACAGGTTCTGTGAAACCATTAGGGAATAATGTAAACAATAGACTGTCATTGCACAGTTACATTAATGCTGCAATAATAAATTTTCATGCATTTATATATCTTTTATAAAAATTGCTTGGCTTCTCTCAAATGAATTAACAAGGATGAGTAGATTAAATTATTTCAGTCATTATTATATGGGTTATATACTTTGGATAACTGCAGATAATTTGGGATTTATTGCAGAAAAAGACTAACTGAATAAATGTGGGATCAATCATAAAAGATCATTCCTAACCATTATTCATTAATTAAGTCACAACAATATTTGGGAAAATTCTTTATTATGTAAATAAATATAAGGTACACATTATTTACTTACAGTTTTGATGAAATTGTATTTCCAGTTAATATTTTAAAATACTTTATAAGAATTTTTATAAAGTAAAAAAGTAATAATAAAAGACAACTATTAGTAAAAATTAAAAAATTCTTGGTAAATCCAAAAGGGTCACCGATAGACTTATCTTACCAAGTAAATGAGCTGGAATATGGCCTTGTTGAGTAATCAGTGTTCGTCCATGTACCAGTCTCAAACAATAACGCACATATGCATGTAATTCCCAATATAATCGCTGAATTCTACTATAAAACATTTTTATTACAATATCAACATTGCTTTTATAGTAATCACTAAAATGAATGTATTTTGGATCTGAATACCCTGAAACAGAATAAATTAACTTTAAGTAGTAGCACTAAATAGGCAGGGTATTTGAGATGGACCTTCTTAATATTTAAGATATATTTGTGTTGAAGAAAATTCATTTTAAGGTGTGATAGATATATTTGGGATAAGTTCGGTGTCATGGAATTGATAGAAAAGGACTCTAAAAAATAATAATTTAGAAATTAACTATAATAAAAGAAAAAGAATAATAAAAATTGAAAAACAGGAAAACTTATACTTGCAAATTTAAATTTTAAAATAGAATCAAATAATTTATAATTAGAACAATTTGAATGTTGAATGAAAAAGAAATTTCAATTTTTTTTTCACTAAAGGTTTGATAAAAAAATGTGTGGATTTTTTAAATTTCCCAGACTGTGTAAATCCCAATTGTCACTTTTTTTTTTTATTGTCTTGATACACTTGCCCCTAACATATGTTTACATTGGTAATCATATCAGATACTTAGTTTATTGTTTGGCTGACAAAGGTTACATGTGTTTTGGTATGGTTGGTGATTTTTAACATGTGGAAAAGATGAAACAAAGAATTTGCATACAATTTTGCTTTAAGAATGGAATAAAGTTCAGCAATCCATTAGAAATGCTGAATGTTGGTTTAGTGATTCTTCTATGAATAAAACAAGCATTTACAAGTGATACAAATGTTTCCAAGAAGGCTGTGAAGACATTGAATGTTGCTTCAGAAGATGATGAATGATTTGCAGCATGTTAAAATGCCATGCCTGACTGGGATTCAGACCTGGGATCTCCAGATAAAAGGTCGAGATGCTACCACTCATGCCATAGAGGCCAGCCCAAGAAAGTATTACAAATTTGTTATCAGGTTTTTACAAATTCATAACTTTTCTGTTAAGTTTTGTTTATGATAATAAAAGTTGATTCTTTTTTGGTTTTCATAAACTTTATTACCAGTTTTCTCGGTAAAGTCTCTCTACAACTTTTGATAATAAAATTTCGGGATTTATTAGTCATTTAATAAAGTTGTTGTACTTCAAACCTAAAAAACTTGTTTTTCATCACCAAATTTTGCAGTTTTATGTTGGATATCATGAAAATGAGAGAAACACAGTTCTGGGACCTATTTTATTTGATTTTTCATGTCAAACAACATAAGAAACCATAAAATTTACCCCTTATATTTTTGCTTAAAAATTTCACTGAAGGTACTTAAATCTGGGCAGAATATTTTTTTAGCCGTAACTTGATAACAAAGTGTTTTTTTGGATATTTTTTCCTTATTTCCAAATTTTTTCCTTATTTCAGTCTCCAGAATCAGTTCCCAAATTATTTTCCTTTCCTCCTTAATCACTCTGTATTTAAGGAAATTTTTTTTTATTTATATCAGTTTTTTGTAGAAATAATTTTAATCTTATCCCCTATATTTTACTGATTAGGTTTTCATATCAATTAGTGTGTCATAGCTGTAGCATGTTCTGTTAGACACTGATCATTAAGGAGTTACACTGAACTATGGAGACACCCAACAATAGCTATTTCTACAATGCTATTTCAACAATGGCTATTTCTTTCTTACATCTCCTCTCAAAAACTGCATAACTTTTAAACATCTTATTTTTTGCTGCCTGTTTCTTGTAGGATAAAATACTGATGTGAATGTGAAATAATCACAATGACCATGTTGGAATGACTTTGTTTTTATTTTAGCTGAAGTAATGCCCACATTTGTGATAATTATCCATTGATTTCCATATCAGTTTCAGAGTCTGTACACCTGTGTTTATGATATTTTTAAAAAGCTTTCTATTGTATTTTCCCTGATTCATAAGTAGCTGACAGTAAACAACATTTTTTTTTTGTTTCTTGGTTAGCAGCCATGGATCAAATTTTGCCATAATGAAAAAAATGTTCAGTTTTCAGTTTTTTTATTCAAGTAATCAGTTTGTTTTGTGGTCAATTTTTTCTAAATGATTATTGAAATTTGACATTCATGACAGATTTTATTATTATGCCTATTAAAGTTTACTGTTCTTACCTAATCTATATAAATAAAGACAATCTTTGAATTTGTGTGTGCCTTTATAACTCAAAAACTACTTAACCGATTTCTCTGAAAGTTTCACAATTTATTATTATTCGCCCCAGGAGTTCCATACATATATTATTAGTTCCATACATTTGTTAGCCTGGCATGAGATGTTTGTTATGCTTAGAAATCACCAAAAACAATGTATGTTCCACAGCATTGCAATGATTTTTATTTATTTAATTGAAATATAATTAATATTGTACATTTTATTATTTTTGTAATATAACTTGTTAAATATAATTCCATATTTATTTAATTCACACTCAAATTTAGCAATAGCAAAGACATTACTGGGTCCACTAGTTTGATAAAATAAACCATTTACAAACTGTGTGTAGTTCATATATTAAACCCCACAAACCTGCTGCAACATTTTAAGATTTTCAATAAAAGCACTGGTATGCATTAAAATGGTAGTAATAAAAATATTACTTCCATCTGTTGAGACCAAAATTAACAGTAACAGCCACATTAAAATTAAATCATATGTTACAGCCAAATAATGAAAGAAAAATGTCATGTGAATGGTTAATTGATTTTAAAGCTTCGGATTGAGCATTAAAAAAAAAAAAGTATATATGAAACTATCAACAAAAATCGCCCATGGATTTCAGGTTAATAGCAAGTTCAACGCAAAGAGACAAATTGATTTAAAAAGCACTTTTCAAATGCATGGATTAATCTTCGTTAATGATTAACATAAACAGTGTTAAACTCATCAGCATTGAAAATCCATGCATTCATATATGTTTTGAAGAAGAGCTTGTAATTCTAATACATATACATATCTGAATGATTTTTTAATAAAGAAGTTCTGATTTATAACCATTAAAGATAATTAATTCTAGTACTTACCATGGGCATTAGATGCATCTATAAACAGATCTGATATTCTTCTAAACACTTGTTTAGAATGGTCATCAAAATGTTCATAAAATGATGTCCAGTAATATTTTAATGTTTCTGTATCTGGCGTTTTCTTCATCTCAACTGTTATTTCTATATTAAAAATGAATAAAATTTGATTAAAAATATTCAGAGATTAAAAATGGATCGGTGAAACACGCCCACGCCTGCGCGAGCACGCGCGTCACTTATCCACACTTACCTTCACACTTTTTTCCAAATAAATAGTAAAAAATCCATTCTTACTGAAGTGGATATGCAGACAGTAAATATTCTAAAAAAAAATAGTAAAATCAGAAACATATTGAAAGAAACGAATACAATGATAAAATTGCAAAACCTTTTTTCTGAAGCCAGTTTTACAATATTGGAAACAAAAAAACTAAAATAGAGAGAAAAAACAATAATACACAGTAGGAGTAACTAGGACTAGAAAAATCATGATGAAGTATTACAGTTAAGAAGTGAAGAATAATAAATTAACAATGATTTATGGATTTACAATGATTGATGGACTTATGCTGCAGTGTAAATTTGATGTGCTCTTAAAAATTATTAAAATAAGAAAGCATAAAAATAAAGTTTTTTTTAAAATCTGGTATTTGAAATGGGAAGAATGTTGAAAATTGGGTTGGTTTATTTTATAGTTACAATTGTTTTACAATGAAATGTAGAAGAATCGAAACAGAATTTTGTAAAAAAGAAGAAACAAATTGACAGGACCTATGCCCTATGTTAGGACGTATTGTAAGGATGTATGTTAACCATTGTTAGTTAATTTGAATGTAAAAAAATGTGTAGAGGATCTAAGAAACTATGCAAGAATACAAAAATGATTAAATATGTTTAAGGCAGTGTCTATAATAGAAAGAGAGGAGCAGAGGAAATATATGTTTTTTAAACCGCTAGTACTCAACGGCGAGTGGGACCTTCGCAACCTCTGGCGGACAGCTCAGACTACACAGTTTCTGTCTACGAGCATAGAAACATTGTGTGTTTCCTGTCAAGCGGTTTTTTAGAAACAATGATTCTGTGGTCATGTTTCAAAGTCTTTTCCGTCGAAATTTTAATGTCGAACGTCGAGGAACAGTTCTAGATCGAAACATACTCCGATAAGTTGAGGAGTTTAGAAGTATTGTATCTGTGATGAAGAAAAAAATCATCTGGCCATTTAGTCCGAACTTCGAAAACGTAGACAGAGTGAGAGTAAAACATAGAGAGAAAACGTAGACAAAGGCAGTTCTTGCTAGTCCGAAACGACCCGCTGGACGATAGGCTTTAGCGCTGGGTATAGCACGTCGTTCGTTTCGTTGCATTTTACACAAATCTCAAATTTCACCCGTACAAAATAATGATCGTCCAGCAGCTAACTGAAAGGGATTTCGAGCAATGCAAAGAATTTTGTGGTGTTATGAACGCCATTCTTACGGAAGATGCAAATGCCCTAATAATGATGAGTAACGAAGCCCATTTCCATCTGGATGGCTATGTTAATGTACAGAACTGTTGGTGCTGGGGATCGAAGAACCCACGTTAACTACGCCAAAAATCTCTGAGCTCAAAAGTAACAGTGTGGTGTGGTGTCTCCAAGACAGGGATTGTACGAGTTAGATGAGTACATCTTTGAAGTGAGTGTTTGTGTCTTTCTGCGCTCTCTGATTTTTTGTTATTTGCAAGTGTTTTCGGTATTTTTACGGGTAATGGGACTGGAAACTGTTGATTTGAGTATTTTTGGAAGTGTGTTTTAATTTCTCTCGAGTTTTGGACGCTGGACTAATTTTTATTAGATTTTTAGATATCGGCCTTATTGCCATTTGCAATAGGGTCTATAATTGACTGTTCATTAGTGACACAAGTTAGTGCGGCGTCGTACGTGAGTTGGTAAGTTGTTTACTTTGCTGAATTTGTATTCTCTTGTTGATAAAATTCTTGTTGTTAATAATTATTAATATTTATTATTAGTTTTGATAGCGTGAACTATTATATTCTAGGTTGAGGATAAACTTCTGATACTAAAATTAATTTTTAATTTTATTTGTTTCATATCAGTGTTTATTTGTTTCTTATACAGCTTTGGTTGGTAGCTTAAATTAACAAGCTACGTTTAACAAACTGAACTACCATTATGGAGGAAAAGCCGGTTGAGACCGCTCTGGAGCCGACAACGGTGAACCGGGAGGACATGGAGGTCGATCCTATGCAGGCTGACCCTACTACCGAGGTAGTCCCTTTTCTAGTGGTTGTCCTTGAGCGGGATGCTGCCGGTGGCGAGTGTTAAGATGGCTTCTACCTAGGCCTACTACATGTGGCAGGAGGGGAGCCAAGAGAATAAAAGCTAGGCACTCTTCCACTGAGGAGGAGGAGATTCCCCCCACCTAGATGAAACTGTGAGGAAAACTTGAACGCCTTGCTAAAGAGCTCAAGAAAAACATCGGTAAAAAAGTGAAGAGGACCATTAAAGATATTGAGCCAGGATTGGGCAACACGGTCAGAGACCTGAGAAAGGTGGTTAAAGCCATTGTTGTTTCGCATGGGTTTAAAAAGATATCAGAGGCTGCGTCACAGACGGTTTTTCTCAATGGATGTTCCATTCGGGACCGGCTAGACAGTGGAGTCCCGCTCGAGCAAATGACGGATTTCATTAAAACAACTTGGCCTAGGGAAGCCTATAAAACCACCAGGATTGGAGTGCCAGATAGAAATGAAGGCGCCTTGAATACAATGGCGGTTGTAGACATCAAGGAGATCTTGGAGCTTAAACTTATCGATAGCCTGGCTGCACGACACCCTCAGGTGTCGTGGTTGCTGTCTGGTCCTAGGGTAAAGGCGGGCAATGTCCTGTCTGCCAGGTTGGAGGCGACGATAATAGGTGCGGAGCTGGGTCGCGCTCCGGTTTCGAAAAATTTCCATTTGACGTATGTAGACAACGGTGATGGAACGGATCTGGCCCAATGTTTGGTTGATCTTCACCAAGGTCTATGGTAATAATGGAGGAGATCTTGGAGCAATGCAAGTGGAAATTTAGGGCACGGCTACATACATACGTAGAATAATCGAATGTCAAGGTCGGAAGACGGGACGAACTTATCATTTGGTAGCGCCTGTGGGTAGACGTCCCGTTGCCTGGAGGGGCGACGTGCAGGAAAAAAGCAAACATATGAGATCCTGGTTTTCAAGTCTAAGGCTACATATGCTGAGTTGTTGAAGTCAGTTAGGACTGATGTTACGGTGCCTGCGTCGACGGAAATACTGTCAATACACAAGACTGGAGAGTCGATGGAGATTAAAGTGAAAGAGGACAAGAGTAAGTCCGGGGAGTTCAGAAAGGTTCTGACAGCAGCGATGAAGGAGGGAACTATACAAACTAAGACTTGAATGGTGACCCTCCGTATTCGGAAACTAGAAAATGATATAGAGAAGAGGGATATAATTGGGGGCCTCGGTGTACTGGCTGAACAGGCCCTACCAGATGAATTACAGATGTCGATAACGTCAGGGTTTGGAGAAACAAAGGTTCCGACTTGCCGAATTCCTGTTGCTTTGGCCGCTCCGATAGCCCGAAGAGGAAGGGTGCGAATTGGACTCGTATCTTGCAGAACGGATATAGTTGATGTACCTATGAAGTGTTGAAGTGCCAGAAAGTGTTGGAAACCCAGAACACCAGTGACTCGAGATGCAACAGACGTTGCGCGCATAATTGAGGAGATCTTACCGGAGATAGGGCACTGGCTGATGTGGGGGCACTGCCGTTGTTTGAAGTAGGGGAGCTCAGTTCGGCGATGTAACGAGTGCCCTCGGAGATGGCACTGGGCCCAGATCGCCTGCCGAATATGGTTATTAAGGCTGCAGTTGGTGCTGATCCTGAGGTGATTTAAAGTGTATACAACACCTGTTTGAAGGAGGGAGGAGTATTCCCTTTGAGATGGAGACGACAGCGCCTGGTCTTTAATCCAAAACTAGACAGGGACTTTGCGTTGCCGTCCTCCTATCGGCCTTTATCTATAGTAGATACATTGGCCAAGATTTTTGAAAAAGTGACACTGCAACGGTTAACCTGTGCGGTGGAGGAGGCAGTTGGACTCCACCGAAATCAGTACGGTTTCATTAAAGGTCGATCTGCACTGGATCCTGTTGCAGATGTACGGGGTTTGGGGGAGCAAATCATTGCTGGTCACCGAAGATGCAAAGGAAGAATGTGCGTTCTGGTTGCACTGGATGTGAGGAATGCGTTTTCCAGGTCGCGATCAGACGCGCGCTAGAAAGGTTTCGAGTTCCAATATAGTTCGGATCATCTGCTCGTATCTTACAGGCATGTGTATCATATATGATGTTGATGGTGGCGTCCTCGAACGTGTAGTGAACAGAGAAGTATCCCAAGGGTCGGTCTTTGAACCAACCCTCTGGAATATAACTTACGACGGAGTTTTTAGTGTACCACTGCTTCCGACGGTGACGATCATAGGCTATGTAGATGATCTATTGTTATCGAGGCGGATACACGGAGGGAGGCTGCGTCGAAGACCAGCCACTCCTATTACTACGTTGCAGTTTGGATGGTAGAAGCTGGACTACAGACGGCGCCGGAGAAAACCGAAATGATTGTAATTTCCTCTCCTAAACGCAGGCCAACAGTGACGATTGAGTTGGAGGGTAGAAGAATTAAATCTAACGCCGCGATAAAATATTTAGACATTTGGATCGACGCTAGACTGAGATTTGGTAGGCATTTTCTTGAAATCTCTGAAAAGGCGGAGAGAGTTATGCGCTATGTTGCGGGCATTTTGCCTAATTTAAGAAACCCAGGGCAATAAAGGAGGAGACTACTTATCGGAGTGGTATACGCCATATTACTGTATGGTACTGAAATTTGGGGGGATGTTATTAAGTATAGGAAATACAGAGGCATATTGGAGGCTCTCCATAGGAACTGTTGTCTCAGGGTTGCAACAGCCTAGAGGACTGTCTCCTTGGAGGCCGTAGAGATCATTTCCGGATTGCTCCCGATTGATTTCGTGATTATGCAAAGGAAGAGGATGCGCGAATACGGGGCTATGACCTCAGTTGAAAAGTGAGTGTGGCAATTAGTGAAGAAGTGTTAAGGAATTGGCAGGAGAGATGGGACTGCTGTGAGAAGAGCCGATGGACCTACAGGTTGATTCACGATGATGGGAGATGGTCTGAGAGAACCCATGGCTCGCTGGATTTTAATCTTACTCAGCTGCTGGCGGGCCATGGGGGATTTAGGGGCGTATTTCTATAGGTTTGGGGTGGACCACTCAGATAGCTGCTCTAGTTGTGGGGTTGAAGAGACGCCTTTTCATGTACTTTTTCGCTGTTCTAGATTTGTGGTAGAGAGTGAGAAGATCGTGGATGCTATTGACAGAGAGGAAATGTTTGAACCTGAAGACCTCCAGGAAACTATGTTAACCAGTGAGAATCACGGGCTGGCTGTTGCCCGGTATGCTAAAGCAGTTATGGAGAAATTACGTTCTGCCGAAGAAAGCCGCAGGTTAAATAGAGGTCCTGGGTTGCGAGGGACAGGGCCGCGGGCGAGTGTCTGGAGGGCGGAGTGTCATCTTGTGGGGGGTTGGCTGAATGCAATGAAGCCGCGGTCACTCCACCAACTGGAGTCCCGGGGGCCTTTCCAACTTCCGAGCTAAAGCTGATGACATGTAAGTATGCGTATGGTAAGTATGAGAGTTGCTAGAGTTGGTGCGCGAGTGATATATACGTGTTAGTATGTTTGGTTCAAGTGTGTTTGTTGTTGTTTTGTGTTGGTTTCTTAGTTATGTGTGGATCTGTTTTTGTATGTGTATGTGCCTTGCTATTTGCTTTGTTGTTTGAATGTGTGTGTGGGCGCTTAGCTCCCCTTCTAAAGTAATGCTTTACCAGCTATTCCCAGGAGGGGCAGGTCGCTAGGGGTGAAGGTTTAGTTGGTAGTGCGCAAGAATACATATACCCTTTTTACTTGTGAAACCTGTTAGCGAGTCCAACACTACTTCGGCGCCCAGGGTTCCTCCATCTCAGAGCGCTACATTGTCATGTTAAACAACTTCCTGCACCCACAACTGGAAAGGCATCGAGTTAACATGAGAAAAATGTCGTTCCAACAGGATGGTGCCACAGCTCACACAGCAAGAGCATCGATTGAAGTGGTTCAACAAATTTTTCCTCTGGACATCTCATTTCACAATTCGTTGATGTTTCTTGGCCCCCACGCTCTCTCAATCTATCAATTGTGACTTTTTTTGTAGAGCTACCTGAAATCAACAGTGTATGTGAACAAGCTACACACAATTAAAGACCTGAAAATTTCCATTCATCAAGAAATTGAAGCTGTGTCGAATGAAATGTTGGAGAAAGCCGTGCAGAGCTTTGAGGAGAGGCTCCGAATTTGCATCCGACAAGAAGGACGTCATCTTTCTTACTGATATTATTTTCCGAACCTAATTAATGTATATTGATTTCAAAACTAATAAAAATATTATTATTTAATGTAAAACTTTTTTTTCAATAATTAAAACAACCAAAGTTACTCAATAGTGAAAAACATGCGTTTCCTCTGCTTCAACCTTTATAATTTTATTATACATTAAAGATTCATCAGGACAATAAAATGAATGATTGGACAGCTATAGTTTTAAACCTACAATATATCCGTAAGAAACTATGCTTTTACTGTATTCTTACAGTATTAGAATATAGTTTTATAAATTCACGTAAGAATTTGTAATAGTCAACCTACTATTATAAATTCACATCAAAATTTATAATAGTCGGTTGACTATTATAAATTTTTATGTGTTAATACCCACAGAAAATGATATTAACAATCTGTCAATATCATTTAACAGATATCAGATATCATTTAACAGGGGCTCAGACAAAGAGACATTATTGAGATTGTATAAAGCACTGGTTCAATCTAAACTAGACTACGGATGTATCGTATAATCATCCGCTAGAAAGTCGCACTTAAGAAAGTTAGACGTAGTTAATAACAGCGGAATAAGATATGCAACAGGCGCTTACCGCACAAGTCCGGCGGTTAGTCTGATGTCTGAAGCCGGAATAATGCCACTACATTATAGAAGAGAGATCCTTTTGTTAAGATATGCAGCAAATGTATGGGCTTTCCCTGCTCATATAAATAATAAATTGTTTACGAATCATCCTATGGCTGCAGTGTATGAACATCGTGCTACCTATTCCAGACCAGCCGGAATAAGGTACCACGAATTAAGAAGAAAATATGAAATTGCTATACCAGAGACACTAGCAATTTCTACTAGAGAAATACCGCCATGGCTCTTGCCAGCGGTAAATATAAGTTTGGATCTCTCTCAAGGAGAAATAAAAAAGAAACCAGCAGTGATCATCCAGCAGGAATTTTTGGCAACCGTCAGTAGTTACGAAGAACATATTAGAATTTATACTGACGGTTCTAAAACCGAACATGGTGTTGGATGCTCAATATATGTAAATAAAGAAGCCCACTTTTGGAAACTGCCAGATGTGGCCAGTGTCTACACGGCAGAACTCACTGCAATTCAGCAAGCTCTTCGCTACACTGAACACTATTGCGAAGAGAGAGTGCTAATATGTTCCGATTCATTAAGTGCACTTGTCGCAATTCGGAACAAGAACATTAAGGATGTCCTAATTGCAAACATCCTGTCCATTTTATACGTACTAAAACAACGAGGACAGCGATGCGTATTTGTATGGACTCCGGGGCATGCTGGTATTACAGGTAATGAAATCGCAGACGAAGCTGCCAGAAAGTCTGCGATGATTTGGATGCATTTACTGTAAGAGTGGCAGATGTTAAAAACCGTCTAACAAACATAGTAAGAAACAAGTGGAATGCTGAATGGAGGAGTTTAAATACAAAATTAAACTCAGTAAAAACTTCTCCTTATAAATGGAAAAGCGACTTTAAGTTGACTCGCCGTGAACAAGTAGCGGTGACCAGACTTAGAATCGGTCACACGCGATTAACAAATTTATATTTGTTAACCGGAGAAGGGAGACCATTGTGCGGTGTTTGTAATAAAACACTGACAATCAAGCATCTAATAGAAGAGTGTACCATATATGAGGACCTCAGAAAGAGGTTCCGTCTTACAAATAATATTAGTGCTGATCTGGATAATGGAAATGAAGAAAATATAGTTGCATTTTTACACGCCAGTGGACTTCTTAAAAGTCTATAAAATGGAAGTTTAAAGCTGTGATAAAAGATACTCTAAGCAGTAGTTTTATATATATATATATATATATATATAAGGGAGTCTTGAAGCGTGGCACGCATAGTGACGGGAGGTAGCCCTCTTGCCTAGGCCATTTTGGCTCACCTGCATTCAAGAGCAGCGAGTCGGGGTGTATCCGATGATGGCATGGGGGACCCTCAAGGGTGGATTGAGGGCGCGAGGCTATGGATGTATGCCGTGGATGTCTATAGCCTGTTTATAAGAAGGATTCAACTGCCACGGCACCCTGGCGCGACTGATATACTGCTCAACGGCGGTTCTGGTCGCCCCGAGGGTGCTTAAACAAACTATAAATGAGACTCGTAGAAGAAAGAAAGAAAGATATGGTATTGATAAGCTGAAATTTTTATTTTTATGGTCTTTTGAGAACCTATCTCAAATATTAATATTGGGGCCCTTTACACCCCGTAAGTGTTTGTGATTGTCCTTGTCTTTTATGTCTTAATGTTTATTGTGAAGTTTGTGTTTTTAAATAAAATTTAAGGGCCCTTTACACCCTTACATATGACGATCCTGATGGAGATAATAATTTCTTTTAAAGAATGTGACGAGGGCTAATGACCTTAGCAGTCGATGCTCGTAAAAATTCAGTTAAAAAAAAAAAAAAAAAAAAAAAAAACAATCTGTTAATTAATACAACAATCCTCAAAACCTCTCTGGTAGCTAATTTTTATATAAAATATTTGTTTATGAATCTAATTCTCTCAAATCGCTACACATTTCTAGAATATCTAAATTAATTGAATTTGTTTATTTTATTTAAAAGGTTCTGTAATATTAAAAAAAATTTTACTCTTAATATTATTATGTTTATACACATTAAAATCTCTTTTTGAATGATCCACTTCTTTTTATAACATAACTATGTTGAAGTAAAACAATCATTAGCTTAGTCTAAAAATATTTGTAGTATATGTTATTATTCAGTTTAAAAGCTATGGCATACTTTCCGTTCTAGCATGTACTAAATAACTAACATATTTTGTTATCAATATGTCTGTAAGAAATGTATTTTATTGGAATGGTTTTAACATATTTATTTAAGTTATTTTCACAACTATTTTTCATTATATTATGTTTTTTCTTTTTAGTTAGAAATAATTTTGCTTTTATAACTATTGTGATATATTTTCTTTTATAATTTGCTTCAATATTATTTATTAAATTTTTATTCTTCTATTATAATAATTTGTACTCATATATACCACTTACCGTACTAAAATAAATGCGGTATTATTTTTGCATCCATGAATGATTAGATTTGTTATTTGATGTTGTTGTTCTAACTAGATATATTTTTCTGTATTTACATGATGCAGGATTTTACCCAAACTTACTTCCAAACTGCATTTATACATGATTATTTCTTATTTTCTGAGTGCTTATTCACATTAACATTTAGACAATATGCTGTGGTATCTAAACAATGCTAAATTCTTGTGGGGGTTATTTTATAGTTGATTTGAAGAGATTTGTAGATTTACTGTAAGAATTAAAATGACAAGGTTTATCTACTCCCTTTACTTAGCAAAATTGTGAGATGACATGATTTACATAATGAAATCAGTGAACAGATTTATTTAAAATATTTCATGTAACATACCTTCACTGTTGAGCAGCTTACTTTTATTCATATAATGAGGAACTCTAATAGATTCAAAATCTTTGATCATATCACTTAAATATTCTTGTAACTGAAAAAAAAGGACTATTAATAAAGATTATATAAGTAAAATATCAATTAATTAAACTCATTCACAACTATTTTCAAACATTTGAACAATTTGTTAATTAAAATATACATTTTTTACATAAAGTATTTAAAATAATAACAGTATGGTGTTTTCTTTTTATTAAAAAACAAAGCAAGAAATCAAATCATTATCAAATTGATTATCAGTCATCAAAAAAGATACTTATTTTTTTTTTTTTTATATTTTTTACTCCTCATTTAGAGTACAGAATTGGATTATTAATTAAACATTCTTTCGCTTGACTAGGATGCATTTTTTTTTTTTGTAAAAGAAATAAAATTTATGATGTAACTGCTTTCTGCATTAAGTTAAATTATTATTGAAATGTTAGAACAGTATTTGTTTGTACCATATAGAAATCTGAATAAAATCATCAAATCAATTATTGTTATGGATTTAAGAAGATATAAATTAAGGAGTCAACTATTAAATATTATAACACCAATTATAATGGGTTAGGTAAAATCTCCATGATAGAACTCAGCAGCTTTGAGCTCAAGACAGTCATGTCTCTTATCTCTTATTACTGAATGGAGACAATTTGTGTAATGTATATTTTCTGATAGAAAGAGTTATTAATTTATTGGGTATTAAAGAAGTAGAAAGTAGCAGATCTACCTCTGTAGTTAGTTCTTAGATGGTGCCACTGAAGCGCTAAATTGAAATAAGAAAATTAATGCAAAAAAGGATGAATAAATAAATTTAAGAATAAATAGAATTATTTTTATTTAATTAATACTGAAATTATAAATATAACCTAACCAAATTTAACCTATACTCGTTTAACGAGCGAAGGTTAAATTTGGCTACACACCGGGTTGGTCTAGTGGTGAACGTGTCTTCCTAAATCAGTTGATTTGGAAGTCGAGAGTTCCAGCGTTCAAGTCCTTGTAAAATCAGTTATTTTTACACGGATTTGAATACTAGTTCGTGGATACCGGTGTTCTTTGGTGGTTGGATTTCAATCCATTCATTTCAGTTATGGTTGAACTGAGACTGTACAAAACTACACTCATACATATCCTCTGAAGTATTATCTGAACGGTAATTACCAGAGGCTAAACAGAAAAAAAAAGGTTACGTTAGATTGTATTTATTATTACAACATGAGCAAGACTAATTTCTTCTTAAATTAGTCCATTTATTCATTCTTTTTTGTATTTATTTTCTTGTTTAAATATAGAGTTTCATGTTGCTATCTAAAAACTAACTTAACTACAGAAGTAGATTGGCACTACATTAATACCATTTATTGTTTTATATCTTTCATAGCCTTTCTTACGACTGTAACATATGTAAAGAATATGAGATATAAGTGGTACTAATCAAAGTTTCTTTCTCTGAGAGGTAATACTCACAGTCTGTCCCACTTGTTATCAGACTGAAAATGTCACTTATAGGGATAAATGTCATTTATAATTCAATGGGCTAAGCTTGACGATACACAAAAGTATATTCGGCTTGTGAAGAAGATAACAGAAAACTACTTCATTAATTATTTTCTTTATTAAGTCGGGTTTGAGATTCATGATATTTTTGGAAATGGCTTTGCCTGACGTCAAGTCACCTACAACCATTAAAATTATAATACTCCATACGTAAATACACTTATTATTTACCTTCATATTTGGATTTTAAAAAATATAAGTAAAAATTAAATAAAATATTTATATCACCAAAAAATTACATAAAAAACTCCTACTTGATATTGTTTGTTTTAAATCATTGTTTACCATGATAATATAGATGTATTTTTAATATTTTAAATATTTACTTATGATAAAAATCAGCATTGCCATACACATAAAATAAAATTTTGCCATCAAACTGTATCTGATAAAACATAATTCAAAATTATTATTATTGTAGTTAGATATATAAGAATTTTAGTATGTAAAGGTGTCTTTTTATCTACTTTTAAAATATACAAGTCATTTTTTATACTTTTAATATGATATTTACTAAGTGGCTAACATTCTGCTGCCCTCCTTGGCGCAATGTTATTGCCTCTGCCTTTCATTTTGAAATTCATGGGTTTGAATTCAGTCAAGCTTCAAATTTTTCAAATGCTAAAAAACTTTAGCATTGATTAAAAGAAATTGAAATAAGAATCTGAAAATACTAACACATCTCATAATAAAAACATTTTTTTTTTAAATATTTGATTTCTTCCAATATATTATATAATAATTTAATTATTTAGAATACAATAATATTATTTGTAGTTATGTAGTAATTACAGCATAACATGATTTATCTTTTTTTCAATGGCGACACTTTATTACTATAGTTTTAAAATTGTTCCAAATTTATAAATTATATTCAGTATAGCATACAAATCAACTTCAGATGACAAAGATTATTGCAATAATTTTAGTAGCCTGTGTTATTGTGTACATGCAGTGAAAGATCTGTTATCCTAAGTATAAGGTAATCTCTCTTTCTTTATGCAGCAAAGTAAAAAGAATCATCTAAAAGTTGTTTCAGATGATCTGTAATACTACATTATGAGCAGTTTAACTAAAAATGTTGTTTATTTTTGTCTTAATCATACTTATGAATGTGACACATGTGAAGCACCTGAAACACAAAGGCAGCAATAAAATATTCTCTCTTGGGAGTAATGTTGTTCACAAGTCAATCTCTATGGTGAAAAAAAAAAGTATCTTATATAACATGAACGCCAACTGTATTTTAGTGGGTTTGTCATCCTACATCAGCAACAGATTCATGAAGTTCATCTCTCATTTTCCCTAGTAAATCAAGCACGGAATGGTTGTTATTTTTGAAAAAGGTTGCTCTGTATTTAAACTAGCACTGACTGCTGATGTCATTAACAATTTGTAAATGTCAAAATAGTATGCAGTGAATCTGAAACCAATATTGTTTAACTACAATGTTTTACAGGAACGGGTTCATTAAACATGGATTCAACTACTGGCTTTACGTCCTTATTTCACACTCTTTCAAACTGCAGAACGTTATGCTTTGAGATACAAACAAGTATTACAGAACCATTAGGTTGTAAAAATATAGATTACAATTTTACTCTAAACCCAGAAGTAGATTTATCATTTTGCCAAAATCAGTTACAATTGTGACATCTACGAGTAAATAACAAAAACCAAACTTATATTTTGCTACAGTGTCACATATGATATTGTACAACCTATATCGATCATATTTACTGCTTACCTTATTACTTAAAATTCAAAATTTGAAAAAATGAATAGTTTAAAAACAAGAAGTCTGTGTCTTGAAAAAACCAAAAAAGGAATGAATGGAGACATCCGGTAATTACTACCAGAAATGAATAGAGGTTGTCTGACATTATAATTTATATCATTTTTTACTTAATGACAATTTTTATGATTTGCAAATTTTCACATACAAACAAACAATTTCATATTTAAAATATCAGAATCACTTCAAAATATGTCATTAACCAATTACATTCCAACACAAATTAAAATAATATTAAATAAATAAAAAATATCTTCAAATTGTGAACTTCACCCTGTAACTTTTCATTAAAAAAAAAAGAAAAGAATCATCTTAATTATTGCATTTAGTGTGAATGAAACTTGAACATTGCCTTCTCTAAGAAGACAATGATATGAATTGTAAAAATTAATTATACAAGGTTAATTAGACAAAAGTGAAACAGATTTATTAGTCTTTGATTTGTCAAAGAAAATAATTAAGTCTATCTAAAGGAAACCTGAGGGATAAATGAGCACTTTATCTCTGCAAACCTATTTGTCAATGAATAAAGTTTTGTTAAGAATGTAGAATTACATCATTATAGATTATATTTCTTCCTTTTATTTTAAAAACAAATTAAAAACAATCCATTTTCTAAATAAACAGGATTGTAATTCCAGATCTTTTTACAGCTTCTTTATTAATGATAGATGTTGCTGCCATTATTGATGGCTGTTTTGAAGCAACTAAGAAACATCTTTAATATTATGTTAAATAGTGTTTTTGATCTGTATAATTTAGAAAAATTGTTTTTATCAAATCTAATATGTAAATTTCTTATCATTCAGGTGTATTGAGTCAGTGGATTTATACAGACTCACTATAATTGGCAAGTTATGATTAATATTTTTGTATGCGAGAGCTGTTTTTTGTTACTACAATAGTCATCAAATATAAACTGGACTTTGGTTTTCAAGACTTGTATACAAACATGAATGGGAGGGATATTAACAGTTAAGATGTGATGAGAGGATGGATGCTTCAGCATTTGCATCTCCCTAGTCATTAGCTTCATGCTAGATCAAGAGGTTCATAGTCAACTACACAACATATTATCTTAAAGTTTCTCACGAATGATGGCATCCAACAATCTGAAATTTTGACTAGACTCCATGTGCAGTTAACCAAGTCTATGACAAGCCAGCAAATTCAAAGAAAGACATGAAGTTGTAGAAAATGAGACACAATAGACACGTAAGAACAAGTGTGGTGGATGACAACATTTGATTGATCCATGACCTCACTGAAGATAATCAGCACCTTATGGTCGATGAAACTGCTTTGAAAGTGGGTATAAATCATAGAAGTTCCATTCCATCAGTTTTGGAATCTCTTCTTCATAAAAAGTATGAGGACTTTTTATGAAGAACCAACCTCTATTTTTTTGTTGCTCCTCAGGTTCAGATTGTGTGATGTGGGTTCAAAGACTGTTGTCCAAAAATCATAAACAGATCTGACAGAAAATTCCCACAGGCTTTTGAATTGATTTTGACAAGAGGAAAATAATTTTTTTGCATTGAATAGTCACATGTTATGAAATGTGGTTCTCCATCTCTACAATCTTGAATCAAAATACGCCTAATCTCGTAAAGGTGAAAATGCATTCATCACCTGGAAAAGCCCTTACAACCATCTCTTGAGACTAGAGAGACATGCTCGTCAATTTTTGCCATGAACATCACACTGTGCAAGCTAAATGCTACTTCAAGCTTTTGGACAAAGTAAAAGCTGCCTATAGGAACAAAAGACACCATTAGCCAATCAGAGATGTGGTTTTCCCTCACAATAACAAAAGACCTAACACAGCCGTTACCATATCAGATAAACTGGATGAAATTTACTGGGAAGCCTTAGAACATCTCCCATACGGCCAGATTTACCTCTTGTGATTTGTTTTTGTTTGGTCCATTGAATAAGGGTCTGAAAGGACATAGATATCAGAGCAACAACAAAGTACAGGTTGGGTCTTCATAAAAAGTATGAGGACTTTTTATGAAGAAGGGATTCAAAATCTTTCTACACATTGGAAAGAATGTGTAAAACTTTGGAGAGACTACGTAAAAAAGCTATACATATGTTTTTTATTTTTAATCTGTACTAATAAATGTTAAAAAAAGTCTGTTTATATTTGACTGATCTTCTTAGTAATGCTTGCATATATTCTTTGTTTTTATGAGAGAATATCAGTCCAATTTGCACCATACTATCATTTGGTGTCATCACTATAGTTTAATATATTCCTGCGAGTTGAGTTATTCAATGTGACTTTTGCTCATGTATTGTATGTTCTGTTCCATATTGAGCTGGTTGATGCTGTGCTCTAGCATCTACTAGCACTGACCGGCGAATTAGTCTCGTACAAGCATTCAAGAGTCGGATCCCGCTCAGTGCGGTCATGGTTTGTTTATTATAACATTTCATTCGTAGTCTAATGTGACTAGTTTTATTTAGTAGCTTAAGTCTAATGTGGCTTATAGTTTTTATTGATAATGTTCAACGATATTATTCGGACTAATGTGTCATTTATTCAGCAGTCTAATGTGACTTGTATTTCTCAATATTCAAAAATGTCTAATGTGACAGATTAAGTTTAATTATTCAAGAAGAATATGTTTTAGCTTATTTCATCATCTCAACCATCATTTCAAAATACAGTTCATACTTGCTCTACAACTTAACATTGTATGATCTTCCATATTTTATTCGTGGTTTTGAAAATTGACTTTTTTCTAAAAAATGTTTGTACATTTGTATGAATACTAACTGAATATGTTATCTTTTGGTGTTTTTTTCTATGGTAATTGATGCATATTTGTAATATAACTGCACAGAAATGTAAAGTTTAAAAAAAAATTTATTTATGTAATTTTAATGGGAAAATCTTTCCTATATTGTAATATTGTTTTTTCATAGTGAATATTGTTAATTTTAAATGCTTTTCTCTCTGGCAAATAATGCACATTTGCAATGTTTTTTTTACAAAAATGTTTGTTTTATTTACTTTTATGTTTGATTTAAAATTAAGTTTTACTTTAAATGTTGGGAAAAATTCATTTCCTGTAGAAGGTACCAGACCTTCAGAAGATTCTCTCTTCTGTTACTTGAAAAATATAGTAATAAAGAATAACAGATTTTTAATTTTTTTGTGGACATTGGAAAAGAGTTGGTTTCTGATTGAAATAAGACAGAGGGCAAAAGCTGAAAGCCCAAACTAAAGAGACTTGAAAGGGAGAGCCATCTGGTAATGATTTAATTGTCAAATACAATTGTGTACATTGAAATTTTGTGTTTTTTTTTTTGCCTATATCATTATCATATACATTCTCATACAGGGTGTATTTTTTACACATTTTTTTTAGATGAAAGCTGAAAGAAAGGCCCATTTGATAATAGCATAATTCACTGAACTCTATGTCTTCTATTGAACAGTTCTCTGTAAGTATCTAACTAATAAAAGGGAATTAAATTTACAGCTACTAAAATATTAAACATACAAAAAAAGGGCATATACTAAGAATAGAATAAAGAAAAAAAATTAAAAATATCATAAATTGACTGTAATAATCCTAGAAATAAAATCCTAATGTAGATTTAAATTATACTCGTAATTAATATTACGAGTAATAATAAATAATACCTTCCAATGAACTTCAACAATTTTTCAGACTGTTCTGAAATTGCAGTCACTAATGTCAAGGTTCACTGTGAATAATATCAAAGTAAGTAGTCTTATTAAAATCTAGATGAATCAGTAGATAAGATCTACAGCTAAAAAAACCTCTGTTCACTATTTTAAAAGGTATAAAATTAATTATAATAGTCATTATCTGTTTTCAAACACTTTTAATTTTTAATAAATTTAAATTACCTTGCTGCGAGGATAGTCATCGAGAATATCAGTTCCAACATTTACAAGTAATTGCCATTGCCGTCTAACAGCAAAGTTTCTTATTTTGTCTTCACTGTAGTTTAAAAGTTCTGTTCTGACATTAATTCTATACTGTCGTAATTCTAGTTTTGCCTTCTCCTAAAAAAAAAAAAAAAAAAAAAAAAAATGAAATAGAAATCAAGCAGTTAAATTTTTTATATGCAGTTAGTTAATTCATTGAGATTGAAAAAAGTAAAAAATGTTTTTCTGAATTTTTTTAAATTTGGAGCCCAGTATTAAGAGACCATTTTTATTGACTACAATGATTACCGAAATAAGATTTAAGCATCAAAATTATCAGATTTCAAATAAAACATCAATTTTGAATAAAACCTCAAGCCACTTAGCTTTTTCAACAAAAATAATTAAATAAGATCAACTAAAAAATTGTTCTAAATAAAACAATATGTATTTCAACATGAATGTATTTTTTAACAATATATTACTTTTCAACTAATTTCTTTGAAGTCTTGTGTGAAAATATCACTATCAAAATAAGTTTGTGCCACTAATTATTGTGTTACAACAAATACAATTAAAAAAAAAGTTTCAAAAAAGCTATCTAATTAACTAAATAATAATGCAAAAAAATTTTTGTCAGTATGTCTGAAGGAGAATTTCCAGTTTTAGTTAAGAAAGAAAGGTTTTGCACTGCAATAATGACCTTTGAAAATAATAATGCTCTCAATGTTTTAGCTAGCTTTCAGTGATCTTTTTCTATTTCAACATTATCAGGTTAAAATAATAATTTTTTTTTTGTTTTTTTTTTTTTTTTTGTTAATGTATGTTTTTCTATATCTCTGACAATTCATTATAATTCTGAAAAACATATTTAAAGATTAAAATACTTTCTTTAATAAAACAAATATTTGTTGTTGTTGAGTCATTATACAAAGACAATGTTAGCAATAAGAATAAAGATTTATCTTTTTTAAAATGTTGATTATTCATTTACTTACATCACTGCAACAACTACAGATTTAAGGCCATTTACAGCTACCAACCCTCTTTTCTTATGATGAGAAATGAATTTTGTAGTGTGCAGAAAATTCTAAGTTCCACCAGGATTTGAACTTTACCATTCTGCCAGAGATAAATAGAATGATCAGTAAGGATTCATTACCAGTATTTTAAAACTAACTCTTCTCTATTAATACGTAACATTTTTCCCAAGCATTTGTAATATTACTCTTATAGATATATTTTAACATTTTTAATAGATTGCTCTGAGAGACCAATTAGTAAAATTAATACCGCAGGGTCTTGACAAGCATAAGAAAGACAGCTGTCATAAATATGCATAAATAATTAAGAATACTAAGGTTTTTTGAGCAAATTTGAAAAATATTATTCAGCACAGCATAAATAAAATAGTGAGCTTATATTATGTTGTATAATATTTTCATTTTGTTATATTAATGTAACATAATAAAAATACGTAATGTTTTTAAAGTTTTATGTTTCAATGATGAACCTTATATTTCAAAAAGCCTTACATTTAATTAACAAGTATATAATCAAGTAAGTGGTAACAAAAGTAACAAAAATCTAATTTGACTTTAGTTTTGTACAAAATGCAATTATAAAAATGAATTATTAAATAATTTTTAGTTAAAATACCTCTAACAATAAGAAAAATTAATAACATATAATAATAATATACTGCATTTAAGAAAAGCTGAATCTTTATTACTGAACATTAAAAAAAAACAAGCATCATTAGTGGCACACTGCAGTAAATTAACTTTTAAAATAATATACTTCACAGTATCCAAATGACATCAGGTTTTACTATTACTTAAAACAAAAATTAAATACAAAATAACTGAACATACCATTTTTCTTTCATTTTCAATTGTCATGTTTGTTTGATAATCCCACAGTGCAAGTAAATATTCTTTCTCAACTTTCTCTAACTTTTCATTTACAGACTCAAAATAATCACCAAGATGGTCAGTTTCATCACTTAATTCACCGTCATAATAATTGTTTGCACTAAAATGTTGATTAAACGAAGGTGAAACAGAATCAGAATCAGAATCATCCTCAGAACTGTCATACCCAAATGCATTACTTTTACTTACAAATACTAAAGTTATTGTAATATAAAATAATTGCAGCATTCTTTTCTCTGGAAAAAATTACACAAATCAAAATGTTAATTGTTTGTGGCACCGATTCCTTAACTATTTTATAAGTAAAACTAATTCGAGCAATTTTCTAGAGCTCTTTTCATATGGATATCAAATAAAACCAAAATCAAAATGAAAATTTCAGAAATATTTTTTTACATTCGAATTCTACTACTGCATAAATACACAAAAGATTACTAAAATCGAGGTCAGTAAGCCCTAACAAGTATATAATCAAGTAAGTGGGAACAAAAATAACAAATATCTAATTTGACTTTATTTTGATACAAAATACAATTATAAAAATGAATTAATTATTAAATAATTAAGTCTTAAGTTTTAAAATTGACATCAAAAAAACAACCAGCCATTCTGTCAGAGGTAAATGGAACAATCAGTAAGGATTCATTTACAAAATTTTATAACTAACTTCTTATTTATTAATACGTAATATTTTTCCCAAGCATTTGTAGTGTTACTCCATTTATATATTTTTTAATAGATTGCTCTGAGAAAGCAATTAGTATTAATTGCTTTCAAACTATCAAAACAACAATCAAATAAAATCAAACGGAAAATTTCAGAAATATTTTTTTACATTCGAATTTTACTACTGCATAAGTACAAAAAGATTACTGAAATCACTCTAATAAACTTGACACAATAATGTGTCAGTGCCCAAATGTATGAATTATTATAATTGATCATTATCTTGATACACACTTATAGAAATACTACACAGAATGTATCACCAAGTTCTCCTGGGATTTCATAATTTATTCTACTCATGAAAATGATGGAAAAAGTTCATATAAATGTATCCTAAAATGCTATGTTTGTGAGTTATGACTACTGAAAGATTTCACTCGGATTTCAGCTACCCTGGTTAAATGAGATTGTACTGAAATTTTTAGGATGTTAATTAAGGAGCAAAATTAGTGATTTCTTATGGTTTTTGACCTGAAAAATGGAATAAGATAGGTTCCAGAATCATATCTGCAATAGTTTTTGAGAAATATGGAGTGAAAACCAATAAATTGTAGTAAAACCCTGTTTTTTTTTTTGTTTTTTTTTTTATGTTTAATGTACAATAAGATTGTCAAATGAGAAATAAACCCATAAAACTGTTAAACAAAACATGTACAGAATTCTGAACAGAATTGTGTAAGATTACTGTACTCGTATTTGTCAGAGAACACTTATATAATATAAACAAAAACCAAATTCTATTTAGAAGATATGAAAAATTTGTAAAAACAAAATTTGCTGTTAAAAAATTTAAAAACCTGGAGATCTCCAAAAACTGTAAAATAAAAATTACTTGGATAATCTTTTTATTAATGACAGAAATACTGATTGTATTAAGTATAATTTATAACTATTTAAAGGTACAGATTCCTTAAATTGGTGATAAAACAAGGAAATTACAACAATAATAGAAATGAATGGGGCAAGTATTTTATCAAGAAATGTTTCTTTGTTACTAGAATATTAACCTAAATCTTAACAAATAGATATTTCTGGAATATAAACACCCTCACATATATTTCAGAAAATATAAACCCTTTCTTTTCACCTATTATTTACATGTTGTACGAGCATATGATATATTTTGATATTTATGATTTGTTTTCATTTTCAACAAATTCCATTTATATAGCAAACCAAAATTTACCTTTGAGGTGAAAAATAATAGAGCAATAACTTCTTAAGGCACAAACCAAAAAACAATAAAAATATTGACACTGACATATTTATAAAATACTAAAAAACTCTTTATAAAAATCATGTAACAGAATTATTAACTCAGTTAACTTTATGTGTATTAGGAATGTAAAGAAGTCAGTATAAAGAACCACAAAAAAATGGAAATGATGTACCACTCAAGGCATAATGTGTTATCAATTCTGATGTACTAGTACAGTGTAGCAACTTATATTACTACAGGACAGATATGAAAGGAGGTTAAGATTTTTATTTTTTTTGTTTTCAGTCATTTGACTGGTTTGATGCAGCTCTCCAAGATTCCCTATCTAGTGCTAGTCGTTCTTCATACACCCCTTCCATCCTACATCCCTAACTATTTTTTTTACATATTCCAAACGCTGCCTCCCTGCACAATTTTTTCCTTCCACCTGTCCCTCCAATATTAAAGTGACTAGTCCAGGATGCCTTAATATGTGGTCCATAAGTCTGTCTCTTCTTTTAACTATATTTCTCCAAATGCTTCTTTCTTCATCTATTTGCAGCAACACCTCTTCATTTGTAACTTTATCCACCCATCTAATTTTTAACATTCTCCTACAGTACGACATTTCAAAAGCTTCTAATCTTTCTTCTCAGGTACTACGATCGTCCAAGTTTCACTTCTATATAAAGCTACGCTCCAAACATATACTTTCAAAAATCTTTTCCTAACGTTTAAATTAATTTTTGATGTAAACAAATTATATTTCTGAGTGATGGCTCTTTTTGCCTGTACTATTCTACATTTTACATCGCTAGGTAGATTAAACTTCCGATGCAACGCCGCATAACATATGCAGTCCACGAGAATGTGGTGCACAGTCATGAGGCATTTGCATCGTGTGCATAGGGGTGGGACTTCTCCTGACATTAGGTATTCGTGTGTGATCCTCGTATGTCCTATCCGTAACCGGCAGAGGACCACTTCCTCACGACGAGATTTTCTGCAAGAGGAGCCCCATGCCAACACTGATTATTATCGACGGTAGTCGCCGAGTCACTGTGCCACCATGCTCTCAGTGATTGTTTTACACGATTGATAAAATCAAAGGTAGTAACTCGGTTGGTGAAAAAAAGTTGAATACACGCTTCTTTGGCAGCATAATCTGCTCTTTCGTTACCTAGAATACCTACGTGGCTAGAAACCCAGCAAAAACTTACTTCTGTGTTGTGATTACCTAACTCAGCGATTGCATCGTAAATTTCAATGACGACAGGAAGTTTGGAATAAAACTTTTCTAACGCCTGGAGAGCACTACACGAGTCACTGCAAATAAGAATGTTTCTATATTTAGGGTTAACGATATTTAGAGCCCTATTTATAGCGAGTAGTTCAGCGGTGAACACGCTCGTAATACCGGGTACGCCAAACATATAAGTTCTTTCATTGACAACCGGTACCGTCTTGTTTCGAGCCATCATTGTATATCACCGCGTCTAGGTTCGTCTTGGTGAGAATATACTGAAACACTTGCCGGAAAACAGTAGTTGGTGTTGATTGTTTATCGTATGTTGTAAGGTCAAATGTAAAATTTACAAGGTTTATTCTCCACAAGGATATGAGCACGGACATGATGGAAAGAACGAGGGAGTGCCAACATTTATATGCTGCAGCAGACGTCAGGTACAGACCCCCCACAGGCGCAGTACACCGTGGACGGTCCTCATACTTCCTTAAATTAGGATTCCTAAGTACTGGGTCAAAAGCCGGGTGATTTGGCTGTCCTTTGAGACGGGCAAAATAAGATAACAAAAGCTGGTCTCCTCTATTCCAAAGTGATGGCTCGCCACAGTGATGTACACCGTCCAGCATTTTAAGCACGATTTGACGAGCTGAAGAGTAGGCGACACAACCATAATCTAAACGGGAACGAACAAGGGAATAGTAAATACGTAACATACATGTCCGATCGGGTCCCCGATTGGTGTTACTAAGGACCCGCATCATATCTAAAAGTTTGGAACATTTTGTCCTCAATTCCTTTATATGTTTGACTCAAGTAAGACGGTTATCAAAAAGCAAACCTAGAAACTCGACGTAAGGAGAGACAGCAATAAGCTCTCTGTTCACAAAAACTCGCGGAATAGAAGGGTTCCGTAGCCGAGAAAATACTACACATTTCGTTTTGTCTGATGAAAATGTGAAACCAGTAGTTCTGGACCAAGCCTGAAGGCGAAATATAGTGTTCTGTAGCAGTCGCTCTGCAGTGGGCGTTGAACGGCTCGCAATGTAAATAACAAAATCGTCAACGAATAGAGAACATGAGACATGAGCCTGTACACAATCGGTAATACTGTTTATGGCTACAGAAAATAAGGTGGCACTTAATACTCTACCTTGAGGTACTCCATTTTCCGAGACGACACTGTCTGAAAGTGAATTGTCTACACGAACACGAAACGTTCGGTGATTTTAAGAATCCCTAGATAAAAAAAAGCATATTGCCCTTGATTCCCCAAATCTTGAGGGTGTTAAGAATACCACACCCGCCAGGCTGTGTTGTACGCCTTCTTTATATCGAAGAAGATAGTAACGAGGTGTTGGCGGTTAAGGAAGGCGTTTTGCATGGCTGTCTCCATTGACACTAAATGGTCAATGGAAGATCGTCCTTGTCGGAAACCACACTGTTCCGAAGAAAGAAAGCCATGTTTCGCCAAGTACCATGTAAGCCTGCGGTTTACCATTCTCTCCATTATTTTACACAACACGCTTGTTTAAGAAATAGGGCGGTAGCTAGAGGGATCGGTTTTGTCTTTACCAGGCTTCAGTACTGGTATTATAAATGCTTATGACCAGCCGGGCGGGAGGACTTGTTCGGAGAATAAACCATTGTAAATATTCAAAAGATGTTGTAGTGCTGAGTTAGGAAGGTGTGAAAGCATACAAAGGCGAACGTTGTCTGGTCCAGGGGAAGTGTCACGTGAGTTCTTAAGTGCGTGCAACAATTCTTTAAATAAGAATGGAGTGTTCAATTCACCAACCGAATCACCAATGTTTAACGCCAATATTTCTATCTGTGCTTTGTACCTCTGAAAGTCGTTACTGTATGATGAAGTGAGAGACACCGAGCGGAAAGATTTTGCTAAAGTATTTGCTACAGCCGAAGATGATGAAAGGATTTCTCCTTCATCAATGAGACCGAGAATAGATTGCCTTGGCGATCCGAAAATTGCATGGATTTTTTTCCACACAGTAGACGTGGGAGTAGTACGTGAGATAGTGTTCACATATTTCTTCCATGAATTCCTCTTAGCGTTCAAGAAAACCCGACGGCATACCGCTCTAGCCCTGCGGTACAAATTTAGATGTTCAGTTGTAGGTCTATTATTAAATTTGCGTAGTGCTCGCCGTCGATTCTTAATAGCACATTTGCAATCAACATTCCACCATGGAACGGAAGGACGTCTAGGATTACCCGATGTTTGTGGGATATATCTGCTGGCAGTTTCAAGTATCATGGACGTAAAAGAGGAATATTGCTCAAGAATGTTCGCACCAACGTCATACTGTGATTGGAAGGCTTTATGATATCCATCCCAATCTGCCCTTTCAACAATCCACCTCCGTGGCCTTCTCTTAATCTCGTGGTCCACACCGAAACCAATAATAATTGGTTTGTGGTCACTGCTGTGAAAGTCATCACAAACAGACCAATCAAGATGAACCCACCGGATTGGTCTAGTGGTTAACGCGTCTTCCCAAATCAGCTGATTTGGAAGTCGAGAGTTACAGCGTTCAAGCCCTAGTAAAGCCAGATATTTTTACATGGATTTGAATACTACATCGTGGATACCGGTGTTCTTTGGTGGTTGGGTTTCAATTAACTACACGTCTCAGGAATGGTCTAACTGAGAATGTACAAGACCTACACTTCATTTACACTCATACATATATCATCCTCATTCATCCTCTGAAGAATTATCTAAAAACGGTAGTTACCGGAGGCTAAACAGGAAAAGAAAGAAAGAAGACCAATCAAGATGAGGGAGTAAATTCGGTGAGCATATGGAGAGATCGATGTTAGACAGTACCAGATGATAAAGATATGAATATATGAGATCCATTATTCAGCAAACAAAAGTCTAAGTCTTGTCTCACACTGTGTACTATATTTCCTCGAGTAGAGCAGAAGGTCGAGCCCCAGGAAACATGGTTGGCACTGAGGTCTCCTCAACGATTAACGATGGAGATGGAGATGGTATTTGTGTGAGGAAATTTGAGATATCTAGAGCACTGAACTCAGTGTTCGGTGAGAGATATAAATTGCAGATATGTAACTTGAAAGAGGTAGAGATCTTTACTGCAACAACAGGAACGAGAGTGGTCAGTTGAATCCTTGAAGCCGATACCACATCCTTCATGAAAATAGCCACTCCACCACTCTCTCTACCGTCTACTATATAGTCGTATCTCTCACAGAAGTATCCTCTGAGTGCTATTAGGTCATGTTGTAGAAGATGAGTATCATGTGTTTCCTGGAAATACATGATTATCGGATCATGTTCGTGTGCCAGTTCTCCAACATCTTCAATGCGGGATCGAAGACCTCTAACATTCCACTGAGTAATGTTCATAAAGAAAAAATAAAAACAAGTAAAATAAAGAATAAAAAAAATAAAACATACTTAGGAAACCATATACAATTAAGTTTTATGTGATCCGGATTTTCTTTTTCATGTTCTTTAATTTAGATAACTCCAACGCCTTTGGGTCGGGAGGTTCTTCAACCATATCCTCCAGTATATGGGGTGATGGTGGAGGAGACTTATGAGAATGGTCTATTGACCTCCCAGAGGGAGTGGTTATGTGGGTTCCCTTTGTGGGGAGCTTGTTAGTTGGCTTACTGCCAGCTGCGGTAGCCTCTTCCCGTACAGGTAGTACTTTGGGAGCTGGAACTTTCGTACGGACCACACTGTAGGATTCATGTACTGCGACGTAGGACTTTTTATTCATCTTAGTCAGCTCTGAAATAGTGGCTGTAAGCGAAGTAACTTGATCAGAAAGCATCTGAACGAGTTTCTTAAGTTCATCGCAGGATCCGCACTGTTGATTATGAACATTGGAAGGAGTTTGCTTTGACGCAGCGGTGGCGAAAGACACATCTGGTTTTACGAGGTTCCGTGAGTTAACTATCTTCCTATATTCCCTGCGTGCAGCCGGGAAAGATAGTTTCTGCTCAGTACAGATCTTGAGAATTGCCTTTTCTTCCATAAAGGTTGGGCAATCTCGGGAGCGGGCTGTATATTAACCACTGCAGTTCGCACATTTTTCACTTTCCTCGCAGTTAGTCTCATTGTGACCTTCGGTAGTACATCGAGCACAGATCTCCATCCTCGAGCAAGATGTTGTAGTGGGACCGTATCTTTGGCATCTGGAACACCGCCGTGGGTTGGGTATGAATGAGCGTGCCCGAACGGAGCGGTAACCCACTTTAATCTTCTCTGGTGGAACAGGAAGACTGAACGTCAGTATAAGAGACGGTGTCAGTTCTTCTGTTCCGTTCTGCCGTTTCGTCATACGTTTCACTTCTACAACAACTTGAGTACGAAATTCATCAGCAATTTCCCTTAAATTCATTTCCAGAAGGTAACGACAAAAATTACTCCTCGGCAGGTATTTAGGATCTTGTGGCATGTCGTACTGACGATTATTCCGTCCATATTGGTCAGACGTAATAGGAAGCGACTCTGCTCACTGTTATATGTTTTCATCAGAATTGTCCCATCACGTAATTTTCTAATGTTCCTCGGAGAACCAATACATCCTGTGACACATTTGTTAATCAGGAAAGGTGAGACCCTTTGAAGGGAGCCACCTTCCTGATCATATCTAATAACAACAAAGCGAGCATTTTTACACCTGACACCATCTTCGTCCGCTGCAGCAAAATTATCCTCGTCAGATGAAGCTGACCGAGGCCTTTTTACTAAACTTAAATTGGTGTTTTTTTCAGATGGACCACCAACCATCATAGAATTTGCTGTAGGAACTGAAATTTTGGTCCCACGAGAACCGGCGATATAATAGACCATTCCAGCAGAGCGCACGCGTACTGAAGCTAGAGCCAAATACAACTGGGTTTGCTCTGGTGCCCACAGGACATCGTTCGAGACTCACTACGTAGAGCCATTCACCTATCGGCACGATAGTTCCCACTTTAGGTTACGGTTGCGTTTCGTAAGATGTCGCAACACCACCGAGTGTAAATGAAAGAGAAAATAGTGTTAGATGTTGTTGTGTAGTCGAGTAAATGTATATGTTGTAATTCGTGTAGTGTTCTTGGTGTAGTATACATGTATAGTGTAAAGTATTCTGCAGCTAAGTGTGTAGTGGGTTAAAAAGCTGAAGAGGCTAAGCCGGTAAATGTTAGCAATTGTTCTTCTATCTCTGTATTTGAACCCAATGTTTTTTAAAATGCTGAACATTTTATTTCAGTCTATGTTATTGAATGCCTTTTCTAGGTCTATAAATGCCAAGTATATTGGTTTGTTTTTCTTTAATCTTTCTTCTACTATTAATCTGAGTGCTAAAATTACTTCCCTTGTCCCTATACTTTTCCTGAAACCAAATTGGTCTTCTCCTAACACTTTTTCCACTCTCCTCTCAACTTTTCTGCACAGATTCTAATTAAGATTTTTGATGCAGAAAAGATGGCAGAATCGTTGTAGGATAAAAGTCAGCCTGCGGGGGTAGCCTTCCCACGTATCGACGTGGGTGTGTGTTCTTTGTGGATGCCCGTGGAATTCCACAGAGTTCTTGCTGTCACTATCAGTCCGACAGTCATGCTGCTCGCGTCATGGTGATGAGCATTATTGCGAGGAAGAGAAAAGGTATAGGATGGAGGAACAGCCTGTGGCGGAGAGTGTGCGTTCGTCCGCAACTGGTCGTGCATGGGCGTAGCTCTGTTGATCCCCGTGGGACTCCATTTTCTTGCCACCATCTGACTGTCGATCCTGCAATTGCAGGAGACTGGGTTATGATGGCATGTCCAATCGAAGGGTTTTAGTCGGTGAGAGCCCGACACTGCCGTTCGGTGCGGGCAAACGGCAACTGGTAGATGAAAACAATTGGGCCAGTCAAACATAGGAACAACAGTAACACCAGAAAGGTAACGTATTACAATTAAACAATTAGTGCAAAAGAGAAACCGATGAAGTGCATTGAACCAGTCAAAAGACTGATGACAAAATAAAATAAATAAACGAGAGATAATCAAGATTATTAATCTTTAATATATCTATTCCATTTTCACAAGTGACTTATGTGTCATATCAAGTTGTGTGTAAATGTTTCATTGAAACCATAAAAAATGGTAAAATATTGCATGACTTCCTGACTACTAAAAATAAAAATTAAAGAATATGTATTTTTAGACGTGGGAAATAAATTTTAAGAAAGATTTTCCTAAACAAAATCATATATAGGTTAAACCTAACAGATCTGCTTAAGTAAATGTTTCAATCTAATACCCCTTCAATAAACAATAAAATAAAAAATTAATATTTTCATAAAAGCTTTTCTGCATTTTAGGTCTGGGGTCTATAATTTAAAAATATTGTAGACAATTCTTGATAGCTCTATATATGAATTACGATATAAACTTTCAAAAAAATCTGAAAATTATTCAAACCGAAAGGAGAGCAAAAAATATATATTTCAATTTTAAAAAGTTGGGATTGATTTTTTGAAAAACCATTTTATTATTTATATGAACATTTTAGGTAACAAATTTTCTTTAATAAAATTCCCTCTAAAATGCCTCAAAGAAAATCAAAATTACTATTTTTTTCTATATTTCCCACCCCTGTAACGAATTTTGAATAAAATAATATGATCAATCCCCCATACGTAGAAGTATTTGACCCAGATTTGAAGAAAATCAGTTTGGTCAATACTGAGAGGCCAAAAGCAGCACCCAGCACACATACTCGTACATACACAAGTTTTTTGGTTTAGATGAACTAGTTGGATCCTAATAAAAGATTATAGAAAATTCAATATCCCATTTTTGACATGATTACTGTATTTTTCCTTTCATAGAGCTATTCTAGCTATATTCTTTTTTTTTTGTTTGGGGGCGAAAAATGCCTGTGCGTTATCATCGGCCGGAATTTTATTTAATAAAAAGGTAAAATAACTCTAAAATATTAAAACTTATAAGGTTTAAAATTAATATAAATCATATAATAAAAATTTATTAAAACAAAAGTCAAAAAAGTGAAATAAAACTCAAAACTAATATCGCAGACGGAGTCTTTAAAATACAAAAGTTAAAATAATCATATAAAGAAACTATATAAAACTTACCTAATTCCGATAGGTTGTGCAAAAGGCTCCCTTCTCGGATAATAAAATTATCTGAGAAGCTAATTATCATTAAGCTATATTCGGCAAGAGTAAAATTATTAAAAAATTACCAGCAATTTCATATTCACAATAAAAGATATAAGAGCAATTAATTTTATTCGTGTTGAACAGCATAATTTAGTCCCTTCAAAAGGTAACATTGCATCCAGGGTATAAATAATTCTAAGCAATGGAAAAGTCGTTAAAGTGTGCATGTTAAGGCCGTATATTAATAGTTGTAGATCTCAAGGCATTTCTAAAAATTAAATAGCCACCTCAAGAATAACAGACTCCTGTACTTCCCTTGAAAGAAAGTGAAGAATGAAAAAGTTACCTACAGTTTTTTACACTGATGTAAATATACCTACTGATATGTAGGTGATATTCAACCTTAAAAGTGATGCCTTAACTCTGTTTATCATAAACAATAGAGAGAACGTCGTTAATCTCAAAGAAAATAACTTTTCTTTAGGAGGCTTGTATCTAAGGTGCTTTTATGTTATAATCATTAAAAAAAACAAGGAATAGATAAAGTAAAGCAACAAATTAATACATCCCTTTCTGTTATTAAACAATACAATAAAGATGCTCTTCCAACTCAGCAGAGGTATTTTATTTATGATAAAAATGTATAAATTAAGACTTTTTAATAAGATTTTTCTTGACAATACTATTCAACTAACAAATTATTTTTCTCATAGAACTCTGTTAAAATTATATTTATATGGTAAGCTGTAAATTTACATGAGTAAGTTAATTTTACATTTTTCAGTTTTTCCTGTGCCTCTCTTCAAACCCAATGAATTCATTGAGAAATAGTAATGTAAAATAGTATTTCAAATGTTAAGATTATATGGGCAATATAAAAATGTTAAATTGATGAAACAAAAAAAACAACATACATACCTATATATCATTAATATATATTAACATCTATATATAATACTATTATTCCATAAATACATTAATATCAATTACTTTTAACTAAATTTTATAATTGAAAGGTCATTTTTCTAAAGAACTAATTAGTCTGTTTTATTAAAAGAGACTTATCTCATATTTATTCAAGACAATTAGATAACTTTTATCTTGATTACTGATTGAGATATTCTATTTGCTGTATTAATAATGTTTTTACATATAATCAGTTAAAGGCACAAGTATTAAAATAGAGTATATATTTTACAAAATAATTAGAATTTAAAGAAAAACAAAGATTGATGTTTTGTTAAATTATAGAGGATAATTGTGAACATAAATCACATAAAAAGAAACATGATTAAATATCCCAAACACTTTAAACCTGTAGCATTTAAAAACATATGATAAAGACTGCTCAATGTACCATTTTCAAAAAGGAAACTACCAGCTTTAAATAAGCAGTCTTTCAAACTGAATGCAAAAATTGACAGATTGTAGTGGCGACTTGAATTTTTTTTTTTAATTTTTGAACCATCATTTGTTTTCAGTAATTTATGACAAATCATAAAAATGTATTATCAAAATTTGGAATCAGCTATGTATTGTGCACTTCATGACAATTACGGTATGCATAATAGGCCAAACAAAATAGAGAATTTTTCTGTACTTGATATTGAATCACCATTTCACAAAAAAAAATTCAAGCAGTTAAGAGAAAATTGAAATTTACTGATTTCACATCATTCACAAGAAAATTTCTTCAACAACATGACAAATTTTATTTAAGCTCTTGCTTGGTATATACCCATATATAAGTTTCAACTGACTCAAGAATTAAAGCCACAGAACCATTCTTTGTGTTGAAGGTTTGCCGACTGGACTATAGAGCAGCTTGATTAGATCCAAATTTTCATAAAAATCATCATTTCAGATGAGCTCATTTTTGGCTTGATGACTTTGTAAACAAGCAAAGCTGCCATATTTGAAATGATTCCAATCCACAAGTGATTCGACAGCAACTTACATCTGAAAAAAAAAAATCACTGTTTGGTGTGGATTACGGGCTGATTGCATCATTGGATCATTCTTTTTTTCAAAAATGAGCAGGAAGATGCTGTTACAGTAAATTTGTCAAAGCTATCGAGCTATGATTTGTGATTTTTTTGTTTGGAAATTTGGAAAATATTGATTTGAATAGGTGTGGTTTAAATAAGGTGGTGCCACATACCAAACAGTTTCTGAAATAATTCAGTTATTGCATCAAAAGTTTGGTGATGTGATAATCTTATGAGATGATAATGTCAGTTGACCACCAAGACTTTTTTCTCTGGGGTAATGTTAAGTCACAAGTCTATAGCAACAAACCAAGGTTATAGATATTTTCTTGAAAGAAAATATTTGCATGTCATTAGTGTAATTCAAGTGTGAAAGAGTCATGCAAAATTCGTTTGTCAAGTAAAGCTATAGAGGCCATATGAATGATACTACTGGTTTTTTTTTTTTAAATAATGTAATGTTGTAACTTCAACAAAAAAATCATTGCTATTACACATACTTTTTGTTTTATTGCAATTTTACTTTTTGCTGAAAATGAAGACCCTAAAGATATAAAAATTATTTAGTTGATGTAAATGGGTAGAACACAACACTAAACTTTTATGCAAATTTCTGAACAAAAAACAGAGTAGACAATCGATAAATACATTATCATAATACTTATATTAACAAATACCCTGAAAACATTTTTAAATTAAAAAACAGGCTGAAACATTTCATATAGAACCACCAATAAAACAAAATACACATTATATTGTTACACCAAATAATAGGATTCAATTTATCTCTTCTACAAAGGTGACTACTCTAATTGTGATAAAATCTACACAGACAAATGGGGCATAGCTTTTCATAGCACAAAGAATACATAAAAGCACTTTGCTCCACAAATAAATCCACTTTTGTAAACCACCTTATTAAAAATTCATAATCATTATTTTAATTAAAAAGATGGCATATCATGAGCAATGATCTATGCCAAATTCTGGTTTGAATTTTTTTGCAGTTTAAGTGAAAAACAGAGAAGTGTCATAAAAGGTACCAAAAAATCCACAAGAAAAAACGGAAAATAAACCTTTAGGTCTAGGTTCTCCATCTTTTCCTGCAGGAGCCATTGATCCAGTAATTACTTTATCTTTAGGTGGACCCTAAAATAGCGGGAAAAATGTTTTCTTTTTAAGTTAAATTAGGAAATATATTTTTAATAAACTTCTCCCATTTTCAGTTTTTTGCAAATAATATCTTTTGGATTTTTTCCTATTTGCATGTAATGTATCAATTAAGTGTGTACTCCTCTTATTTAGTGAATATGCAAGACCAATACTAGTGTAAAAATTATCTGTGAAAAGAACTCTTCCACAATCCAGAAATGGCTCCATCAAATCGATTACAATATTTTGAGTAACATTTTTTCCTTGGCCTTCTTTTCCAACATAAATTTCATTTCGACTGCATAGCAAGAGGATGAGCATATTTAAAAACTTTTTCGCCATATCAATGGCATTATTTTTAATAAATTTTAGTCTTCTGGTGAAGGAAATCCTTGATTCATCAGTGACAACTTCTAATTCTGTTATGTAATATTTATTAAATTTATACACAAGTAAATTTATAAGAGGTTGTATATTTTAAGCCTGTCATCACAATTATCTTCATTTACGAAGTGAATGTTTTGAAGCAACAGTTTAGATCTGTTTTGAGCCATTAGATTTAAAATATTTGTAGAAAATATATATGACTTGCTACAACAATTAGATACTGCTAGTAGCTTGATAAGACCCATGCATATTATGAGTCCAAACATTTTTTTTTATCTCTTCAGAATAATGTCATTTTTTTTATTCTAGCAAAATGAGAATTTTCTTTTGTTATTTTAAAACGAACATATTTATTTGTCTCCTGTACAATATTATTCACAACTTCATCATCAAAAAATAATTTTAAAAAAAATATATATATGGAGTACCATCAGATAAAGTTTCAATAATATCAGTTTTAATTCCAACATCAGAATTTTCAGGGTTGTAAAAAAAATATTTCGAACCACATTGTCATTACGCCAAGTTAAAACAGTATTTTTAGAATTGTCATTACTTAAATGACCAACAATTGACTGCATCATTTGTAGAACATACAACATACTGTCGTCGTCAGTATCAGAGTTGCTAAGTGAAAAGTCGGCATCTTCATCTGTGTTACCTTAAAAAGAATCACTATCACTTTCTATTAATGTTTTATAAATTTCATTAACATCCATTTTTAATTAAAAATTAAGGCACTGAAATTAAATAAAAGAAGGCACAGAAACACATTAACAAACAACAGCACAAACAAAACCATATGACCTAAAAGTAGGTAACAATAAAAGATAGTAAACAAATAAGATGTGCCGGCCTCTGTGGTATGAGTAGTAGTGTCTTGGCCTTTCATTCAGAGGCCCTAGGTTTAAATCCCAGTCAGGCATGGTGTTTTCACACAATCTACAAATCATTTATCTGATCATCTGAAGTAATTCCTAATGGTGGTCCCGGAGGTTAAAAAAAAAACACAAATGTGATGAGAAAGGTTAGCCAATTCAAAAATGTTATTCAATTAAATGTATAAAATTTATATACTGGGGGATCATTGGGGTTTCCCCTCTACGCGGCTCACAGCGGGGCTTCATGTTCCAACTGATGCCGAAAGGTTGGGTACGTCGCTGACGGGGGTTTTTTAGTCGGTTCTGGCTTGATAGGCCCGGGTCGATTTAGCTGGAACCCGACATAACCACATACGGGCGCGTTGTGGTATCTGGGAGCATAGTTTTTAACCTCTTTCTACGTAAAATCCCCTCCAAAAAAAATTAAAAAAAGTAAATAATACTTTTAGTCGAAGACTTAATTTTTCGACTAATATAGGTCGTAGTCAGAAAAAGTAAGGAATAATAAATAAGGGGTACCAATACGCAACTCAAATGAGGTCGGCTTTGTTCATCATTGTGCAATTAATTTCAAAAAATCGTTCCCTCCCTTTATTAATATCTTATCAGTTTTTTTTATCCGCGTTAATAAAAAGTCGTATCTTCTTGTTTAGTGCAACATATCTTGTACTGTAAGGTGTTTTAATTATAACTTCTGCTCTTTAGATCTGCTGGAATAATCTTCTTTAATTATTTAATAACTCAATTCATTCTTGTCTTATAATTAATTCTCTTTCGGTGTAGTTCATTAGGTCCGGTACATAAGTATTATTATTTTTTTGTTGTAATTATAAGTTAGTCGGTCTGCCCCGATATAGTTTGCGAATTGATGGCCGTCCTGTTATTTTTTTTTTTTTAAGATGAATAAACGATCCGGTATTTGGAATTTTTTTGAGAACAATTCTCTAACAACAGCAACATGTAAAGTATATAAAAAAAACTCAAACATCTAGCAACACCTCAAATTTAAGAGAACGTCTAAAGCGAAAACACGTAGGAGTTTACGAAACCGTGATTGTACCACCACCACATATCCGAGCTGATTTTAATGTCATTGAATATTTCGATTCCGCGGGAGAGCCAAGCTGTTCAGAAAAACGCTCAAAGATTGCAAATAGCGAGGTTAATCAGTTCATTGCACCCACAACGATTTCCGTTGTCTATGTCACTTTCCATATCTTCTAAAATTTAATCCGGTCGTTTGTGCAATATAAATCTAAAGATTTGTTTGTAAAGAAAGTTTGTTAAAAAATTGATAATTTCGTGGGACTGATTTTCAAAAATTTACAGCTTCTGTCTATTGTAAAAGATGAAGGGTATGGAAGATTGTTACAAGAACTAGAGCCGCGCTACACCTTGACGAGCAGGAAAAAATTAATGAATTCTATTATGTCAAACATTTATACAAATGCAAAATCAACAGTTAAGAACATATTTCTTATTAGAATTTATATAGAATATATTTTTATAAAATTACTTATTTATCTATAGCAACGGACGCTTGGACATCAAGAAATGCGGTTTCTTATCTGACCGTAACAAATCATTTTTTTGAACAAAGACATCCTTCGTTTTATGTACAACGCAACTGCAATTACATCATACAGGACAGTATTTGGCCGAAAAATTAAGAGGTTTTTTCACGAATGGAATATTAGTAATAAAATTGTGGCAGTGATTTCGGACGGGGGCGCTAATATGAAATGTGCCGCAAAAATGTTAGGTTTCTGTAACTTTCCGTATGTAGCTAGCTCATATGCTTAATCTAGTATTAAATGATGCGATTTCACAGTGTGATGAGCTACCAGATTTAAACATGTAGAAATATTCATTCTATCGCATTTCAGGCATAGCGTAGTTGCAGCCGATAAATTAACAGTAGTACAGTTACAAATGGGGGAAAAAGAATTAAAATTAAAAGCTGGCGTTGTTACAAGGTAGAATTCAACGCCTATGATGTTTGAAAAGTTAATAGAACTGAAGAAATATCCCTGTTAGCTACACTTGCAGCATTGTCAAAAAGTCCACAATCCACAAAAAGTATTCTATGGAATATTTTAACTGAATGTGTAAATTTACTTAAACAGTTCGAGCCTGTGACAATACCGGTGGGGCCGGTGTCGAGATATTTACGAAACAAAAAAAGAAATATACATGAGTTTCTTCTTCTGTATATATATATATATATATATATATATATATATATATATACACACACGTGCCATCTTTTAACTATAACACTACTGGACCAATTTACGCGCGGGAAAAAAGGAAAATCGGGGAAAAGAGATTAAGTTAAAACGTGAGAAGGTGGAGGTGACTGTGAATATTGGGGAGATTGAGACAGCATAATCGGCTAACACTACATACTTTGGTGTGGAATGAAACTGAAAGAAATGTCCTACTTTCTATAGCAATTAATGTTTTTGACTAATGACTAATTTATAATTCAATGTAAAGGCAGTTTATTTGATCAACTAATATTGTCATTCGATCAACTAATATTGTGTTAAGTCGTAGGCAACTACTAATTTTCAGAATCAATCGACCAATATTTGTGTGTTGTTAAATTAGTCATTAATTTTAATAATTGACTACCTGACTAATTTTAATCAAACTATTCCCATGACTAGCCCCGATGGAGTCACAATGATTTGTAAATTAGTCAGACTGAAATTCCGATTGGAATTTCATGGCCAGTTGGAAATGAGCGGTGAGATTCCATTTGCATTCTAATGGCCTGTTGTTACAATGCATGAAAATTCCCGTGGCCAGTTAATGTATTAAACAGGGAACCTTCCCTAAATTTTCCCTCTGTTAAAAAAAAATATTCCAATTTTTTAAATCTTCATCCTTTTTCCAATATGGCAGCCAACTTCATTGTTTGAAATGGAAACCTAATGTTTGTTTTTATTGCATTTTTAGGTAGAAAATAGTATTTTTATACAATTTTATTCTTGGGTATTTTTCTCTAAACACAGCTGTTACAGTGACAGGCTGACAATTGTAAAATCAAATGTGGAAGCCATATGTATGTATATAGACAAATCTACGTATTTGAACCATTGGTTGTAGAATATTTTTTAGAGAAAAATACCCACGAATAAAAATGTCTTAAAACATTATTTTAGAAAAGGTTTCCATTTGAAATAATGAAGTTGGCTGCCGCATTGGAAAAAGGACTAAGATTTCAAAATTGGTAATACTGTATTTTTAATGTAGAGAAAATCTAGGGAAGGTTTTCCATTTAAATTTTCTCATAACTTATAGTTTCTGAATCCCAATGGTGGCCATCTTGACTTGATTGCTCTGTATACATGAAATTATTTATTGAACATATATTTGGTCCATCATCAATTTTATAAAACTTTAATATTCACATCGACTAAAACAAACAACTGAATCAATCTCATGCGAGACAGTTTGTTTACTTTCACTACATTTTTACTGAATAATCAATCGGTCTTAAAATAATTATTTAAGCATTAAACTGTTTTCATCTATGTGTAGGTCTAGAATCATTTTACTGTCTTGGTGGATATTAGGACTAATTTTAAAAAAAGAAGAAAAGATTAATGACATTATTTTTGTCAGATCAGATAATATAATCATACAGCTGACTGGTCATAGGCAATATATCTTACTATTCTCTTCTATTTATAGTTAAACCTCTGTTTCAAATATCATTGTTTCAGCGTCAGAATTAAATAAGCATTAATTTTTCAATATTTATAGATAGTTATAGAACTATTGGCACATAAGTTAGCACAAAAAACTACTAGCATTCGCCAAACATTTGGGATAGTACTAGGCCGACTAAAAACATTATCAGTTTAATATAGATGATATTTATAACCAAAAATACATACGATGCTATTTAATTAAAACAAGTACTTTAAACAATTATTTTTTCTACTCACTTTATTGCTGTAGCTTGTGAATTCCGAAGTCACTGTCATCGGTAAATTCTAAAGAGCTCATGTGCAATTCTTAATTCACTTTTTATCACAAAATTGTTGATGCGCACATCATATATATGTGCATTTTCAATGCATTTTTTTTTCAAAGTTGACAACATGCTCGCAGACATTGTTCCGCTCAGCTTCAGACACTTTATGAAATTTCTCTTCAGCTAACTTAAGAACGTCTGACATGTTAAAAGTTGTATTTCTTTTAGCTGCTTCCCCTTTCACTTGACTCCAGATAATTTCAATGGCATTTAAGTGAGGGAGGTGGCAACCGTAGAACCGTGTGACCTACATTTTCAAAAATCTCATCTATTAGAAATTTCTTTTTTCTTTGTGTAATTTTATAATATATAATTCAGTCTTCATCATGAACAGTTAATTCATTGTTTGGCTAACCATTTTATCATATCGCTTTTTAAAGAATTAGAATAAGCTGTTTTTATAGCAGAATATTGTGATGTGATGCGTTATCCATGGTGGCAAGTTGGAAATACACTTCTCCCACAACCATTTCATATACTTTTTGGAATTCACCAATTTGTGATAATCTACTTTCTTATTTGACTCATACATTAAGTAAAGCATTGTTAATGAATCCTTTATTACAGACAGCATGAACAATTATTAATAGTGAGCCATTGGATATCGGTGTCACATGACTACTATGAATGTAGGTTTCATCCGTGTATACAATCGATCTTCCTTCTTCGTGAAACAGGGAAACTTGTCATAAAAATTTAATTCTTTGCATTTTAATGTCATTCCTTTCTATCAGCATTTTCCAGTGGTCTCTGTTTTTTCCATGTAAATCCCATTTTACATAGTATTCTCCTTAAAGATCTTACACTCCCTTTGAAATTAATTTAACTTTTGCGAGCTTTTTGCATAATTCTCTTCATTGTAGGAATGCATTTTTCGGTTACATAAAATTTATTTAATAAATGCTTCAAAGCATCAATGTCAAACGAATCTAAATTGCACGCAGTACTGGGGTGATTTACACATTTCTCAGTAAAACAAACATGAATGGCTCCTCAGTTTCATTTGATTTCACTTCTGCTATAACTCTTTGGACCGTTCGTTTTGATACTTTTGACGCTTGAACAACCGTATTCAGCACTTCAGTTTTCTTCACTATTTAGGAATTGTTCCAGCATTGTTTTGTAAAAAGAAACTGTAAACACTGAATACAATTTTCCTCACCTGAGTATGAACTATTGTACGTTTCCTCTCTACTGGACATCTTAAAAGAAAATAACTGTATTGAAATATTAAAAATTTAAATGACTGAATTTATGATGAGGCTTAAATGAAAACAACATAACAAATAGTAAAAATAAGTCGCTAACAGCTATTCACTTCATTAAGTAAAAATATACATTGCAATAAATGTTTCTATAATATTCACTTCTAGAACATAATTACAAGCGATATGTGATGTATGATTCTTCACAATACAATGATTAGAGTAGATTAAAAATAAGTAAATGAAATTCTTAGAATTATGTGTTGTGTTTACAAAAATTCATAAATAGCACATTACAACAGGAAGTAGGCCTAAATCACAACATCAATATATAACTTAGAATAAAACTCAATAATTACATACGTTACAGCAAGTCTATGAAAGTTATTTTTTATATATTAACATACCACAATAGATTTATATAGAAAATGACAATGTTTTTAGTTTGCTTGTAACAGAGGCCAATGTATGCAAAATGCTAGTACATAGGATTTCAGTCACTGCACCTACATATGTGTTGATAATATAACTCCAAAGGGTAGATTACAAAAAGTAAAGGAAACATTAGATGCACACAGCTATAAATATGAGCTGCTTCATACAAAAAGAAGTCTGCCAGTGTCAAATATGGATCAAAGAATTATAAAGATATTCTTAAAAATGTATGTTTGTAGAGTATAGCACTTTACAGAGGAGAAACATGTACAATAAAAAGGCAGACATTTTTAGTGTGGGTATTGAAAATTAAGTTAATTGATGAAAATCAAGATAAAAAGCAGTGCAGAAACATTTGTTACAGGATCAATGAAGAGATGAAATAGATTTGTGGGCCAGATATTAAGACATACGGATTTATTTAGTTTGGTAATACAAGGATATGTAGAAAGGAAAACTGTAGGGGAAGACACGGTTGAAATATATAAAACAGATGCAGGAAGTATTTGAGGAAAAAATTTTTTTAGTAGTAAATGGTTAACACTAACTAAATTTCTAAAAAGTACCTTAAAGATATTTTTAAAATAAATAATAAAAAATTTCAAGTTTTGCTTAATATTTTCTATGTAATTCAGTCGGGGAATAATTCTTTCCTATAATAAAAATTAAAAATCAGACTGTTTTAACTACTCAATAAATATTACATCTTAGCTATTACATAAAAATATTAAACGGTTGAATAAATAATAGTAACGTTTATAGTTATAGAAGTAATCTTACTGATCTGTTCATAAGTTAATCATTGTTTAATAGAATAGCATATTTCTTATTTAACAAGTTTTTTTTTTTTAGTATGGTACATAAATCACTTTATGGAACCCAATTATGGTACACGAGAGAATCGGCAACGTAAACAAATGACTATTATTACGAGTTTCTGCAATTAGTACTTTATATAAAAAGTATTAATTAGTTCGAAAAATCACCACTAACCGTTTTAACAGCAGTACTATACAAAAATTATTTTAATAAAATAACTAGTTTATTGGTTATAATGTTGTTTATGTTTATTTAGTCATCGTATAATTATTTTATTTAATTAATTTTTCATTTAGAAATCTTTTGACACTGATAACACTACTAAAATACATAACTGGAATGAAATGAAATAGAACTTCTCGAAAATGACATTAAAAATGTATAATAGCGACCAGCCGACGCAGTCTTCAATAACCAGTTAGGAACCTGCGCCATTGATCGTCATGATGGATTATCGTGTGTATGGCCGACAATAGCACGTACGCGACCCAGATGGTCTGTCGTGTGTATGGCCGGCAACTCCGCGACCCATCATGCACTGATTAATGTCCCTGGACAATAATCAGTCTGTATGACTCGGCTCTTTTGAAGAGCTAGTCCGAAAGATCTTTAGGCGCCAGGCGGGGCAGATGTGGTTTTGGCCGCCCCAATAAAGAAAACTGTGCAAATAAATTAATTGCGTACAGGAGTGACGCTTGAGGGGGGGGGGGCAGTGTAAGGTTAGCGAGTCCCTACTTTGCAAAGCTGTTCATTTGTAGGATCGCGTTCTACTTTAATATTACTGTAATCCTAATAGTGGGGATCGGGGTAAAATAAATTTAATTATAATTAAGTCTGTACCAAACAATTAACATGTGTGTATTTTACGTTTTTTTTTCAAATATAAAATGCATTAAATAAGCAATTGCATATACGAAAATGAAAGTGTAGACAATAAATAAATAACTTGCTTATAAAATTTTAAGACAATATATATCTACTAAAAGTGAAATTATTTACAGACAGAAATCTCTTATTTTTTACATAAAATATAAAACTGTGTTAATAAGTAGTACCTCCTCAGGACAAGAGACAAACAACATTTAATAATGGAGAACTGTTTGTTCAACCTGGACCAAAAAATGTGAATAAGTTAATTCTGATATGCATTCGTAGTTGCCACATAGATTAAATGTATTTCTAAATGAGAGCGTATCTTCTTTTACAATTAGTAGATAAAATTGAAGTGTTGTTGACTATAAAAAGAATAATGCAGGTAAATGCATTATCTAAAAAAATCCAGTAAAAATTAGAAAAAACCTATAATTTTATATGGTGAAAAGTGCATTGAAGATTAATAAATAACCTCAATCATAATAGTAGCCACTGTAGTATTTATTGGTTTTCAAAATCCACTGCTAAATTAGTAAATTTGTGAAACAACTGAAATGAAACTGATAGATAATTTTGTTAGCAAGTTAAAAGAACTTGTAACTTGCAATTGTTTTATTTATATGATTACTATTCATTTATTTGATTGTTTAATTTATACAGAATATGTGCAAATATTCCACACAACTTATCTCAAGTTTGTGTAAATAAAGAGATTAGATTAAAATTAGAATTATACGTTCAAAAGCAAAATGTGCAGTCCAATTTTAATTTAGTTAGGATAGTGCATAAACTGGATAGAAAAATAGATACAAGTCATATAGTATGTATTTTTTTTTAAAAAGATAAAAATGTGTTATGTGGAAAAATTACTTTGGCAGGAAATTAATAAACACAAGAAAAATCGTCATTTATTATGCTAACTCCAAACCAATACTTGAACCTAAATCTAGTATTGATGGGGATTTTAAGGATTTGGAGAGAGACCTTGGTGGCAATAATATATAAAATAACCCACCTGGTTATTTTAATGCCACCTATTCCTCTAATTGTATACCACAATTATTTAACTGGTGTACAGATAAATTCCAAATCTATTAGTATATTACATAAAAATGTGCAGTACATTAATAATGTAATATCAGAGTTCTAGCATTTTTATTATGATTTAGAACTTACAAAGAATAAATTTAACACAGTTTACTTGAAGGCTGTATTCCTTTCAGTAGTATTTCCAGAAAAACTTTATGCGAGAGGATACACCAGTTTACATGAAAATATTAGTTGTAATGAGTTTAAACTATCTAACACTTAGAAAAACAAAATGAAAATAAAAATCTCTTATGAAGTTAAAAGTAAAAAAAAAACAGAAAATGAATACTTTTATTACAATTAGGGTTCCATGTAGTCATATCAGTGTTTTTCTATAAGGTACCTGGTTTTTTTTTTTTTAATAAATTTTTCTTAAAGATATGAATTTTAAAATCATGATGGGGGATTTTAATACTGATACTTCAAAGAACTGTAGCGATATATCTAACCTTATTAATACTTTAGAATCATTTAACGTTTCAAGTAATTAAAACACCAAGCCACCAAACTGTTGTCAGTAATAATATAATAATAATGCAGTAATGAAGACTTAAGAAATTTTACACATTTTCAACTAAACATTTTTTACACAAAAGATTATAGGTTCAGAAAATATATGATATAAGAAAACTATGTTACTTTCCTAAAGATTAAGGCTATGTTTATATTAAATACATTTGTAGATAGTATATGAATAGGATGTAAATAGTAAATGGAATGCATTTCCATGTTATTTTCATATTATTATGACTTTTCATGTCCTAAAATTTAAGAAAAAGATAAACAACAGTTTTCATAAATCATATATCAATAAGGAAGAACTTTTACTTTTATTATTAAGGGACAAGTGAAATAAATTTGATTAATTTACAAATAAATATTAAACATTTTTCAAAAGACAAAATACAATTTTTATGACAATAAATTTGGAACTAGAAAAAACTTGTAATTATAACCGCACTGGAAGTAATAGATTATGTAGTAGCAGTATTAATTTATCAGTACATGAAAAAGAAGGCAATATTAAGCATAAGATACACAATAATATTATATAGATAACTCTGAATCAGTTTGCAGTATTTTAAATAATCATTATTTACAACCTCCCCAAAAAAAAAAAACAATATTAATAAACTTAGCTGACATATTGTAAACTAAATACTTGAAAAAAAATAACAGCTTACATTAATGAGGAACTTCTGCAGTTAAAAGTTTTAAATGCAATAACTAAAAGTAATATCAAAGCGCTGGTGAACGGGATGATATTTCCTAAAGTGTTTTAATAAGCTTGTTACCTCTTATTCCTATTTTAGATTTAGAAATCAACTCGTCGACTGCAAAACTTACCCTGGAGCAGATATTGATAGCGACCATAATTTTGATAATGAAATGTAGACTGACTGGAGTTTAAAAACCTGAAGAAAAGGTGTCAGATGAATCGGTGGAATTTACAGAAGCTTGGTGAAGAGGAAGTAAAGAAGATTTTTGAGAAGGACATGCAAGAGGTTTGAGTAAAAAAGATAAAGTAGAAAATGTAGAAGAAGAATGGGAGAATGTTAAAAATGAAATTCTTAAATCAGCAGAAGCGAACTTAGGCGGAACAATGAGAACTGGTAGAAAACCTTGGATTTCAGACGATGTATTGCAGCTGAAGGATGAAGATAGAAAATATAACAATGCTAGTGATAAAGAAAGTTAAAGAAAAATATAGACAATTAAGAAATACTATAAACAGGATATGCAAACTAGCGAAAGAAGAGTGGATTAAAGAAAAGTGTTCAGAAGTGGAACGAGAAATGAACATTGGTAAAATAGACAGTGCATACAGGAAAGTAAAGGAAAATTATGGGACACATGAATTAAAATCTAGTAATGTGTTAAACAAAGATGGTACACTGACTTATAATACGAATGGCAAAGTCAATAGGTGGGTGAATATATTGAAGGAGGAAATGAATTAGAAAATGGTGTTATAGAGGAAGAAGAGGATGAAAGGGGAGAAACAATACTGAGATATGAATTTAAGAAAGCATTAAAAGATTTGAATGGCAGAAAGACTCCTGGAATAGATGGAATACCTGTAGAATTACTGTGCAGTGCAGGTGAACAAGCGATTGATAGATTATACAAACTGGTGTGTAATATTTATGAAAAAGGGGAAGTTCCATCAGACTTCAAAAAGAGTGTTATAGTTATGATACCAAAGAAAGCAGGAGCAGATAAATGTAAAGAATACAGAACAATTAACTTAACTAGCCATGCAATTCTGTACAGAAGAATTAAGAGGAGAGTGGAAGAAGTGTTAGGAGAAGACCATTTCAGGAAAAGTATAGGGACAAGGGAAGCAATTTTAGCGCTCAGATTAATATTAGAAGGAAGATTAAAGAAAAACAAACCAACATAATTGGCGTTTATAGACCTAGAAAAGGCATTCAATAACATATAGACTGGAATAAAAAATTCAGCATTCTAAAAAAATTAGGGTTCAAATACAGAGATAGAAGAACGATTGCTAACATTTACAGGAACCAAACAGCAACAGTAATAATTGAAGGGCATAAGAATGAAGCCGTAGTAAGAAAGGGAGTCCGACATCAATGTTCCCTATCCCTGTTACTTTTTAATCTTTACATAGAACTAGCAGTTAATGATGTAAAAGAACAATTTAGATCCGGAGTATTAGTACAAGGTGAAAAGATAAAGATGCTACTATTTGCTGATGATATAGTAATTCTAGCTGAGAGTAAAAAGGATTTAGAAGGAACAATGAAAGAGATTCGTTGCATGAAAATGAACAAGAACAAAACGAAAGTAATGAAATATAATAGAAATAATGAAGATGGACCACTGAATGTGAAAAAAGGAAGAGAAAAGATTATAGAAGTAGAAGAACTTTGTTATTTGGGAAGTAGAATTACTAAAGATGGACGAAGCAGGAATGATATAAAATGTCAAATAGCACAGGCAAAACGAGCTTTCAGTCAGAAATATAATTTGTTTACAATAAAAATTAAATGTCAGGAAAAGATTTTTAAAAGTATATGTTTGGAGCATCGCTTTATATGGAAGTGAAACTTGGACAATTGGAGTACCTGAAAATAAAAGATTAGAAGCTTTTGAAATGTGGTGCTATAGGAGAATATTAAAAATCATATGGGTGGATAAAGTGACAAATGAAGAGGTATTGCGCAAATCGATGAAGAAAGAAGCATTTGGAAAAAAATAGTTAAAAGAAGAGCCAGACTTATAGGCCACATGCAAGGGTAGGTCAATTATTATTTCAATTTAGGTATATTTTTGGTTATGTTGGTAGTACTGTCGTGTTGTGTAGATGACACATGCGTGGTTTAATTGTTGTTATGTCTGTGCAGGTTTGATGCTGCTATATTAGTTCCATTATCGCTGCTCTACCATTAACCGTTTGCACCAAAGAAGAAAAACGTCAGTGATCCGTTTTTTGCGGTCAGAAGGTGAATCAGGGGCTAAAATTCATCGAAGACTTTCGGTACAGTATGTGAACAGTGTGTTGCCGCAATGGAGTGTCTACGAACGGATTGAAAAATTCAAAAATGGTCGCACGAGTGTTATGCACGACGAAGGAGCCGTACGACCATTTACCACCACAAATGAGAAAAACATTGAGTGTGCATGTGACATGGTTTTCTTAGACAGACGAGTAACTATCGATGAAGTGGCACATCGTCTGCAGATTAGTCATGGTTCTGCCTACGAAATCATCCACAACAGACTTGGGTTTCATAAAGTCTAAAAAACAACTAGCACAGTTGCATAAACAAATGCGCTTGGACATCTGCAAAAAACATTTGGATCGCTATGGTAACGAACATGACATCTTCTTAGACAGAATCATCACCGGTGACGAAACATCGATCCATCATTACGAGCTGATCAGTAAATGGCAGAGTATGGGCTGTTAACATCTAAATTCACCCTGTAAAAAAAAGGTCAAGATCCAACCATCCACAGGAAAACTGATGCTTACGGTTTTTTGGGACTCAGTACTGAAACATTATGAGGAAAGGGGCACAACAATAAACAGTGCGCGTTACAGTGAGATGCTTACTGGAAAGCTGAAGCCTGCAATTCTAAGCAAACGCTGAGCACTGCTGTCAAAAGGTGTTGTGTTGTTGCACGACAATGCCCGTCCACATACTGCTCCCCACACTGCTGAAACACTCCAGAAACTCAACTTTGAAGTAGCTGGTCCTCCGTATAGTCCTGATCTTGCCCCTTCTGACTACCACTTGTTTGGTCTACTCAAAGAGGCATTAAGGGGCCTTCGATTTACCTTGGACAAAACAGTGCATTCCTGGCTCACAGCTCAACCGAAAACCTTCTTTTATGAGGGCAACAGGAAGTTTGTGCAATGATGGACCAAGTGTTGAAATGCAAGTTGACTATGTTGAAAAATGATGTACATGTAAGTTTCCTATTTGTATTGCAATAAAATTTATAACTACATTGTGGATAATAATTGACTTACCCTCGTATTAAGGCATCCTGGAATAATCATCGCTTTAATATTAGAGGGTCAGGTAGAAGGAAAAATTTGTGTAGGTGGGCAATGTTTGGAATATGTAAAACAAATTGTTAGGGATGTAGAATGTAGGGGGTATACCGAAATGAAATGACTAGCACTAAATAGGGAATCTTGGAGAGCTGCATCAAACCAGTAAATGACTGAAAACAAAAGAAAACCTCTTATTCAGCTAACTAAAATTATACTACAGCAGTGAAGAATTTCCAGAATGTTTGAAAATAAGAACTGTTAGACCTACCTTCAAAAAAAAGTTAACAGACTTGAGAATTCAAAACTATAAGCGTAATGTATTTCTCTCTTACATTGTTTCTTCAAATTAACTGAAAATAAACTAAGTAAAATGACAGGTTTTTTTTTGTAAATATAAATAAAAATATTACTATATTAAATATAAATTATTTAATGATTTTTATATGGCATTATTCCAAACCACTATCAGTGCATTAATAAATTTTATTCAGGAAATAATGAATCTTACTGAAGACGAAAGATAAAGTAGGTGTAGAGAATCTAAACTTCAATAAGGCATTTAATACATAAACATATAGTCTAGCATGCATTGCATAAGGCAACTTATATATATTTGGTATTAGGGGTAAATGTTTATTTATGATAGGGTTGTTCAGTGTTTCTATAATGGTGGGCTGGTTATACTTTTTCGGATTCTACTTGTAAAACTAAACAAACAAAAATTTCCTTAGGAAAAATGGCAATTTCTCCTTCATTCTACCCCTGTCCGCCATTTTGTTATTTTTATATAAAAATTTATATCTCAAGTTCGGAAAGAGGAATCACTTCATTATTTGGTAAGCATCTTTGTAACAGTTTAAAAATTAGCAAAAAAGTGGCAGCCATGTTTAGTTTTCATCTCAATAAATATTAGTTTTATCAAAATGTATGTTATGCTAAAATATTAAGCCCTTTGTTTTGAACAAAACGACATTTTATTTTTATCAGTTTTCAAATAGTCAAATTATGGCAGAAAATTGATGTAATTTTGTATCTGTTTTCATGTTAATATTAATTGTTTTTATTTATTGTTAATTCTAGTACTGTAAATTAGTATCAAATTAGTAACTTTCCAACACCATTAATCACAGACTGGACAAGACCAATTATTGGATTAACTAGCACATTATGAAACATTGTCCTCAAAATATAAAAAATTTAATAAGTTGTAAATTCATCTTTTAAAATATTTTATGGGCAAATGATGCTTCCAGATCCCTTTAAGTGTTCTAAGCAAATAATTTAAAATTAATCAGTAGAAGCAAAATGCTTCTTTCTGTAGATATATCAAATGGCTAACATCTGATTGAACAAAAAGTTAGAAATAATAGAATGATAAAAGAAGGGAAAGATCTGAATCACTTCATATCTACTTTTATATTGTAATTTATCCCTATAAGATATCAGATATATAAAATATTTATTTAAATTTTTGAAATTCCAATATACTAATTAAACTTTAGAAAAAGATTAATGAACCATATTAAAATCTAAAAAAACTCATTTATTCTATTTTGTTTGCTTTTTATTTTCTGAAAAACTGCTAAACATTTGTTACTTTTTTCTTTACATGCTAATAATAATTAGACTGAGATTGATCAAGAGTAGTAACTTTTAGTGGTTAATAATACAAATAATGCAGATTAAGATTATTATTATCATTTTTTTTTTTTGTGAAGATATAGCTTAAATACAGGAGTCACCATTAATGTTAAAAGTGAATATATAAATTATAGTGAATATGCCTGTAAATAAGGCATACTATTATTTTTTAGTTTATTGTGGCTTTTATTAAATCTATATTTGTATTCCCTACATAAAGCAATTTAAAGATTTTATTTAATTTTCTTTATTATTGTTGCTGTTATTTTATTACTTCTGTTACCTATTTCGGACTGTCTAAATATTCCACCTCAAAATTCAGAAGCACATTTCATTAGTTCTTAGACTTAGTTCTTTTCTTCTTATTAATTAGTTACATAAACTGTTCTTTCTTCTTATTCATTTGTAATAGTAAATAAATTTGTTTATATTCAGCTATCATTTTTTACCAGCTGATATTTTTACCAGAGCTCATCCTGTCAATACACTCTCATAAATTTTTATATATATATATACATGACATTTACATTATATATATATACGTGTAGTACACACACAATACAATACAAAACTAGGGCAAATAAATCATACAATTTATTTTTATGCTTGATGTTCTGAAGAAATTTGGTGAATTAAATAATAAGCCTGAATTAACTCATTAAGACATCTAAGTCTAAGTTTTTTGTGCTAATAAATAATAATAATAATAATAATTTGCTTGGGAAATAAATCTCATAAACACTCAGATAACTCTTTTAAGAGGCCGTTAAGAATGGTTCTTTACTAGCTATTGCCTCAGCCTCAAAGATAAAGCCAGAGCTTTATCAAAGATATAACCAATATTCATGTAATCAATTTTGGGAATAAGGGATCCCGCTTGACTCAAGGAGTATAGTTCACAATAATAGTGATTAATATTTTTGTCTCTCTTTAGGAGTCATAACTCAACAGTTACAAATAACCTGACATGACAACATATATCTATTCCCAAAAAACGCTGATTCAATCTTAATGAAAATGTCACGGAGTAAGGCTTACTGAGGAAAATAAGTATTAAAGTGTTTCTGATGCCTTTTTCGCAAAAATTATTGAAATTGACCTCTTTACTCCATCACAATAACCAGTACAATAGTGTCATCATTAACATACGGTATTACTTATCTCACATGACATATTGTACAGTAGCCACCAGTCGGCAGTTTTATAATCTAACCACATGTTCAAGTTCATTTTGTTTGTTGCTGATAAAGGAGTAACTGATAAAACATATCAAGTTACTACTGTCTCTCCAACTGTGAGATATGTTTTGAGATTCATTTTTTATGAGCAAGCATACAGTTAAAATTGAAATCAATTGAAATTGATAAACTCATGTTTATAGTAATATTATGAGTGATTTTATGTAACTGATGCCAGAAAAATCAAAGAGAAGAGGGCCAAGCAAATTCAAGTGAAAAATGATTGAAAAAACTGATGATTGCAATATTTTGAACAGAAAAGAATTGGCTGGCAAAATTCATGAAACTTGGGATTGCAGTGATATCAGAATCTTATTGTTAAATGAAGAAGGTAGACAAAACAACTGGTGCAGGCTGTTCTCAATGACTATTATTTTCTGCATGAAAGTGCATTACCTTACTCTACAGGCCACTCAAAGGCTTCAGTTCTTTGTTCAAATTGGAGTTTTATCATTACTCCTATAATTGGACTTTCCTTGAATACCATCCCTTTATTAAGATGTAGATCTGTATAATCAATGAAACTAATGGATTCATAGATGGGTATATAGAACTAGTGGTGAATACCTCAAAAAAGTTCTACAAAAGTTGGTGTTATGGTGCAACAAGTGCCCAAGAGTAGAAAGTGACTATGGGAAAGTGTAGTGTGGGTATGTTTGTAAGATTAGTGACCTAAGATATTTAAATATTTTTTTTTTTTTACATTATTAATGTATATGCATATTTGTCTATACATTGTGTTGATATTATTTTTACCAAAGTACAACATGCAAGTTTTTATCTATTTGTCCCAACATTGCATAAGAATAGCTGACCAACTTTACTTATAATTAAGAATTAGCTTAAATCGGATTAAAGTTTAGACATTACATGATAGAGGACTACCACAGCTGTTAATGATTTTTTTTTTATTTCTATTCATTTAGGAAATGTATTTTTGAAAAGAATTCAATAAAATAGTAGTCATTTATGTATGTTATTTGCCATAAACAAAAGACTGAGTGTGACAAGATATTAGACATAAGTACCCATAAAACACCATTGTCATTCTCAATAAAAAAGCATTTCACACCAGGGTTACTAAGGAATAGTAACCCTAAGGAATAGGAATAGGAATAGTTACTAAGGAATAGGAGAAGTGAAAGTGTCTTCTTCACAAAGTTAAACTTTTACACACAATATGCCAAGCCCACCAGATGCAGGAGATTTTCAGCTGTACAAGTGACATCTTCACTCTGTTCACCATTTGGCTGATTAATGAAAATCATTACTTTTAGAGAAAGAAAAAATAATTGTACCTCATATCTCTCTTGTGCTTTATATGCATTGCACCAATAACAAAGACTGTGACAAATTATCTAAACCAACAACTTAAGATACAACTTCTGCTTGCTCACAGAAAATGAACGCAAAACATATTTCACTGTTGGAATGTGTCTCCACAAGTCAGAAATCCCACAGTGAAATGAATTAACATGTGATTAGATTACAGATAGTTAATTGGTGACAGTACATAATACTTTGCCACTACTTACTAAGAATGTAGTTACAGGCACTAATTAAATGTTCTAATGTGATATCATTACAGATGTAAAATAGTTAATTAAATAAAATAAATATTTAATTGTACCATAACACACAGACAAAATAAAATTTATTGTTTCTAAGTGTGATACAATTTCTTTAATTCTTTTTTGTGTACATTACAGATCTGTAAACACAATTTTTCTAACACCCTTAGTTTTAAATAAATTACGCTTAAAAAAAAAAATTACAGGAAAATATAGTTAAAATCTGTAAAGGTTATACATGGCGATACTTGTGTTAGAATGAGTTCGCTGATGAATTTCTTTTATAAATAGCCTCAGGCACATCTCGAATTAATGTCAAACAGTAATTGGCTAGCATGTTAGTTTCCCTTTATAGCGGTTTTCCATCACCAAAATGTCTTTGTGAAAATGTTCACTGTGTTCGTTACTTACATCTCCAAGGTTGTCCGAGAAAAAATTCAGATGTTGGTGGTGGAAATGTATTTTCAATGACACATTATATCCCATAGGTCTGTATTAAGTAAGAAGTTGATTAACAATATCGTGGTAAGATTTTTGTTTGCCAAGAAAATGTTTTGCAAAAGTTTAATACATCATCTCTGACCAGCTCTCTTATTTGAGGACCAACAAATATTCCTTCTTTAATTTTTGCCTCATTTACATTCGGAAATTTCTGCCTGATGTACAAAAATCCAGGACTATCCTTCTTCATGAAATCTTAATTTACGGTTTTCATTTAACTTTATAAAAAGAGATGTTTAATCTGGAACAGATTTGTTAAAAAAAAAAAAATTATGTTGTATACAATAAAATAAATCAAATTTACCTCACTTTAAAATAATGCCCTGAATTGTATGGTTTTCCATTGTAGAAAATTCATCGAAGTTACCACACAAGTAAGCAATTTCGACGACACTGAGATGTCTCTTAATTGATACGACGTTAAAAGAACACAAACAACTTAATGACTTTTCAGTGCCAATGCATTCGCAGTTGTTTAGTTGCTTTAATAACCTCTCGTGGCGTAACTGTAAACAGTTGCTTTAAAATATATTTTTGAACTATATACGTCATCAGAATTGCCAATGTATTTTAATAACCTTTTTTTAAACAGTAATCTTTTACAAAATTACTACCGGTATTTATTTTTTCAATTAGGAAAAGTAAGAAAAAGATTTGTTAATGAAGAGAATATTATTGTATGTTCTCAAAGACGGATAAAACATTATTTGTTCAATTTATTATAAGAATGAAAAATGTAAGTATAAAATGGATTTGGTTATAGTTTATTTTCTATACAGAATATATATATATTTCAAATTGAATACGTTAGAATAGATTATTCATAAAGTAAATTTTATTGAAACATTTACGTTGAAGATATTCGAAAAATTCAAACTGGATTAGTATGGTTTTAATAGTCAGCTGTTTATTCCCGTTAAAAGAAAACGATGTTTTGTTTTTTAAAACTTTGTTTACAAAAGTAAAACGATTTTTTGTAATAATACAGTTTTCTAGTTATTGTATTCAAGTTTTTTATTTTATTTTTTAATATTATTTAACTATACATGTCTCGTAAAAATCATGTTAGACTAATGTAACTTTCAGTTAGGTTAAGAATAAATTTTAATCTGTCATAAGTTTAATATTAGGTAATTTTTAATTCTCTGTTATAATTAAAACGTGAATTACAGTTCTAAGTAAAAGAACTAATATAGTTTATAACGGTGTATTCATTAATGTAGGTTATTTACATATTACAACTTTAGTATCTACAATTATTAAAATAAAACACTTGGCCATTCTGATAATCTAACGGAACAATTTCGTTAGTTCTTGTAATAACAGTTTGTAGTGTATTAAATAAATACACGCCTGAATGAAATTCTATCCTGGGACCTTCTGTGTTAGGCTGACGTTACCACTCTGGTACGATCAGCGAAACGATAATGTATCTACTTTACAAAATATTAAAAAATTATTCGTCTATGTTTTTTCAGTTAAATGTACCAAAAATTGAACAGTTTAAGTTTTAGTTTCTGAATTGTACTTAATTTTGGTTTCAAGTTTAAACTGCATTAAATAGTAAGTATTAAGTTCAAATATAATCCGTCATTCATAAAATATTTTATATTTAATTACCCGTTATATGATTTTTAATATAAATATTTAGTAAAAAAAAAAAACACTTTTTTCCATATAATATAACCACAAATATTTGTTTTTAAAATTGATTATCTCTGATCTGATTGTCATACAAAACAATAAAAAATAATTTATACGCGTGCCCTCGTGTATGTGTGTGTGAGTAAACTATCTTTAAAATAATAAACAAGAGTTGATTTATTTTTTCATCGCACTGATGAACAATTGCTACTGCAAAACGGTTAAAAAAAATTAAACTTGCTACTCCCACTTATTCGTTTTCATTTTACCCTCTCAATACTTTTCTCAATGTATCTAAGACACGTACTCATTTTTATCCTTGAAGATTAACTGAAGGTCATTTTTTGTTTTAAATCTTTTCCATCTGTATTATACAGACTCATTCTCTAGACATAGGCAATAGCAAATGTAGGATATGTTTTTTTTATAATTATTAAAAAAAAATTAATTTTAATGCTAGCTGCCTTTCTTTTTGTTTTAACACAACATACACAACACACACCAACCAGATCAAAAGGCTTTGATGAAGACAAAGAAGCGACAAACGGATGGAAAAATTTACTTAAAAAGTTACAAGAATCGAAAATAAATTTAACTTAGATAAAAAGTTATACTATCGTATTAAAATAAAAGATTATTCTTCATCTGGAAATTCATTGTAGGGTTACGTATTGGTTTGCTTGGCATTTCTTCCGCCACCATCCCATACGGTTACCTTAAAGCATAAGACCGAATGACTGTGCCACAAACTGCAACTGAGTCTCGAACAGTTTAGCGACCAGTATCCTAAATAGCTTTTAGAGCTTACCTAACAGCATGAGCGGACTAAGCGCGGTGCCATACAACACCGGTCTACGTGTTCCAACCGCTCACTTGTCATATATTTGCTAAAATGGTAGGCGCACCCCGTTAATTACTAAAAATATATATATGACAAGTTAAAAATTTCGTCTACACAGAAATTCTCTGCCATGCCTAGGTCGCTGAATGCCATCGACCCTGTCCACCATATTAAAGCACTTGGAACTTTAATTGTCTGGCTGGTTGTCAGCCATATATATCTCTGGTTTATCAGTCATATATTTTAAGCTTCACACAGTTTTTTTCCTTAAGTAAACTATTGATGTCGGTTGAACAAAGCAACCGCATCAAGGAACTCCCAAGGTCCAAAGTCGCATCAAGGTCCTACAATGCGGCTCTCGCCACATTGACTCTTCGCTTGTGAGTGGCCAATTTTCCCCTTGACCTCTAAGTTCCAGGGTGGCCCGGTCTCTGATCGGTGATTGTGATCACCGTTCTGTAGGATTACGTATGCTTTACATGTTCTATTTCTGCTGAATATATCTTTAACAAACATTCACACGCGCACCTATTGATGCTTTTAAAAATATCAATACTCAGATATATTAATTTGCACAATATCAAAGTAATCTGGGATTATTTTTTTAAAATTATAAATTAAATAATGTTTTCGGTTCCATATATGTGTTTTTATATTTAGTTTTACTTTTAACTTTTCTTTTTCGCTGAAAACCCTACTGTGGTTACTTTTCTTATAAACCATACTGTGGAGAACTTTACATTGTTGTAGTAAAGTAAAACGTTTTTGGTACTTAAATATTATTGTTGATAAATAAAGAGCAGAAAAATTTGTTTAGAGTTTAAAATGTTATTGAGTTTAAAAAGTTGTTAAATCTAAAAAATGTCGTTACTTTGTTATGTGCAACGGTAACTAAGGAATTGCCTAGTTACATTATAACTGCCGGTTTGTTTTTTCTTTTACGTTTCGCTTCTGAATTTATCTTCAAATTTAATAATTCCTCTGTGGGTGATAATGATTAAACATGTAGACCGATATTTTGAAGAAATTTCCCTTGTTTTTATTTACGAATTTACGCTAAAATTATAATCATTTATTTTTACTTTCTTATACGAAGAAAAGGAAGTACTGTGATGGCGAAAAATTTCGGTTTTCAGATTTCAACGAAAATATGCATTTTGACCATTCTTGAATCCATTTTGACTAGTTCGGCGTGACGTCTGTACATACGTATGTGCGTATGTATCTCGCATAACTCAAAAACGATTAGCCGTAGATTGTTGAAATTTTGGATTTAGGACTGTTGTAACATCTAGTTGAGCACCTCCTCCTCGTTTGATTGCAATCGACTGTACCAACGTGTCCAAAAGAAAGCACAAAATCCAAACAGGTTTGGATTTTGGACTTTTCCTTAACTATATTAATAAGCCCTTATTGAGAGATTTTCAACTATATAAGAGTTTTAGACAAATAAAATTTTAATTAATGATTATTAATTGATTAATTATTAATTATTTGGATCTTGAAGGGAAGACACATCGGTTCTAATCAGACTACATTTCCTTTTTTCAATTTTTTTTTTTTAATTTATATATATTGATACTCGGAATTGTAAAAAAGTTTTCAATAAATAATTATTCAATAATAAAAATTAAAAAAAAAAATCATAATAAAATAAAATTTAACGTACTTTTAAAAATGTGTTTATGTAATTTAATAGGCATTTTTACATGTGTGTATGTAATACATTTAATGAAACATCTGATTATTTAATACTAACCGAAAATTATAATTTAGAATACAACATATACACTAAGGTATTCATGTCCGATCTTTGACGAATTGCAAAACCTTATCTCCTAGTACACGTTCTCTAGTTTTCAAATTTTCTCTCTCTTTGTATTCATCATCCTCCCTTAATCTTTTTATTCTTTCCTTTGTCTTAACGTTTTCGTCCTCTTTATATTTATCATCTTCTCTTAATCTTTTTATTCTTTCTTTGTTTGCAACATTTTCTTCCTTTTAATTTAAATGTATTGATTTATTAATTATTAACCTCTGATTGTAAAAAAAATTACAATAAATAATAATTCAATAATAACAATAAAAAAAAATATGAAAGAAGTTATTAATAGATATACAAGGAAGTTGTGTGGTGTCCATCAGATTTTTATCTTATAATAATTTATGTTTATAATTTATCTTTTAATTACGTGACTTATATAATGTATTATTATTTACCGATAAAATAAGATTTATTATTTATGGCCTATATCATTCAACATAATAAAAGGCAAAAAAAAAATAAACTAATTGAATTAGACAGGCAGAATTGAAATGATTTAATTAAATTTATAAATTCTATAAATACATACTGTAACATAAGTATGATTGTACAAAATTATAGCATATTTTAATCGTTTTTTAATAAAGAGCAAAAACATTTGTTCAAAATCTAAAAACCAAAATACTGCTAAAAAAAATGTTGCTCTTCTATTATGTGCTGAGAAAAGTTATTAAATAATCTAGTAGTTGTAGTGAGGTTATTAATTTATCTAGCTGTTTTAATATTTGTTATTGTATTTATATGACATCAACAAAATCAGCCGCTATACATACTATGCATGTTCGTACACGTCCATACTGCTCGTGTTTAATCCTTAATTAAAAGAATTTAATTAAGGACTACATGCGATAAAAAATATAAAATGTTACATAAAAGTACCATATAGTGACAATATTTCACGTTTCTCCTTATGTTCAGTAAAATCTTCTCTTTTTAAAAACCATCATAAATAGGGTTCAGCGTCCTTGGTATCGTGTTTCCACTGTCCTGATGAAATCTCTCTCCTTGTTCCATCACTTACTGCACTCAAATTTTCCGGAAAAAATCCAAAATAGAGTATAATTTTTTTTTTTTTAAGAACATGCGACATCCTATTAATTCATAAGCTTCTAAGAGTTCATTTATGAGGGTTTTACAGTTATCTTTCTACCCAGAAACCCCTTCAGTACACTTAAAGAACAGTTCCAAGCTATCAATTCTTTGAGATTTAATTTTTCTTTAAAAAGGGGAACGGTTAAAAGTTTCCTTATTTGAAGTTCAATAAAGATACCTTTTTTTTTAAATTCTGCATCACTTAACTGGGAAAATAATTATTTTAATTACTTGAAACCGTTAACTTCTTTGTCCATAGATTTAACGACGTTTTTCATTAGTTCTAGCTTAATACGGAGAGGTGGGAAAGCACTTTTTTGGAGTCAACGAGGGGAGCAAACTTTATATTTGAAGTACCTGGTTCAAAAGAAGTTCTACGAGGCCAAATGAAATGTTTTTGTGTTGCCCGACTGTCCTAGGAAAAAATACAATTCTTTGTAAAACCTCCTACAAATCCTAGCAACATATCTATCACTTTTAAGTCTCCAAAAAATATCCCACTAATACTATTCATATTTAACTTCATTTAGTATGGTAGCCAAGTTATCATACTTTTCTTTCATTATCACTGAATGAGCTAAAGGAATATATGGTTTTAGTTTCCATTATGAAGCAAGACTGCTTTTAGATGTATCTATGAAAATACGCCACTCGGAAGGTATGCTTCATATTAAGTTCATTCATTAAACCATCAATATCATATCATTTTCAAAACTTGAAAATTTTATATTCTGTTTTCGATAAAGTGAAAAACACTTGTGTTTATATCTAATAGGTTACACTGCTCAAGTCTGGAACCAAGAAGTTCAACTTCTTGTTTTGACAAACTCAGGTCGCATACCAAATCATTAAATTCATTTTGAGTTATTAAATAAGGTTCATTGGTGTTTAATACAAACGTAGGGTCACTACTAGTGGTCTCAGAAAGTTGTAAAACACATCTAAATGAAGAATAAGAGTCATCAGGAAACGTAACGCTATCCATGTTTAAAGGCGCAATCGGCACGGGTAATTCCTGATTGTGAGAAATGGGCCTTAATGCTGAAGGTAAATTTGGATACTCAATTTTGCCCTTTTGCTTTTTTGAGTACCCCTCTCTTTTAGTAATGTAGAATTAACAATCACTTACATGGTTAAAAGGTTCTCTCCACACCATATGAAAAGCAAACGGCACAGAATTTTTCTTGCCGTGCATCCACTGCCCTAGATTTACGTGACAACTCATACAGCGAATATGGGGAACCTAACGTTTATCTTTATCTCCAATTTGGCACTTAAAATATAAAATGTAGGCTTTTTTAACTTCCTGAGTTATAGATCTAGTCTATCTTTAAATTAATCTTCCACATATATAACAAAATCTATCCGCTGGATTTCTGCAACATTGACAACTAAAACTGGCAAATTTATATAAAATATAACAAAATCACTAAAATACACTAGACTGTACGCAAGACAGAATCAAACTAAACTTTAAACTTTAAGAGTCTTTAAAGGCTCGTAGAATGCGGTGGGAATACCCAGCAATGTCAGGTGTAAACTATTCCAGGTATTCAGAACAGGTTAATAGGTAGTTAGGTTAACAGGTTCTCTGAAATGGGGCGTGGTAGGATATTCCTGTGAATAAATATTTTAATAATTAGTAAAATGAAACACAAAAGAGCGTTTTCATTAATGTTACAAAATCATATCAGCCAGTATCATTAATCACCAATTAAACAACATCGTCCAGTATTATTTTTGCTTTTCGTCATCATGAATTTTGTGCCATTATTTGTAGGCGTTACAATGATTTTTTTTGTTTTTCCAGGAACACGGCATTCTAAACAATCCGCGTAGATGTGAACGGGGACACGACATGATTTTACGAACGGGTGTATGGACCGGCGAACGTGCTCAAAGGAGAGATGCACAAAATTTAAACGGTTATGCCAAAATATATTTCTGACCGGATCTGAATTACCTCTTGGGAAAATAGTATTCTTCATTTACACTTGGGCAAAGGCCTAGCATCACTCAAGTTTTATGAAGTTACAAATCAACCGCACATTTGAACCGTAGAAATTAGTTAGGTTTGTGCTCACTCACGATATCATTAATAATGCGGTGGTAATCGGGGGACTCGAAATGTCGGTTGAAATCGACGAGAGTACTTTCACGTTACGAAAACATAATGTCGGCCGTATAGCGCCTCAGAAATGGATCTATCACGGAGAAAGTAAGGAATGTTTTTCGGTCACGATGCCAGTCAGAAGCGCGAAAACTTTAATGTTTTTATAAACAAATTACATAAAAGCGGGATTTACAATTATCTCTGACTAATGGCGAACATATTGAGGATTTCCTGCTGGGAAACTACAAAACCAGACTAAACCAAACAGTTAACCATTCGCAAAATTTTGTACAACTACAAACGAGTGCCCATATACAAATTATAAAAAGTAGATAAAAATTAGCGAAAACCTTTAAAAAATGTGGTGAGGTACAGATCAAGGAATGATAGATTCTTATCTTTCAGAGTTCATGTGGGCTCATCATCATAGTGTTAACATAACGGAATAGTACCTAATTTACTTTGCAATTATATTTATTTATTTTATACTACTTTTTTCCTGGAAAACAATTTTACAGTTATAAGACTTATCATTTTGGGTACTTGTATGAATCAGTTATGTTTTTTTTTATATAAAAGTAAACTGCGAATAAAATAATTATGACTAAAGATAAAATTCCACCTTACTATAACAATTTATACCAGATAAATGTGTTTACTGAAGCCATAACACAGTTTTCGTTAAGTAGCGTTATAGATGCGGGCAGCAACCAACAGTTGAAGAGCAGATTCCAAACGCGTAGACTGAGATGGTTTGATCTTTTTTTTTTTCAGCCTCCAATCATCGTAAGGTATTACTTCACAGGATGAATGAGAATGAAATGCACGAATGTTAATGAAGGGTAGTCTTGTACAGTCTCAGTCGACCATTCCTGAGATGTGTGATTAATTGAAACCCAACCGTCAAAGTTGGGTTTGGTTGTGTGTGCCGGATGGACTCTGATCGTTTTTCGCACAGGATTCCTCTGTAGGCAACGTCCTACTCAGTAGAAGATTCAAAGAATATGCAAAAGAAAATTAGATAAAACAAGCTGCAGATGATAACCTAAGGAATCAGCGAATTGACTTCGACCAGGCCAGGACCATCGCTATAGACCGTAAAGCATGGAAAAGCGTTATGATCAAACTTCAGAATCCTGCGGCACCCGCAGCAGCTATCGGTTGCGCGGCAAGCCGCCAGCTAGGGATCAAAGAAGAAGAAGAAAAGAATAGTATTACTGGTCATTCATTTTTATATTTGGTACCAGCTAGTAAAATATCCCCAAAACTATCAGCAACACACTGCAGAAACCGACTTCTAAAATTGTTTTTTAACTTGGTTATCTAAAATCGATCTCCTATTTGCATTCTATAATTTAGTCGGTCCATTTTAAAAACAAACGATCCATGTATTTGAAACAAACATTTGTCAAGGCCGAAGCCGGGAAAGTTACGCCATCCTTTGCCGAATTTTTTACTTATTAGAGAAAGTACACGTAAACATGTGTACCAAATCTTCCAAAGACTCCTGAAGTAATGTAAAAAACGAAACTTATAAAAATGTAAATACTGATAAACTTTTCCGTTATCGGTCAAGAAATGTTAATTGCTAAAATTACTTAATTTTACGTATTTAACTATAATTCTAACGTTGTATGTGATTACTTATCTTGGACGTTTCCAATTCCATTTAGCCAGCAAGTTCATGTTCATTCACGCTCGTCAAATGATTACATTACTGTAGGTGTATTCTGCGCATCAGTTGTTGTTACATAGCCGTCTTAAATTGTGTTCGGTAGTTTAATCGGTCAATATGAATATTTTACGCCTTGTTGAACAAGTTACAATTGAAAATGACGCTGTCGCATTGTTACAGGAGTATGGTATTCTCTATAATCCGCGTCGATGTCAACGCGGTCATGACATGATTTTTACAAACGGGGTGTACGTGCTCGAGAGACTGCTTCAGGGAGTTCAAACTGGTACGGCAAGAAATATTTATGAGTGGTTTAAAATTGCCTTTCCGCAAAATTGTATTTTTTTCACTTATTGTTGGGCTTCAGATAAATTTTTCAAGGAAGAAATAGAAATAGACCACAACGTGGTAGTTGTGGTCGCTAGTACACCTACATGAGAGAGGTGTGCGCTCATAATTTAATGATCATCTGATACAAATCGACGGACCTGGCAAGACTGTCAAAATAAATGAGAGTATGTTTTCAAAACGGAAGAATCACGTCGGCCGGATACTACTCAGTAGTGGCTCTTTGGTGGTTTTGTCGAGAAATGGAGTGCTTCATAATCGCGGTACCGGATAGAAGTGCCGACTCGGTGCTACTGTTGGTAAGTAATTGCACAAGAGCAGCGGGCTTTGCTATTATTTCAGACGAATGGTCGTCGTATCGTGGGATTTGTAACCTTCCGGTTACGTTCATCTAATTGTAAATCATTCATAAAATTTCTTTGATACTCAAATGAGGGCATAAAACCAATCAATTGAAAGCAAGAAGAATCGAAAAAGAAGCAGGTCGGCACCTACAAGCAAATGACAGATTTGCATTTGGCGGACTTATGTGCGTCAGCGTAACCCCGAGAGTGATTTATTTATTAAATTTTTGCGCTTACTGGCACCTGAACGACCGGTGAGAGTTACAGTTTCATTTTCTAATTAATATTGAAATGTACGAACTGGTTTATTTTCATAAACTAGTTTCATTATACAAACAATTTTAAAATATAAATATACAAGCCTTTAAATAAATCTCATATTATTAAGAAATATTACTCAAAGTAAATCAGATTTCCTGACAGATAACGGAAAAACATCTTGTTTTATATTTATAAATGTAAATGAATAGACCCATGAGTGGGTAATGAGTACATCATTAACAAGTGTGTTACTTCACACATCAATTTCTTATCAGATTATGTTAAGTTAAAACCCTACACACTTTTCTTATTTAAATTCATTAGTTTTTATATACAATCAATATAATTTTAGATAGAAATTTTTTCATTCAAGAACAAAAGGGAAAAAATATCATGAAGTTCAAATGTATTTCATTTCAAATTGGTCATTTAATTTTAAATTTATTCATAACAGATTAAACCTTTGCTTGCTTTAATTTTCTGAATTTGTCAGTTGATGTTTATCGCTGTCACTTCATCAGATTTATCTTTTACTGAGAAAATTATAATTAAGTCTAAAATACATAAAAATGCACGTAATTTAAACAATTAGTTAACTTAAACAGAAGTATCAGTATGTCAGATCTCTGCTGACATGTACCTCAGAGATGTGATGCTAAAAAAATACTCATTAACAAAGTACTAACAGAAAAATGACAATTTTTAATTATGAGGTGCAATCTTTTGAGAATATTACTGATACATTTTCAGCTAGATATCAAAGAATGGCTGTCTCTGCTACTTTCTTTCGTATATTTAAGTATAGGTGTTCAACTTAAAAGAGGCCTCATCACTTAATTACAAAAAAAAATTGTTTATTGGTAAACAATTGCATAAAAATTTACACAAGGTGTTGAAAATGATGCTCATTCACTTCTATGCACTTAACACGTTTGACCATGTTCCTGGCTATTCTTGTTAGCTATACCGTGTCTATTTCCTAAATGGCATTGGTAATGTTTGTCTTCAGTTCCTGCAAAGTGTGAGGATTGCTTCTATAAATAATTTCTTTTAAGTAACCTCACCGAAAGAAGTTTGGACTAGTCAGATCAGGGAGATCTTGGTGGCCACAATCCTTTAGAAATGATTCTTCAAAAATATCCTGCAGCATCTCCATAGCACTGTGAGCTGATAAGGCAAGCAGCGCTGTCCTGTTGCAACCAGTCACCCTCTTGCAGTAAGGCTATAATAAACTGTTGAATAATTTCTTGGTAGCAGCATTCACAGTTTTTTTCAAAAAACAAGGCTCCTATTATTTGTCGCCTTGAAACCACAAATCATAATTTTTGCTTATTTTTTGTGCGTATAAGGGGGATTCAAAGAAAATATGTGGGTTTTCATTCCAGAACCTGTAGTTCTGACTATTAACATATCCAGAAAATTGAAACCACGCTTCATTTGTGAAAAACACTTTACCTAAAATGCCAATGTTGCCTCTAATAAAGTTCTTGAACCAGTGACAGTAGTGAACCTTTTAGTATAATCAGCATTAGTTAGCTCATGGAAAATTTGCATTTGATATAGATAACATTTTAGCCTTCTTCTCACTACGTGATTATACAATCTTGTTCAAAAGCCTATGTTGAGCATTGGCTTTTGAACGAGATTGGCTCAACACTGACTGGCGGCAATACTCAAATTTCCAGGGAATTAACAGTCCTCCACATACTACTTCCAATCAAACCAACATCTTCAATCTTATTTTACCCATCCCGTACCAATACATTAAATATATTTTTTTTTTTAAATGCATAAACTAGTGAGTGATGGGACCTCTTTTAAGTTGAACACTATTGTATTCTATATTACACACACACAACACACACACACACAATCATCATCACCACCACCATCAATCATCATCATCATCATAGTCATCGTCATAAACATTACAGGTAGACTCGACCACCTCAATCTCAAGTCTCACAATTGCTCCCTCTATCTCTTCCTTAGCCGTCTTATTTGTCTCGTATATATATTTTTTGAAAAAAAAAAATTCTGGAAAAGGCAGGTCTACGATATCTAGCAGTTAAAATTGACCATCAGCTATCAGAGATATGTTCTATTCTGCTGCAGGATACACGGTGAAATTAAAATATAATCTTGTTTTGCAGAGAATATTAAATTAATTTTTATTAATTTAGCTCTGCTAACAAATTGTATTTTCAAGGGCTATTTGTAAAATACAGTATTTTGTGTTGTCTGTATAGTATTTACTTAGTTTGTAGAATGGAGAATAAACAAGCGTTGTTTTTGTGTTAGGGAGTTTGTCAAAATTCAGCCAAATCGCATTCCTTGTATCATTGCCGATTCACAAAATGACCATTTCTATATACAACACTAAAATCATTACTCATATATTAGTCACAGTATAATTAATTTATCATAGTCAATGTAATCAAAGTTTATGTAATGTTATGTCTTATTAGTTCTATTAAACCCTTGATCTTTTCATATGATCACTCTTTTGTTCTAGTGTTCAATTTTTGTGTTTCTGTTACTTATTTATTTACTCTAATATTATTTAAAGTTAATATAATGCAGCTTTTTTAAGTTTACTGGAACATGAGTGTAGTTTATTCCTAGATTTGTGCATGTACCATTATTTTGACACCATTTCTGATACTGATTCAGTTGATAATAGTACATGATTATTAATATTCCCTTTGAAAAAAGCCCTAAGTTGTGCAGAAAAACGCATCATTTTAAATGCTTACAAAAGCAAATTACGGAGTAATCCAATGGCGTTGATTTCAGATGTCATTAATAAACTGCTAACAAGTTGTGCTACTTCAGTGCAGAATGTGATTTACAAGTATGAATTTACTAATGAGTTATGGTTTTCTAAAAACACAAAACCCCACAGGTCAACTGAAGAAAAAGTTGATTTGATAAAAATGTGATTCGTAAAAAAGTACACAAATCTTATTTATTGAGAAATGGTTTAGTGTTATGTTACTTCCTCTGGAAGATAACTTGGTTATGATCTTAAACAATGTCCCTATCATTTATGTAAAAATAAAAACATTTCAGCCATGTCTTGGAAAAAAATTATATTAAAATGTAGCTTTTAGTTCAAAAGGAATGATTTTTGAAGAGGATGAACTTAAGGTCCAATTATTGCAAAGAGTTTTGCGTATTAAAAGTAATTTTATTGTGTATAAAACTGATGGATTAGCAAGATCCAGTGGCAAAACCGTGCTTTGATTACCTCTCTATCATTGTGTGCTCTACCCAAATGAGTTATTTTGGAAACAAATTTAAAGTTACGTAGCTTCAGAAAATACTGCTTTTAAATTATTGAATGGTAAAGATATATCCTTAAAAGCCATCAATAAAACAGGCCAGCAGTAATGGAAAAACTGAATAAAACATGTAATCTGATATTATTGAACCAAATAAAACTGTAAAGTAAAAGATGTAAAGGTAAATTTCTAATAAATTAGAAATTATAATAATAATAAATAGAAATTTACCTTTACTTCTTTTTATAGAATAATAATTAAGGTAAAAGTTGGGATTTGGGGATAATTTTATTTTTTAAATTAAGTATGTGTGAAGTACCTCTTTTTGGTAATTAATTGACGTATTTTATCCTTTTTTTTCAGTTATTATTTTCTTTGTTACTAGTAACGTTTAGTATATTGCCATTTTTCTAGCAGCACAGAGCAAACTTCCAAGTTGCCAGGTTGAAAATTGTCTACAATTCAAAAGGCCTGACATATTAATAAAAAGTAGTATGTTCAACTCAATGAAAAAAAGCAATGGAGGTAACTCATTTTCTAGCATAACATGGAATGTTGTTATTCTTGAGAATGATCTATACATTAGTCTGGTACATTTTTGTCATTTCCTAGGACACGCCATATGTCCCTCAAGGGCACATAACATACACAGTCCACAAGGATGTGGTGCTCAGTCAAGTGGCAGTCGCATCTGATGCAAAGTGGTGTGCTCTCCGCTGACATCAGGTATTGTGAGTAGCTCCGGTACTCCTAATTATAATCGGCACAGGACCACTTCCTCTCAGCGAATCTTTCTGCATGAAGCCCCATGGTAACACCATATCTTTGATGTGTTGAAGTTTATTATCCACTGAAGCGGTCCAGTCACCTTACCATCTTCTTTGAAGTGTATATTTAATAGAATTAATAAAATTGGTAGTTGTATCTTGAGTGGTGAAAGACGGTTGGCTACATGCAACGATCATTACCCAGGGTTCCCACATGGCTAGGAATCCAGCAGAAATTCACCTGTGTTATGATGATTTAATTCAGTGATTGTATTATGTATTTTGGTGACAAAAAGATGTCTGGAATACAAATCCTCAAGCTGAGGATTTGTGATTTCATCACATTTTGATGGTGAGCAGTTCAGAATTGAAGACACTTGTGATACCTGGTAGACCAAACACATAAGGTCTATCATTTACAACAGAAGCACATCCAACAGAATCATTCTGCTTCGACCCATCTATGTATACTACTGCGTCTGGGTTTGTCTCTGATAGAAAGTGGTAAATGTTTGCTGAAAGATGAGAGGAGTTGTTAATTTTTTATTACATGGTAAGGTAATAATTAAAATTAATGGGGTCAAGTCTCTACAGAAGATATATGGAGGGATAGGTTGGGAAAATAGAAAGTGGGTCAAAATGTAAAAGGTACAATAAATGCAAAGTACGGACACCCATTGGTGCTGTATTACATAAATAGTTTTCATACTATTGGAAATGAGGATTTGCAAGGACTGCTTTAAGAAACCGGGTGGATTTGGTGTCCTTTAAGAGGGGCAGAGTAATATGCTAGCTGCTGGTCCCACCTATCCCAAAGTGATAGCTCACCACAATCAACAAGTATGCTTGTGACAGGGCTTGATCTAAATACATCAGTGACAAGAAGAAAGAGAAAACACTGATGTAGACCACTCTTTTACACCACACAAAAGAAAAAATCTTAAAAATCAAGCTGAGTTTTGAGCTTTCAAAAAAGTCAGACTATACTTTACTATGCTAAGAGGTGACAGAATTAGTTTCAAAATTATAATCAGTAACTAGTCTATCTGGTAATGGGGTGAGGAATCAGTCTATACCAGATCCCTCACATACATTGTAAGGAAAAAGTATAATTAACCAGTAGACTAAAATGGTCTATGAAGATAAAGTAGAGATTTGGCTTTTAGGTGATTTGTCTCCCTACAATGGGTGGATTCCCATTACAGGTAAATTGGTCTTTGTTAAAAATATTATTTTAATTTTACTATATTAACCATTAAGGATTTAATTTAAGTTCAAATAATATGAGTATTATTCATCAGGTACATAATATGTACATATACTTTTATCTTTAAATATAGCTAAAAAAACTGAGTTTACAAAATTTTAACTTTATACCTAGTATTGATATATTGCATTTTAATAATTTACATATAATTTTAAATTAAACAAATCTTTCTACAAATGTATATATGAAAATTTTATTTAATTAAAATTAAATTTATAACGAGTATTTAATTTTTTTTCTTATTACAATTCTTTTTTTTCCAGGAAAATATTTAGGAGTGTATTTGAGCTCACATTTATGCACCACAAATCAAATCAAACATTAATAGACTCTGTGCAAATCTGTCGATGTAAATTTGAACAAAAATTATATTTAAAAAATAATCAAATTGTAAAAGATATTGCTTGTAATAAATGCAAATTATTATTACACAAATATAAAATGATAAAGGTATTTTTTTTTCCAAAAAAATCACAATCAAATTATTGCAAGAAAAAAGCAGTTCAGTTCTTATAAGGCAACACCATAATGGATATAGCTGAATACCAATCTTATAATTAACTGTTCCGAGAGAAACGTTAATAATTAAAATTACAAAATACAATCCTCTTATTAAATTAATAAATGTCTTCAATTGCAAAACAAATGTTTTGCAATTGAATTATCAGAGTAGAGATGGAGCAATATAGAGATGAACAAAAAAAAAACTTGTTTACATTTGCATCAAACTGTGGAACAGGCTGATGTGGAGTGAAACTTTTACATTTTGTTTAAGTTTAAATCTTGCATATTTGGGAGCCCATTTTATTTACACAGTAAAATATGTTTTATTAATCATTTCAACATAAAAATAAGAAAATTTAATAAGAGATAAACAAACACGGGCCAATTAGACCAATATATAATTAACTGTTCTAGTGAACTGGAGTCCATGATAAAAGGGCTCTTACTGGCTCCCAAAGGATTACATCAAAGTACTAATACAATTTGAAAACAAATCAGAAACACTTGAATTAGTATAAAATGGAAACATTAAATGTGACACTTTTTTCACAGACTGATAATTTAAAATCTATCAACTCTAAATAATAACATACTCGATTGTTTAAGAAGCCGGAAATTCTTCTATTAGAAATAGAGTAGGAGCATTAGATTAAACATAAGTATAAGGGCATAATTTATAGATTATGAGGCATTAGAGACGGAACTATGAAATGTTAGAGTGGCCATTTTACTAGATCCACCTGGATATCTCAAAATTAGTAATGAGACATGTAGTAGTGAGGCTCTCAACATTTAGTATATTAATTGAAGCATGCTTAGAGACCATTTCCACCTGGTCTGATTGACAGGAAAATTTTGTCTCTGTATTCATGTTTTGAATCTAATGCTCTGACTCTAAAAAGGAACATAACTGATGGCAAAACTTACAAAGAAAGAATTAATCAAGATTTAATAAGTTATAAACACTGACTATAAATTAAACTAAATTACTTCCTGTACTCTGTTAGAGCATCACCAACCAATATATTCGTTACTTCTTTTATTTTCAGTTTGTAACCATTGCATAAGAGGTGAAAAATACTGCTTAACAGAATCTACATCATTCCACCATTCTTCAATGGTTGAATCCATTATGAACCTCCATGACCTTGCATAACCCCAAAACATCTGTTTCCTGGAAAATGTTATTTATAAAAAAATTAATAATAATTGAATTACCTTTTCAAATTCCACAAAAAAAAGATAATAGTAATGATGTTTACCAATTAACGGATATCATACAAAGAGGTAATGTCTGTAATTCACAATTTTTTAACACAGGGGGATAATATAATCTGTTACTTTATATTACCTGACTTTCAATGATATAATTAGTGGAATAGCATTACTCAGAGTTGCTTTCTCTGAAAGTAATAATATTTTCTGTACCACTATTTCTTGGGTTGAATAAAGAGAAGATGTCCCTTATAGAGCTGACTATCTCCTTGGTTTCGAGGGGCTTGGCACATCGATGTTCAACAGGACACCTAGATCAGTAAAGAAGAATATAGGAAACCACTTCATTCCCTACTTTCCTACTAAGTCTGGCATACAATGCTTGTTATTTTGAGAATGGCTATGTCGATTTCAGAAGTGATTTGTTTGTTGTATCAGGTCACATAACTTTTGTTGTTATGGCAGCACCTAACTTAAAACCTGCAGATATCTTATATAGGATGTAAGAAACATGCCCTGCAGTTAGGAATTCAAAAAAATAATTGTTATAATTTATTTCCTTTTGTTGGCTTTACTCTCAAAATACTTCTTTTATTCAATTATCCAACTCTTAACCACTAATCTTTCCAAGTTTCAATTCCATTATTGTTATCATATATTTCATTCTTAGTTTTTATTTTACTCATCTACTCCCTTCTCTAAATGAAATGTTTATTATATAAAGGTAATTTTTCTTCTTAAACTCTATTAAAACATTAAAGACACAACTAAACTAGACAAAATTATCAACATTTAAAACATCAATTATCAACATTAGAATGCAACATTTAAATTTTTTTATATACATTTCTTTTTGCCATCATAGTTCTATCAGATTCTTTCTAGGATGTAATCTATTTCCCAGATATTCTCATATCGTGCAATTGTTTAATCTATCTTGATCAATTTCTGAAGTATTTCTAATAAACTTAATTTCAGCATCCTGAATTTTTTTGCCTTTATCACTTAAATTATTTATTTTATTTTACTTATTTTTATTTATTTGTTTTACCCATCACAATCTGCTATGTGGCCATATGAATACACCTCTCCTTGTTTCCTCTGTGTGTTTCCATTCTTTTAGTTCCTGAAGGTGATAATATTTGAAAAAGGTGTGATTTTAATTATCACCAAAGGGAAAAGTTAAATGCAGATAGATCTGATGATCTTGTGGACTAAAGAGTGCCCCTATTGTTCAATATGATGTGATTAGAAAACAATTTCCTTACAAATGTCATGTAAGCCCTTGAAGCTGTTTTGTATAAAAAGAATGACCAGTTAATTCAAAATAAGAGAAGTTTTCTAACTCTAACATAGTGTTGTAAGTTAACTGTAACTGAAATCCTGTTATAGTTCCTCAAAGAAATATAGCCTTATAATTTCAAATTATGAAACAGAACACCAGACTGTCACTTTGGCTCTATGAAGTGACTTTTTTTGTAATCTTTGAGGATTTACACTTGAACAATAATGAACCTTTACCTTATTGACAAAGCCCAAAAGGTGGAAATGATCCTCATCACTTATCAAAAGATTGAGTCAAAGGTCTGCATTAACGTTTGATTGATTATAATGACTGCATTAACATTTATTATGTCCAATAACCAGGGCCACAGAGTAGGCCAGTTTGCATGATCAAACATAATTCAGTGCACAATCTAAATCTTATATGGATGTTAAAGACAAACAGTTTTTCTCACACAGGTTGTTTTACAATAATGTAAATTTAAATGAATCAGCACCATGACAAACAGCTGCTATTAATTTTCACATGTTCTAGTGAGGGTTAGACCATGAGACTTTTATGGAACCATGACTTTTAAATGGAATTCACAAAACTTTTAAACGGAGCCAACAGTTTAATTGAAAGCATCAGCATTCATCCAAGCAGCCCTAACCTCTTACAATATTGCATTAAATAACCTAACCTTTTAACTTTCAAATAAAAATTATTTATTTTAAATTAATGAAAATTATGTAAATACTGGCCAGTTCAATTTGCTTTGCTCACCCTCCTGTATAGCCAGAGACCCCCCCCCCCCACTATTATGTACATGAGGAATTTAATTGCAGTTCGAGTCTGGATGTAACACTCTCAGTCAACAGCTAATAGAGAATCACGCATTTCAGAGGACTGAGGTACCCTCATTCTTTTAGTAAGCTGAATAATAAGAAAGGTAACACCTCTTTCTTGAATGCATAGTTTTTTAACTTTTGACATTCCAATATCAACATCAACAATCAAAATTAATAAAAGTTGCTAATTATGCTAAATTAATTTTATTTGTGTATAATTAATTTAATTACAATACTGTAGAAAGAAATATAATCATAATAAATAATATTAATATGAACAGATAATTAATAGTTTATAATTAAATAGACATCAAATATTAACAATTAAGCATCTGTAACTGAGCATTCATGAAACAATTTTTTAGCATTTCAAAACAGAACTTCACAGTATCAGGTTGCTCAAGCAAATGATGCATGGCTGTTGCTGACTTTACCATGAGATATAAACTGAAACAACTCCTCCTCTAATCCATGCATGTACACCATGTCACTTGTCCCTCTTGTTTGTAGCAAGAAAACACCATTGTTGCCAGAAGAGGAATTTTTAATATTTTAACCCACATGAGGAGTATCATGATAATTCTAGTTTGTGATAATCACCAGTCTCTAAGGTATAAATTTGCAAAATTTTACTAAATTCTCTTCAGTAGTTTTTGCATGATGCACACACAGATATGACCCTAGTTATCATTTTATTGTATGTATAACAAAAATTAAAAATCAAAAATGAAATTTATTTTATGTATATGCATTGGAAAGATTAAATTTCTGTAATATCAGACTTACGTGGCACAATAAATTAAAAAATATAAAATATTAAAATAACTACATAGATAAAAGGTTAATAAATAATCAAACTTTTAGTTGGTTAACAGAAATCACAAGTACTAATGTAATAAAAATAAGATGATCCAAAGGTATGTAATTTTTTAGGCACTTTTAATTATTGTTAGGTTGAAAGTTAGGTCTATGAAAAACAAAGATAAGATTAGATTAAGTTATTTATAAATCTAAGAAAAAACTGATTTTTTTCAATTTCACACTATGTGAATATCCCATCAATATTATTTTTCTTTCTTCTCATAAACATCATTATAAAAATGTTTTCTGTATTTATTATAAAAATAAATACCTACCATATAAAGTGGCCACATTCCTTACAACCATAAATATCACATAAATGTAGATGGTTTCTGCTATTACGACTCTGTGAATTTGTTATAATAGAATAATTACAGTATTGCCTATAATACTGGAATTGGTGAAAAATGCTCATGAAATACCTAAAAAGTAAAAGAAAAATACCAATGAAAAGAAGTACCTAAAAATTATGCTAGAATAAAAAAAGAGGGAAGGTAAGAACAACAACTTGGAGAGGCAAGTTAAGAACAACTAAATCGTTAAAAAAAAAATTAAAATTGTAATAATAATTTAGACAGGTTTGGGTTTAATTGATAAAAGGTGCATACCACCATTTTCAATTTTACTTATGCAATAAACAAAATGAAATAAGAAAAGTCTTCTCTGTTCATTGTTATTGTTGGTTGAAAAGTCTTGACAATACTCAATATTTCATTGAGTAGACAGTAAATAGTATCACTATACCATAAGGTACAAATTAATAAACTTAACTTTTAGCTTTGTGAAGTTCAACTTGTTCACTAACAACCAGTCTATTAAATATTTGTTAAAATTACAATAGTTTAAGGTGGTACATTTAAACCTTTATTACCTGAGAAACCTCTTTGTATAACAATAAACTTGTCAATGTGAGATATACATGACATGTCAAATGATTGTGTACTGCTATGAGAATATTTTTAATTTTTTATATTAATTCTGCTGTAACACTTAAATTTTAATATCCTGTTTAGTATATTGGAGACTTATTTAATAATTAAAGAGACAAATGATAACAGAGGAAAAACTATTTAATAGAATAAACCAAACCTGTCTGATGTTCAAGTTGGCATACCTGATACAGAAAGTATAATTTCTATTATAATTTCTTTTGAAATATTGGCTCTGCTTGAAAATGCACCATGGAAGAACAGCATGCTGTCATAAGATTTTTTTTTATTTCTGAAGGTGTAAAAACAGACAAAATTCACTGACAGATGTTAAAACAGTATGCTAAATAAGTGTATATACCACACAATTTGAGTACAGTCGAACAGTTTAAATCTGACAGAACAAGTGTCATTGATTTTCATCATAGCATAAAAAAAAGAAAAAGGATAAAACAAAATGTACTAAAAAATTAAACACAACCATTAAATAAAGGATTTCCTTCCCAAGAAAACAGATGAAGCTAAGACTGGTGGAAGCTTTGATTGACCCTTTGTAAAATCCCATTAATCATCTTATTTGCAAGAAGTGTATAAACATTTGGGAAATTGCTGAAATTTGTATTCATACTGGCAGTGTCTATTCTCTTATGCACAATAAGCTGAATTATTACAAAACAATGTTCAGAATTGACTGTTCTGAGACAGTCAATTCAAAATTACAGACACACACATTCACATTAGTAGGGAACTTAAACAATGGTTTTTAGTGCAAGGTACTGCTTTGTTAGATTGCATAATTTGTAATGAAACTCATTCATCATTGTGAGCCAGAATTCAAACATCTGAGTATGGAATGGAAACATCTGGTTCACCCACCAGGAAATAATTCATAACCTACAAAGGTCAGTACAGTGATGTTAAGGAGGAAACATCCTAGTTCTCTCTCAAATGGCATAATCCTTTTGTATGAAAACACCCGCCCTGTCCCCATACTACTCAAAAGACATACTACTGAAAAAACTCGATCGAGTGATGTTGCCACACCCACCTTACCTTACATACTTTACTTCTGCCATTAGATTTTCTTTTGTTTGATCCTCTCAAACAGTTTTTACACAGCACCAAGTTCAGCAATAAGGAACAGGTCAAGAATGAGGTGCAAGAATGGTTCAGACACCAAGCTGAACAATCCTTTACTATTAGAATAAGAAAGCTAACAGAAAAATGGGGTCCATGTGTACAAGTGCCAATATGTAGCTGAGAAATATGTGAAAAAGTAAAAGTAGCATTAGTTTAATTATCACTGAAAAAATAATTTGTCAATAGTCATTTGTCTTTTTAAATTATTCTTGTACCTTTGTTCAAATGGAAATAATTCAATTCTTATACATTATCAATGGGAAAATTATTTTTTAGAAATTAGATTTTTTCTTTTAATCAGGCAGTTTTTAGAAAATGCAAGAGAAAAACCTTCCAGTTTTAAGGTGTAGCCTCTAACAATTAATATTAACTACTTTTTTTTTGTTTGCAGTGGGAATTCATAAGAAAAATAATAGGAAGTTTGATCTACAGGTAACAAAAATAATATTGATCTCGATTTTCAATTAAAATAAAAAAAGAATTCCAAACAGCATGCAGTTAATAAGTCATTTGTCAGTACATTTATTGAAAACCTTGAGTCACTGCAGTTAGCTAAATTCATATTTTAGTGTGTTCCAAGGCAGTCTTGTACCACTGCATTTGGTAACATTCATGAGTTACCACACATGTAAATATCTGGGGATTGAGTGATATTAATGAGCCATTGTCACGTTATTGTCACATTGTTGGCGAAATCATCTAAATAAGTGAACATTATTTTGCAAGTATTTATAACATCAATGCTTTAAAATCTTCAGTTTTCACTTGCTAGGAATGCTGCTAATAACAAGAATTAGTTGAAATTATGTTATATATTTGTTTTACACAAAACCAGGAATATTGATGGGACTGTTACCAAAGGGTTTATCAAAATATGACAATGTCAGTACATCACTATTTCTCTTCCCTGGATGCAATTTCAAACCTATATCAGTTACCTATATTTAAACTGTTAAATGATTATGTATTAATAATCTTAAAATTATTACACTGACATCTATATTTAAGTAGAATATCTTTGATTTAGAGCCAAAGTACTTTCTGGTAGTTATTACTTATAATTTTCATAACAACAAAACATGGGGGGATTCCACTTTTATTTTATAACCTCTCAATTATTTATGTTGTACTATGACAATTAAGATGTCCTGATACATCAAACATATTTCAGACTTAACAGGACCATAATTTTAAAGAAAAACAATATTATTGAAGTAATTTTCCTACAAACTGAATGTGTAATAATAAAATAATAATGTAGTGTTTCAAAATACTGGAATCACAGCTATCTTATTTATAATATGGATCACACATAAAAAGTAAACAAGAAGAGAAAATTAACATACATGAAAGTTATTTGTTATGATTACATTTACTTTAATTATGTGTGTTGTTATTCTCACAGACATCGTGAGAAACTTAGGGATTTCTGAAAAACAAGTGACCCCTGAAAAAAAGATTTTTAAAGAAATCATAAAGTAGTGTGCCAACTTATTTGATGCATGATGTGCATCAAAACCTTCACTAAAACCAACAAAACCATTACAATACAAAGAGTGTATCATGAAGTACTCTCAGGACTTTCATAACCTATTACTCTACTCTTGAAAATTGTGGAAAAAGTTCATATAAACATGTCCTAAAATGCTTCTTTTACGAGTTACAGCTAGTGAAAGACTTCACTAGGATTTTAGTTACCCCGGTGGAATGAGGTTGTACTGAATTTTTTCAGTAAGGGGCAGAATTAGTGATTTCTTACCTGGTGGTTTTTTATTTGACGAATCGAATAAAATAGTTCCCAAAACTGTATCTGTAGTAGTTTTTGAGAAAACTGGGGTGAAAATCAATAATTTGATGTAAAACCCTGCTTTTTTACGTTTAACAATTCTAAAATGGTGTTAAGTTGAATAATATAAAAAAAGTTAGAATAATTTGAATTTTATTTAGAATCAGTACCATCATAGACCAAAGTGAATTATAAGTACTACTAGTTTATAATAAATGTTCAAAAATGAGCCCACCATTTTCAACACATTTCCTGGCACACTTCTGTAATGGGTTTGTTGCTCGATTTAGTTCTTCAGGGCTGTCCTTAAGTTGCTCAGCCACATGCATAATGCTGAGAATTAATTCCTCATGAGAATTTGTGTCTTGTAAATAATATTTTTCATCCATCCCCAGATGCAAATTCTAAAGGTGTTAGATCAGGTGATATTGGTGGCCAGGAATATGGCTGATCCATTTCTCAGCATAATGATGATTTAAGTGAGTGGAAACAGCACAAGAGAAGTGGAAGCATGTCATCATGCTGGAAGTATACATTTTCAAGGACCTGCGGCAATTCTTCTTGAAGAAAGTGCAAGTAGACCTCAGCATTTATGCGGCCAGGTAATATGAATGATTCAGAAACAGCTGATTGTGAAGAAGGCTACATCACACACTGATGCTAAATAGATGTTGAAAATTGCATTCTGTTTCATGAGGATTTACTTCTGCCCATGTATGGTCAATACAAAAGTTGTTGATGCCATCTCAAGAGAAATTTACCTCATCAATAAACAAAACATACTTGTAGAGTTGTCGATTTATATTCCACCAGTTGCAGAACTCCAGGCAAAGCGGGCTGTCTCCTGGGTGTAGATGTTGAACTGGCTGTTTATGATACCAATAAGATTTGTTTAAGTATTCTCTAAACCATCAAATGCAAAATTCCAATATGCTTACAAAGAAGTCGTTTACTGATGCCTGGACCGTGCTAAACTATATTGATAATAATTTTATCAACAACAGAACTGTTTTGGACAGATCATTCGTAGCTTGTACAAATACTAGGTAGTGAATCTGTTTCCTGAAGATTGTGAAACGTTGCACTAATTGTTTTGGGATCTGGAACATTGCAATTCAGAAAATGTATTTCATAATTCTACTGCAGCAACTGTAGTATTAGCATTACATACACCCAAAATGACTACCCTATCAGCATTCTCCTCTGCTGTAAATAAGTACAGCATTACTTCAGTGGCAAACCAATCACGTTCAAACTAAAATTCAGAGAAAATCTTCGCTAACGACAGAACAGTTCATAGTACCCAATATATTAATAAAACATAATGAATGATTTAAACAATAATACAGTATTGCACATTGTAATAATTTGTATAGTATTTCTGTCATTAATTAAACATTATTATCTAAGTAATTTTTATTAATTTCTTTTTAATTTTACAATTTTTGTGTAATTTATAGTTTTTTTTAAATCTTTTAACAGCAATTTTTATCAGTAAATTTTGTTTTAAAAATTTTTTACATCACCAAAAAATAATTTGGTGTACTTTTCTAACAAATTAAATGTAGTAATGTACTGTTTCTAAATAAGATTCTAATTTTCTAAGTTTCCTTTGCTTTATTCAACTTATCTTTCACTATTTTGTTCACAATTAAATTCTTTACAAGTTTTGTTATTATCCACTTAACAAAGTTATTGTACATCAAATGTAAAAAACAGGGTTTTTTCTTACTCCCATTTTTTTGGTTTTCACTCTAGATGTCTCAAAAACTACTGTAGATACAGTTTTGGGACCTATTTTATTCAATTTTTCAGGTAAAAAAACCATAAGAAACCACTAATTCTACCCTTTAATTAACGTCCTAAAAATTTCAGTACGAGCTTATTTCACTAGGGTAGCTGAAATACAAGCGAAATATTTCATTAGCCGTAACTCGCAAACGAAGCATTTAGGACATACATTTATAGGAACTTTTTCCATTTTTCCATGAGTAGAATAGGTTATGAAAGTCCTGGGAGAACTTCATGATATACTGTATATTCCTATTAAAGTGTATTATTTTATATAGATGGTACAAAAATGTATTATTCTAATCTTCTCTTTAGTGAAATACAAAATGAGAAATTTGCTACATTTTATTTACTAGTGCAAGGTAGGGTGCAATGTATGAGAAATAATGACCTATGTAATATAAAAGAATTTTAATAAAACTAGTTTATATATTTTTTCTTAAATTATAATATTGGAGAAATATTAAATAACAGAAATATAAAATATTCAGATCTACAATAAAATTGAGTTAATAAAATAAAAGTAAAGTAAAACAAAAAAGTGATTGTAAGTGACTGTAGGTTTAGTCAGTGCCAAAAATAATCTTATTGTATTAGTAAATTAGTAATATCGAAGCACTTTTGCCAGAGACAATGGATATCATAGACTGTGTTGAAAACAGGGTTATGATACTGTTTAAGAAGTTCCAACAAACACACAATATTTTTTTATTACTCTTGTTTTCAATTTCTTAAAACTGGAGTATACATAACATATACACAACCAAGTTAAGATTCATATTTTCAAATCTTTTAAACTGTAGCAAATACAATATATACGGTTGAACTTATGTATAACAAAGTATCATGGGACCAGCGAAAAAGTTTTTTAAATGGAAAATTCATAAAATAGAATATTACAATAGTAATACTGTACTACTGAAATTTTATTTACATAAAGAAATTTTTTAAAAATACGTACTGTATATAAAAAACTATGTTATAATTTTTATATTTAAATACTGTATTATAATTGTCTTTCTTTTTTTAATAAAAAATGCACAGTACTATAATCACAGTACTATATTCCAAAAGTTTTTGTTTAATTGACAATAAAATAAAAAAAAGGAAAAAATTAATAAACCATGTTTAACTAACGAGTGCAGTTTGTTTAAAAGTCGGTAATACAATTTGCTAAAAAGATGTCTGTAGTTTTTGTTTGAACTGTTTTGTTTCCAAAGAAAATTTTATTTTCAAAAAATGATAGTAAATTATTCAAGAAATTAAACTTAATAAACCAGTACACATTTTCAAAAGAATGATAGCCACTTCTTATCATATTGAATGATCGTAATAACTCATCATTTGTAGGCTTAACGGTTGTTGCACCATCCGTTTCATATGTCATCTTCAATATGTGGGTCAGTCCACTACTTTTTTGCAACTACGTTTCTTATTATTTCCTCACTGTTAGGACATTCTTCTACCACTATTCCATCATCAATCTTTAGGTATTCATCTAACTGCAGTTCTAATTCCGTGCTGCTTTGCAATTTACCCAATTATCGGTAAAAAATCCTGGAATTTGGAATTCACCTACATCTTTAGTTATAAAATTATTGTTACTGGTGGCTGTTACTGTCTCATTCTTACAAAATCCGGCCTTTTAAAAATTTTGAAATTGTTTCGGGGGTTACATCATGGTACCATGCTTTAGATATTTCAGCAATACAATCTTTTAAGATTATTAAATTTTAAATCAGAACATTGTTATAGATAGCTTTAAAAAACTTCATTAGAATTAGTTTTCTTAGTGAACTTTTAAATTTTTTATTATATGCTGGTCCATCAGTTGCATTTTTGAAGTCATACCTTTCTCTTTTTCTGTTTAGCCTTCGGAACCACCGTAAGGTTACAAGTACTATAAGTAAGTACTTATTTAAGTACTTATACATAAGTATTACTTCAGAGGATGCGTGAGGATGATATGTATGAATGTAACTGAAATGTAGTGGTTAATTGAAACCAAACCACCAAAGAATACTGGTATCCACAATCTAGTATTTCAAATCCGTATAAAAGTAACTGCCTTTACTAGGATTTAAACCTTAAAATTTGCAACTTCAAAATCAGCTGATTTGCAATGATGAATTTAACCACTAGATCAACCTGGTGGGTTTTTTGAAGTCATAGTTGACTGAAAGTAAGCAACAGTTACAGATTTCATGTTTACATTCACACGGTGGGGATGGGCCAGGCATTTATCAATAAGTAAAAGAATTTTATGTTTTTGTCTTGACATCTCTTCATCAAGTTTTGTTAACCATTTTGTATAAATTTCAGTTGTCATCCAAACTTTTCTGTTGTAATCAAAATTTGTTTCTAATGATTTGATGCCTTTAAAATGAGGTTTCAGAGGCTTTCCGATTAGTAGAAGTTTGAGCTTCTCAGTACCAGTAATGTGGACAGCTATCATAACAGTAACCCTCTCTTAGCTGTACTTTCCAAGAAAACATTTTTCATTCTTTAAAGCTAGTATTTTGTCTGGAAGGCATTTAAAAAATAGACTGGTCTCATCGGCACTAAAAATATTATTTTCATTGTATTCTTGCAGTAGATTAGTCAAGATATTTTCCTTCTATGTAATACATTCTTCTTTTATATTGGCTTTCTCACTGCATAAAACCTTTTGTATAAAAGCATGCTGTAATTTAAAACCTTTTACCAGCATGCTGTTTGGTTGTCAAACCAACCAGTACTAGCCTGAAAATCAGGACAACTTAGTTTTTGGACAATTCTAAAGTCTTTTCTTTAATAATCGTTCCCGATACTGGTAAATTTTTTATGAACTACAATTAACCATTGATTACAGCCTCATCAATATCATAAATACAAGTCTTAAATCTCTTTCTACTATTGTCTAAATTTTCTGCTTGTTTTTTAATAGAATCTTTATTTTTTAATATTATGGAAAGAGAATTCGCTGGTAAACCAAAAAGAATTGCTATGTCTCAAACACTTCCTTTTGGACATTTTTAACAAATCACATACACGATAACACCAATACACGGTACAGAACTGAACAGTATAATTATACAGTATAGTACTTTGAAAAAAAAAATGGGAAAATACAGTACTCAAAACAACAAAAAATTCCATGCACTACTGTACATACAATAAGAAAAATAAATTCACCGAATAACACTACTGGATCAAAACAAAACCACTAGATCTGTGTTGTACAGCAACTGAATAGCAAATTCACTTACGCATTAGGCTTACTTTTGCAGTAGCATAAGATAAAGATAAGAAAGGAATATAAAACAATTTTAGTTGCTGATGTAACGACACCACCAACTTCTTGTTGTTCATGCAGTACGTTAATTGGCAAAAAATAATGTATGTCTACCATGAACATGATACAGTACTTATTAGTTATTTTTATCCAATTATTTTTTTTTGTCATTTTTATTTATTGTACACGATATGGATGCAGTATTTACAAAAAAAAAAACTTTGTCATATAGAAATTTGACTCTGCTAAGTAGAGAGAATTTGTAATGAAATAATGCTGTGTTTTCACCATTCTCCAAAAAATTTCGCTAAATGGAAAAATTCGCAATTTAGACATTCATTATATGGTTGTTGTATGTATACAAGGTCTGTAAATAAAGTAATGAGAATAGTTCACCTTCGAAATAGTTCCTTGGGAAGCCACGCAATCCTTCAACAGTTTTCCCACTCTTCATAGCAGTGTTGGAACTCAGAAAGCACAATATCCTTCAGATGGTCGGTTACATTTTTTTTTTATGTGTTCTACTTTTCCAAAATGGTATCCTTTGAGATGTTTTTTAAAAGTCGGGAAAAGGAAAAAGTCTCAGGGACTCAAGTCAGGTGAATATGGTGGTTGAGGAACTACAGGAATATTGTTTTTCTTTGCCAAAAACTCATTAATTGAGAATGCAGTGTGGCAAGGGATTGTTATTATGCAGCATCCAGTTGTCTTCGATGGCTAGCTGATGGCCAGTTCTCTTTGACTGTGGTGTGGTTCAAATCCAATTGTTCTGCAATCATTCTGACAGTTAATTGCTGGTCGTACAGTATCAAGTCTCTGATTCACTCCACATTGTCGTCACTTATGTTAACAGTCTTCCAGAGTATGGGTTGTCTGCAGCTGATTCCTGGCCATCTGAAAATAGTAACATTACAGTGTTGCCACTTTTGCTGCCAAAATGAAAGTCTCATTACTTTATTTACTTACCTCGTACATATACTAGCCGGCCCATCTAGTCAGCAGCTGGACCCTCAGGGCTCAGGTCAGCCCAGGCAAATCCCGCAGCAAACACAGGGGCTTCTTGGTATCTCCCGAGATAACTTATTTGTTTGTGGCAGAAATATAATAATATAGTAAAAGAATTAATCTATTTTTTCCTAATGATTATCTTTAATTCACAACTTCATTCTCTTGGGAGTGAAGAAATAATGAATATTTTTAATATCTTTATCTTCAAGGGAGGTAGGACCTTGGTTGATAGCTTAAAACCTTCCCTGGGATTAACAATTTATCCTGCAAATCTGAAAGTAATTAGTCAGTTGGTTCTCGCGTGATGTGATAACAAAAAACAGACAAGCTTTCGTATATTGCAGTGTGCTACCTATAGATGAAATATATAGAATCTTATATACACCTGTACATATGTTGAGGTTCATGAACAAAGAACTTCTGCGAAGACATTGTGTGAAGACTAGTAGTTGATGTTTTTCTTTTCATTTACTGTTCAAATTTTTTTAAAAACAGAAGACTTTAAGAAAATTCATTATACATAGTTTGTTTTCTAATAGCAAGGAACCTAAATGAGAAATTTCACAAAAATTAGAAAACATGTTTGGCCCATGAGTGTGTCATTAACACAAACAAAATTTCAAAAATTTGATTAAAGACAAACATTTAATAGAAATTGACTGATGGTGATAAATTTACTTAAAGTTAAACAACTGAGTGTTGTATAACTTCATAACAGATTTGTTTCCACTAACCTATAAAATAGGGGTTCACACTTCAACAGTAACATAACATACATAAATAAACATAAATATAAGTACAATATGTATAAATATTAAAAATTTATAATCTATTTTTACTTGATATGTGGCACACTTTTAATAATATTATAATTTGCACCAGGATCGAAATCATCATCATTCCTTTTTAGTGGAGGTGACATTCCTTGAATATTCAATCTAAAACAAATTTAAAAAATTTAAATCATAAAAAATATACAGAATTAATGAATTTTAGACTTTATATATATGATCATGTAAATGATTCACATGTGCGCGCAATGCACACACACACACATACAAAAAAACAATTTTTTTTTTTGGAGTGAAAATGCTTTTGCATTATCATTACCTGAGTCAAAATAATAACAAGAAGCTCCTTCTCGGATTTAAAACATTAATAAAATAGGGTTAAAACTATGATGAAAAACTAAGATAATAATAGGATTGAGGTAGTAAAAGAAATGTAACATAGGTAGGTAGTAAATGTAGGATAATATGTAACATGAATATCAAAATTTACGACTGGTTAAATCTACACACACACACACACACAGGAAAAATAGTAGTGTGTGTATGCTCAAGTGTGTGTGTGATACATGGTACACACTACTTAGACAGTTGCAGTGAAAGCTTAAGTTTTACTTACATCATTTACTTTAAATTCAAAATCATGTACTTAATTTTGAAATGGTGATCCTTTTATTTGTTAAAATTAGATTACTTTAAAAATCACTGAATTAAATGTACAATTATTCATTATAATTAAAAATTATATAAACTGTTGATCTGTTTTGGTGTAGGATAAATTTATTTTAGATTTTGGAAGCCTGGCTTTAACCAATGGGCACCTCAGCCACTAGCTTTCTTTTTGTGTACATGGGAATAAAATCCTTGGACAGTTAAACTGATAAAACAGGACACCACTCTGTTGAGCATACTGAAACTGTTTCTGGGCCAGCACATCATTAAAACTTTTTCCAGCCCAATTTCTATGGCACTCATAACAGTTTTTAAAAAATCAGGAAATGGAAGATATAAGAGAGGGATGACCAACCCGTGCAGTGATTGTCTCTGATTAACTGAAATCATTTGCTATAACCTCTGTTATAACTTCATTGTTAATCAAGTCTAATAATATAACATCAGAGTAACTGTTACTGACAGTTCAACTAATAAATTAACATATTTAAATTTTAGCGCATAACCTGCTTACCATCAATTAGCTGTAAATAATCATTTATGTACATTTTTTGCAGAAATACCTATAAGCAAATGCATGTTTATTAAACGATGTTTAAAAATGAATTGTCATAGGCAGCTTGAAATATTGTTCTTATTACTACTGCTGTTTGTTTATACTATAACTTTTAAGTTATTATCATTTTTACACTGTAAGTTACATAGCAAAGAATCCTACTTGTATAGAGAAAGAATTAATTATGGATTACTGAAAACAAATAAAAAGACAGTAAAACAGTCAATATTCTAACATTAACTTTATCTATTTAAACTGAGTAAAATTAATTTTTGATAATGTTTTATCCTGAAACACCTTATCAGAAGTTAATATTAATAACTACAAGTGGCATCAACATCTATGACCATTAACTATTAATAAACATCAGCTACATTTAATGAAACTACATCCCAGTGTTGTTTAATTAAGGTTATATCTAGAGGAACCAGTTTTTTAACATGGCTAATGGAATTTTACCTTTTTCACACCCTTTAATTTTCAAGATGCTATTTCTTGAAACATTCCATATGTTGCGAAATCTATACAGGTTTTAAGGAATACACTTTATTGTCTTAACCAGGACCAATCTCTAACAATAATATTATTAACTTTTAGTAAATATCTCATTACTCATCTATTTGAGTTAAACCCACTATGTTCAATTTCAATTCTTTGTGAGACATCAAGAAGTGTCTGTGATTCTGCCTTGAGCAGCTGACTACTTAATTAATCTTCTAATCTTCTAGGATTCATTATTAAATATTCTACTTGGCGAATGAGAATGTTAGGTGCCATAAATGAAAAAGGTAATATGATATGGGACACAAACCACTTCTCAAAAATGGTATACCCATTCTGAAGAATAATTAGCATTCCATTGCAGGTTTGCTAAGGAAGGTGAGGGAAGTAAAGAAGTTTTGGCCTTCTTAACTAAGCTAAACATACTACTGCAAATCTACTTATCAACATAACAAAACTTAAGTGATATTGGGTCTATAAATATAGTCTCTTCATGGTAACTACCTGCATAATGCTCATTATTCTTCAAAAAAACATTTTGGTGCTGCTTGTTTTTCAGGTGATTTATATACTTTACAATTGCAAGAAAAAGTAGGCAGATTGTAGCAAAAAATTAATGATTTTTAATTTGTTTTGTTAAAATTTTGAAGCATTGTTTGTGTCTTTTAATAGTCTTTTAATATATACATATATACAGCACTGTCTACATTTTACAACATTTTACCTTCAACTCCTTTAAAGTGTTACCCACATCAGTTGTTGGTCAACCTACAATCCTAAAAATCTAACCTATGTGCATGGTTCAGCTGGTTCACCATGAAAATCAGTTGTGGTTCAACATGTTCCCTTAAGTGTGAAAAGAAAACGTCAATCCAGTCATTTTACAACACGATTCTAAAAAGGTTATTGTGTTTCTGGAGTAGCCTCTCACCAGTAGCTAAAGTTCTAGACGCTACGTGAACTGAAAATCCATCTACAAATAAAGAACGGGTTTTCGCAATTTGTATACTTATGGCTATGGCAACAAAGTAACACTAAGGACACTTCTCTGTGGTATTCTGTTTTCTAGTGTAAAATTTTTAAATACAGTTGTGTCAACCAAACTTAAAAGGACTGACTTTTAAGTCAGTCTTTTAAGGACTTTATTTATCAGGGGGGGAGGAAACCCCCTGATAAATGCAGGAAGATTTCCTAGTACAACCCATTCATGCAGTTTATTTAGGATAACTCTGCTCCCAAGCCATTTTTCATATCGCCTTTTGCATATCGAAAAATACAGCAACAAGACATTGACGAAGTAGGAATGCATTTTGAATGACAGATTCAAGAGCAACTACATGTCAATAGGCAATCTACCTTGGTGAAAACTGCTTTGTTTGGAGGCCATTAGAGTTTCTCTCAAGGTACCATACTAATTGACCATTTACCATTCGTTCAATCGGTTAAGGAGACCATTTACCATTCGGTTAAGGAGATAGGTAGATAACCTGAAGAGCATGATTTATCTTTAATCACCAATGCTTCTGACTAAGAATCTGAAAAGTGGTCAACAAATATTCTAATACAGATATAAAAAAGATGTTGTAATTCAGTATTTGGGAGGGAAGTTACATAATGAGCCTGATAAAATCATTTCCAGGGAAAGTGTCATGGCAACTATTCAAGGTATACTTCAGCTCATCAAAAAAAAAAGGAATGTTTAATTAATTCTGCAAATCTCCATTAACAAATTTACATTTGCACTAACATTTACAATTAACACATTCTAATTGCAACTTATACCTGGATAAACTCACAACAATACGGTGATACAAATGGAACTAACATACATATTCCAAACCTGTTTGCCACATCAATTGGTGTCGTTACATGGATGCCATTGTTTTCCAGTCCAAACAGCTGTAAAGATTGTTGTGATCCATATATGGCTTGAGCTTTACCCCATACAACAGGAAGGTGATGATGTTGTCTGAGAAATTTAATCGATATAATTCAGCCAAGATTTAATTTAGCACACCGAAACACTTGATGATAAATAGCCCTCGCATTGCGGAAGGCGCAGAACAATTCAGTTGTAGGACTTTGACTGAAATTACGCAAAGCCCTGCGATGACTCCTTAGTGCACGCCTGCAGTCTTCATCCCACCAAGGAACAGCAGGCTGCCTTGGCTTTCCAGATGTTGAAGGGATGAATTCATTTGTGCTATCAAGAATTTGGTGTGCAAACTTGGCAAGTTGGATTGCACTACCATTCTTGTCATATTCGCCAAAGGATTCCTTGCATCCGATTCAGTTCACTTTCTGAACCACACATCTGCGTAACTAACTTTGAGGCAAATCACAATTACAAACCATGACTGCTTTCAAAGAAGTTTTGGAAACGCCCCATGCAAGACATGAGAGTAAGGCTGTTGAACACAAGGGTAGATCGATGCATGAAAATGTACCTGATGATGATATAAATATGTACAATCCATTGTTCAATTAACAGAGATCTAAGTTCTACTTTAGTCGATCAACCATAGTGTTTCGGAAAGAACATGATGATGAGCCTCGTGAATAGTGATCAGCGTTGAAATCGCCAATTATTAGGCAGGGTAAAGAGATCTGGAAAACAGACTGGACATATCATCCTCACTGATATCGAAATTTGGAGGAAGATATAAGTTGCAGATATTCATTTTGAATGATGCCAATATTTTCACTGAGACTGCAGGAATATTTGTCGCTAGCGATATACAAGCGACTATTATGATTTCCTTCAGGAAAACAGACATTCACAGGACCTTCATGTCCTCTCCCCTCAGTTTGATGATAGCAAGTTTCGCAGATGTATCTGCAAAAGGACACATCATCCAGGAAACAGAGGTGAGTCTCATGCAGACACAGTATTAAAGGATTTTCTTCCTTTATTAGGATTTCAATATCCTCATGGTGAGAACTGAGACATAACATTGAATAACATTTGTTACCATAAAAATACTCTTTTCCTGTTAATACATAACTACATGCAGATTATTTTTAAAATACTATCCAGTTTTTCTTTTTGCTATTGATAACTTTTACGAAGTGCTTTGCTTCTTCAAGCACTTCATCAGCCTCCATATTCTCGAAGAGATCTTGAGATGGTGATGGGGAATTGGAAGCCTGGGAGGCCTGAGATATCGTACCAGGCAATGATTTTTTAATTGATCCCTTCATAGGGATTTTGGTAGTTTGCTGTGTTGTTGGTGCAGTGGAAATTTTATTTGTAGATTTACCATCTAAAGTGTTTTCAATAAACCACTGTTGGTTTTTCCAGCAAGACCCTTCTTCCGTTCTCTTTTTGTTTGAATTCTTAGTTAGCTCAGAAATAGTGGCTATAAGCAAAGCAATCTGATCAGATAGTAACTAAACAAGCTGTTTTAAAACACTGCAGGATCCGCACTATTGACCTACACATTTGTAGGAGCATGCCTTGATGTAGCGGCAGCAAAAGAGACGTCTGGTTTAACCAGGTATTGGGAGTTCTGTGTCTTTATATTCTATTCTTGTAGTCAGAAAAAAAAGCTTTTGTACAATACATATTTTGAGAATTACCTTCTTTTCTTTACATGTTAGGCAACCTTGTGAGAGAGCAGAATGTGATCAACCACAGTTAGCACATTTTCCTTCTTCTTGATAGTTACTATTGTTGTGACCCTCTTTAGCACATTAAGCATATACTGTAGTTTTCGAGCAAGATGTTGTAGTGTGGTCACACCCTTGACATTGGAAACATCGTCATGGGTTGGGGAGAAATACATACATGTATTCATGAAATACATACATGAAACCTACTCTTTATTTTCTCCGATGGTATAGTAGGGTTAAACATTAGTATAAGAGAGGGAGTAGGTTCTTACACTGCTCTGATGTTTCATAATACGTTTTAGCTTGATAACACCTTGTGGACAAAGCTCATTGACAATCTGTCACATCGATTTCCACAAGGTCCCGGCAGAAGATTACATCTCACCTGGTATTCAAACATTTGTGGCACACAGCTTTTATTTTTATACTACTCATATTAGTGAGACACAAGAGTGATCAATCAAATAGTACCGATCAGACTTTTTAATTTACTGACTTTTTTGGACCATTTATTAGTTTATTTATCAGGAAAGGTGTGAGACCTTTTGGAGCACTTCCTGATTGTTTTGGAGAACTGTAAGTCTAATCTGTAAGTCTGTTATACTGCAAACTAGTTTCAGCAACATTTAATGTATTATCTTTTACAGAGTTCTTATCCTCAACAAAGCTGAATGAGGTCTTTTCACATGACACTGTGTGGGTTTTTTCAGATTGACTACCACCAACCATCATAGGGATTATTTTAGGGCTAGTAATTTTGGTCCCACTAGTACCAGGGAAATACAGACTATCTTTGCAGAGCCCACACGTATAGAGGTTAGGAGCTAAATACAACTGGGTTCACCTTGGTGCCCTGTTTGAGAGTTACTATGTAGAGTCATCCACCCATTGGCATGGTAGTTTCCACCTTGGGTTACGGTTGCATTTCATAAGTTGTTGCAACACCACTGTATGTAAGTAAGAAGAAACAGTGTAAGATGTAGCTGTGTTTCAGCGTAAGGGTATATGCTGTAAATGATGTAATGTTCCTGGTGTAGTGTATAGTACATTGTAAAGAGTTCGGCAGCTCAGGGTATATTAGGAAGAAAAGCTGCAGAGGCTAGGGGCATGGGGGATACCAATCCCATAGTCTTAAAGAGTAAGACTCCCCGTTGGGAAGTAAGTTTATAGGGTGTGTCTATAACATATATGGAACTCTGCAAATATCCTATTTACTAGTAACTAGGTTTGGAAAATATAACTTTAAACAAGAGATGAGCGAGTGTAATTTTGTTTTCATAAATAAATAAATATATTTATGGACACCTTTACTCTTGAGAATGAAGGATTTACCCTGGAAATTCAGGATCAGTAATCACCATCACAAATTATCAAAATTGTACAATAAACAAACTGCATTTTAGGACTGCAGGACATCACTAATTTATAAAAGAGTAGAACATGCTCTATGTCGCTGCAAGATCCTTGCTGCTACAAAACAGACCAATAGGGATAAAGTATCAATAGGTATTCGGACAATTAATTATTTTATTTCTTATTTTACTAATGTTCACTTTTGAGATTTTTTTTAACTAACTTATAATTTTCTATTTTAATGTTTCATTATTTACATGATTAATTCCTGAGATAAAAATTTCCTTAAGTTTACAATAATGTAGTTATAGTATATTATATACATCTATAATATACTAAGATTGAAGTTTACTTAAAAATTTATTAGATTTTAATGTTCTTTGGTGCTGAAAACAAATATGACCTCAGAATCTAATAATCTAATACAACCTCAAAATTAAAAGTTTTTAAATTTTAATTGAAGGATTTTTTTTTCATTTTTCAACGTATAGTTAGCATTTCAAGCTCCAATATTATATTTTGTTAGCTCAATGTTTAACTTTGTTAATATAATTTGTAAGCTACAAATAAACAATACTAGACAAAGAATTAAGTCATATAGTCACATATTATGACATCATATCTAATACTGAAGAGTGGGTCTTCATGGACAAGATTAATCATGTCTGTGCAGGTCAAAACATGTAGCTGAAAAAACAACTGTATTGTTTGTTTTAACCACTGGATTTAGGAATGAATGAATCAATTCTGTTCAATCTTATTGCTGTCCTTAACAGTGCAGTGTCATAATGCCTCAAAATTGTGTAAATGATGTGGATGTCTTTTGTTATGTATGTGGTGAGTTTATCATAAAATCAAATAGAAAAAAACATTACACTTTTAATTAAAAAAGCATATCATTTGTACTTTCTGTGTAAAATTGGTGATCAGGATAAGATATGGGCTCTTCATATAGTATGCACTAATTGTTCTGTATATTTAGAGGATGACTGAAAGGTAAGGCTTTGCCATTTGGTGTACCTATGGTTTGGCATAAACCAAAGGATCACGTAACCGATTGTTAGTTTTGTTTAACAAGCGTGTCTGGAATTTCTGAAAAATCTAACCATACTGTAAAATATCCTTTATTGCAATCTGCAGTCAGGCCTGTACCTCACAGTGAAATTATTCCAGTTCCTGAGCCACTTGTGAATGATAGTAAACATTACCTGCATGGTTGAACAGATGTGTAATATGTTGAAAAAAAGAGCAGAAGAAAGCAGAGAGTATTAATTTACTTATTTACTTACAATAACAAGGCTGAATTGGTTAGAAGAAAATAATGACGTATAGTTGGAATTCTAAAATTTCTAGGAATTTTGAAAAAGTTAAATTTTGGCTTTTATAAACCCATAATGTACAATTTTTAACATTATTTACTTGAAATAACAAGCAAGTATTCACAACACATTTCACTCAGAAGAAAATTTACTTACCTCAAATCCCACCAGTATCTATTATAATTTTCAGGTTTCAAAAGTTTTTTAAATACGTCCCATCTCCAAAAATCCATTAAATAACTATAAGGCAAGATTGCAATTTTTTTTAGTGCAGTGAGATAAAGTTGATTTATTTCCATTTTATAATCATATTTAGCATCTTTAGGAATGAGTCCAATTCGTTTTAAATGATTAGGTGTTATAACAGAAAGAGGTACAATACTAGCAAAAGCATCATAAAAAGCTGTATGAAAAAAAAAATTAATTGCATTTTATCACAAAAAAAGTAAGTATATTAAAGTATAGTGAAATTATCTAAGTTTCTTTTGATAATAATCAAAAGATGTGATTATAATCATTTTACTAGTAAATTTATTTTGGTTCAAATTTTGAAAAACTTTTATTGAAAGTTGTATTAATGGCTATTTGCTGTACTTTTGATCTCGTGACATTTTTTATTTAAATGAGTCCTGGAACTAGTAAATAATAAAAATAGTTATTTTAAGAGGAATGCATAATCCCTTTCCAAAAGTAATAGTAAAAGATATGAAATTTATTTCATTAAAATTTTTGGTAAAATTTACCTGAAGTATTTATATTATAAAAAATAATATAATATAAGTGCATAATATAATATAATAAGTCATATAAGTGCAGCAACAACTTCACATGTCTGTCTATGAGAAGGAAAAATGCATTTTTCTGCTTACACTATGTATTAGAAAAACAAAACTTAAGGCTAAATTCAAAAAGTTCATCGGGAATTTTCAATCACTGTTCTTTTTCTTTTTTAGATGTCTTTTCTATACAATTTTGAAAGCTTTAAGCAACAAGGTGATGTTATGAAAGTTCTGCTTCAGTTTTAATATGTATAATTTTTAAATATATTTTCTTATTATTCTTCATCTGGAAAGCAACAGATGCTATGAATCACCTGACAATTTACTTAATTAAATTACGACCTAAATTTTAAATTATGTTCCTTATTCTACAAATATTTCAATTTTATCATCAAATTAAATTTTGGAACTTTCTCATCTTAGTTATCTAGTTCAATCTAAGTAAATTTCTGTAAATTATTTGTTCTTACCTTTTTAAAAAAACAAACTTTTTATATATATGTAATATTACAAATAATAATTTTTCTTATGCCTTTGAAATTTAAAAGCAAAAAATTGTTCAACAGGTTTCAAAATGCTGCTAAAATTTAATAAAAGAGATTTTTTTTTAAATAAAAAATTAGTATAAATATTTAATTTTAAAATAAACTTTAATCTTTTCTTTGATTTGCATTTGTCTTTTGCATGTGGCCAGTTACAATAAACTGTTTTCTTTAGTTTTATTTATTAATATTATTTGTTAACAATTAAAAAAAATTACTCTATACCTTAATAATACTAAAACAAATTACAACTGTCATAATCTTATAATTACAGCCAAAACAAACACAAAAAAATGTATATCATATATCACCTTCATCAGCACTTTTCCTGAAACAAAGAGGCTTGTTTCTATACTGCATGAAATGTTCTATATTTCCCATTTCATAATAAACAGTTAAAAAGTCTTCAAATGTAACTTCAGTACACATTTTTATCCTACAATAAAAGAAACTATTTATTTTTGTTTATTTTGTAAAAACAAACATTATTTGTACAAATAATAATCATTATTCTAGAGTTATATAGAGTAATACACAAATTATTATTACATAACCCATAAACAGCAACAGGTAAGTTTCAAAATTATAATCCTACTACCTTCCTTCCTATAATGGTGTACAGAGACATACCTGAAGAGCTATTAACATGCCAGTACTTCCATCTGATTGTAAAATACTAATATATCAAATAGTTCATTTTTCTGATCAAAAACACACATTTCAGGTTTTAAAGCTTCAAATCAAATCTATCTCTATTGTCAACAGAAAAGTTATTTCAATTATTTAGCACTATCAAATGCAGAAAATATACCTCTATATATGTTTCACACAGTACAATACAATTACTGCAAAATATACAATTTTTATGTTATTATTAATATTAAATTTTTAAAATAGGGTCTTTTTTTGAATAGAACCATCCTTATTTTTCCAGTGTTGAGCCCTGTGTTTAAACTCTAAATATAATATTGAAAATACTAATTTTCCAAATATTGTTTTCTGGAGATGAAACATATGTCATACAATGTAATGAAGTATTCTCTTCTACGTTTCATTGCTTCCAAGCAAACTTTCAAGTATGAATCGAGCTTTTGTCTTTATGCAACATTATTATTATATAATACAACACCTAGGGAGTACAGGACCTTAATGTGGTGGTGATAATGCTTTCATATCCCAATGACCCTGAGAGCTATTTGTTGACAACAAGCAAAGGTAGAGTGGAACATGAAATTGCAGTAATTGGAGAAAGGCCAGGAAGCTCTTCCATAGTGTGAGATATTTGATCTGGGACAAGAAAATACCAAGGAAGGCAAAGGAGATAATTTACAAGATATTTTATTTACCAGAAGTAATGTATACAACAAAGTATTGAATGAGAGACTGGAACAGGTTGGCGAGATTGAATTCCTGAGTAGTATAGAAGGAAAGACTAGGACGACTAGAGTAAGGAATGAGGACATCAGAGAGGAGAATGGAACGGAATGTCTGAGAAAGTAGGTGAAGAAAGGCAGATTGAGGTGGCTAGGACATGTGAAAATAATGGATTTTGGTAGGATTTCAAGAGTGTGAGAAGAAGAAAGAAAAAGACCTACAGAGAAAAAGGTCTAGACGACACCCACACACTTCAGACCAGCTCCAGAAGAAAGGCTTTTCATGGGAAGAAACTGCAGAAGAAACTCTGTAGAACAGAGGAAATTGGAGAGGAATAGTGAACACCTACACCTAAAATAATACAACAGAAACAGCTATGTATGTATTATTACACACACTTATCTTAGAAGAATTATTTTCTATCAAATCACCCAGGCTTGAATACAAATAAATCTTTTGAAGTTTCTTTTTTTTAATAAAAAGTTGGAGAAAAATGAAATATGTAAATAAAGTCTTACTAATTTTATCTCATTTGTATGATATAGAATTATTAAAACATTAGATGATATGATAACATTATTAAAACATTAAAAGAACGAACATAACAAAGAACTGTTTGATCATTTACTAAAGCGTTTCCTTATCATTTAAGACAAATGCCACTAATGACATCATTTACAATTTTATTGACTGACTTGACTGGATTACAGTTTGATAAAGGCTTTCAGAAAGCATATCTTCAGGTATCTACAAAGCGAGTCTATAATTTTATAGAGAAAGTTAACATGAAATTTAAAATAAATTTTAATTGGATTAATAAAAAAATGTTACTGAGAAAAAAGCAAAAGACAAAAATAATTGTTATTAATAAATAAATTTAATGAATAAATAATTTATTGAGAGTGAATAGCCTTTAATAATAATTACAGCTAACAATTTATTTTTGTTGTTTTAGGTTTGGAAGAATATTTGGTTTAAAAAAAAATTAATTAATCTTTATGAACAAGATAAAACTCTTTACCTTAATACTTAAGAATAACTAGTCACTAATAGTCTATAGAAACTTGTCATCAGAAGTAACATCACAATTTATTTTACTTAATAAAATAAAGATAACTTAAATAATTCCTAAGTATTGTAATTGATGTATCTATTTGGAGCAAATTTTAAAGACTACTTGAGAAAATCTGAACATCACAACATCTTCGACATAAAGAATAATACAAGAATTTTAAAGTGAAAAGTGAAAATAAAGAACTAAAAATAATTAGAAAAGCTGGATATTTTCTGTTAGTAGGCATCAAGTATCTATTATCAAAATGTAAGCATACCTTATTACAAGTTTTACACAAATAAAAGATTAAATTTTAATTTATGATGCGTTAAAGAAATTATGAAAATGATGGCTTAAATTGGCAATTCTGTTAAATTATTTCAATTATGTGATTTCATACTTGCCTTAAAATTAAAAAAAAATAATATGCCTAATATATAATTGTTTCTGAAGATATTGTTGCCAACAGAAAATATATAAAGCACAGTTGAGTAAACTTTTTGTACTTACAATGGAAGTTGGTTTTAGCAATGTTGGAAGGACCTAATAAAGTCTGCCATTACATCCAAGTGATATACCAACAGAATATTTTTAATAGCTGACAGTAAAAAAACATTTACAGTTATCTACTACTTTAAATTATCTCTTCTACTTTTTGGTTTTAGTTGTGTTTATTTAAACAAAAATCATATCATTTGTTTGAAAAGCTCCCCACCAACTCATTTTTCATTCTTAAGCTTGAGTCTTTACTGATGTTAAGATTCTTTGACTGTTTAAGGTCTAGAGCATTACTTCATACCCATCACCTGTTATACTTACTTTGATGCGTTTTACTTTACTGGTATATCTGCATTTCCTATAAGGGAAGCAAACAGTACACTTTGTACAAAACATATACACACTTCAGTTCCCTCTGCATAACTTCTCTCAACAAGCTTTCATATCTTCCCTATCCCCATAAAGTATTAGCATTTAAAGTTACATACACATTAAAGTATATACCTTAAATTTAAAGTAAAATTTCAGAATAGCTTTTGATAATACAATCTGAGTCATGTGAAAATTTGGTAATTTTAATGAAGGTTTATTAGAATGTTTTAGTAAAAACAGTTGAGCTCATTACAACCAAGTTTCATTGTATTACTGCTTTGGTGATACATAAATATTAACTTTAAGATGTTTAATGAATTACTAATTTATTAAACAATACCTTAAATTATTATGAAGAAGTAAAAATACTAACCTTAATAAATAAAGGAGTACAAATAAACTTACCTATAATCATGTAATCCATGGAAATCCCATGCTGATGGAGTACAATCCATAGTTCGGTTTTCAATACGTTGAAAAATAGATCTATCCCAAAAGAGACCAGTCATAGGACTAAGTGCTAATGATTCATAAAAATTTTCAGCCATTCGAAACATTCGCAATGGTGTAAATTTCTGAAAAAATTCATACTGAATGAATATAAAATAAGTAGAAATACAATGACAATAATCTATTACCTAGAATCTTCAGTTCAGCAGATAATATTGTGAAAATTTATACTCCAAATCACTAATAAAAATATTGCTTGTTTTAAAACAGCTCTAAAGCATCTGAAATCTATAATGAACAAATCAAATTTAAATTAATTTCAATTCTTTCTTCTTGGATGTTGACCTGACTGTAGCTAAAACAACTACATTAAAGCTACTAATCATGGTTCATGTTTATTGGATAACTTACTTTGAAATCATAACATCTTCCATGACAGAGTAATAGCATTTCAGCCTTTCATCCTGAAGATTCAAATCCCAGTTCAAAAATTCATCTACATTACTAGTAATCACATTTTAATAAGAAAAATTTAACCATGGTGAAATAATTTACAATATTATTTATTGTACTAGTCTGTAAAATTTAAGAATTAATAATAACAATTAATGAAAACCACCTTACCAGCACATTGATATGAACTCAAGATCTTTCGGCTTATTTGAAAGCCAACATCAGGAGATAAAATTATTGTATTGAAGTCAAAAATTTAAAAGATCACAGTTAAAATATAAAACAGTCATGACTGACCGGTTCTACCAGTTACGCATCAGCCAGTGTACTCATAAGTCCTATCAGTATATGTGGTTTGATTACACTGGTAGGACTGGACAGTCAAAACTGTCCAGTCCAGGCAAGACGCCAGAAAGACCTGAGTTCATATCAATGTGCTGGTAGAATGGTTTTAATTAATTGTTAATTTTATTTATTTAATATATCAATGGTACCATGTCTGAGAAATTAAAGAATTAATATATTACCTGCTTAATCATTTCAGCAGTTAAGTTATACAATGGCCTTTCAGGATAAGGTGCAGTTATATTATAAATGTTTTCCCATGTTTCAGCCCACACATTTCCTGTGAAAGATAATTCAGACTCAATAACATAAACTAGTGAAGCAGATTACTTCTTACAACCATTAGTCAATAAAGAGCACAAATTTACATAAAATAATTTACTGATGAATAAAAAATATACCAGAAAATATTTTATTACAGTAAGCAAAAGAGTTAAATATATTTTTATTTAATGGTACCAGTTTCCTCTCTTATTAAAAAAAATCCACTTTTCAATTGTGACTGGAGGAAATTTATTTTCTACTGTACTTCATTTGGCCATTCAAAAAAAAAGTCTATAGGAGGACTATATACAATATCTGTAAATAAAGTAATAAGAATGGTTCAGAAAAACTTTTTATTTACAATCCAGTTACACATGGACTCTAATCACCTTCGAAATAGTTCCCTTGGGAAGACAAATTTCAAATGGTTTTCCCACACTCTTCAAGCAGCATTGGAACTCAGAAACCTGAATATCCTTCAAATGTTTGGTTACATTTTTTTTGTTATCTACTGTTCCAAAATGAAGTTCATTGAGGAGTTTTTTTAAAGTTGGGAACAGAAAAAAGTTGCAGGGACTTGAGTCAGGTGAATAAGGTGGTCGAGGAACTACAGAAATGTTTTTCTTTACCAAAAATTCATTAATTGAGAGTTAATTATGACAAGGTGCATTGTCATGATGCAGCATCCAGTTGTCTTTGATGGCTGGTCTCACGCGGGCAACTCTTTTCCACAGTCTTTCAAGAATTTTTCAGTAAAGATATTGATTTTCAGTCTGTTGTGTAGGCAAAAACTCTTTATGGACTATGCCATTACTATCAAAGAAACAATTTAGCATGGTTTTGATTTTTGATTTGCTCATTTTTGCTTTTTTTGGGACATGGTGGGTTTGAAGTGTGCCACTCCTTGCTTTGGCAATTTGTTTCTGGGTCATACTCAAATATCCAATATTCATCACCAGTAATAATAGTTTTTAGAAAATCAGGATCAGTTTCAATTCACCCTAGAAGATCACAACACAACCTATTATTTTACTATTCAACAGCGAGGTTTTTTGGGACCAATTTCTCACAAACATTTTTCATGTCAAATTCATTTATCAAAATTTGATGGACTGTGGTATGAATCAAATTCAATTGTTCTGCAATCATTCTCACAGTTAATCACCACCGGTCGTACCATATCAAATCTCACTTTTTGATGTTAACAGTCTTCCAGAGCATGGATCATCCGCAACTGACTCCCAGCCATCTGAAAATGCTTTAAACCACCTAAAAACTTGGGCTCATGACAGTGTTATCTCTGTATGCCCTTTGCAATTTTGAAAAAGTTTCAGTAGCATTCTCACTGAGTTTAGCAGTCTCACGTGGCAACAATAGACTAAAAATATTAATACCTAATATAAATCAGCTGTTCATATAACCATATGTTTACTAGTAACTTTACAGTGTAGCCAGCCATTATGGCTGCCAAAAAAAAACTAGTCTCATTAATTTATTTACAGACCTTGTACTTCACAGTTATATTTTCTTATGATGCAAGTTGTTATACATTATACTGCACTGAATTTCATTGAAGAACATACCAACCAATATTTCATTGGAATCAATGTTTAGAATCCTTTCTTTAAACTTATATAAAAATGTTTATCTCTACTACAATTCAACTAATGAGTTTAAAAGAGATAATAAATTAGTTTATCTAAAAAATTACAAAAGTATCCTATGATATTACTTCAATATTTTTAGAAAACTTGAAGATGTCTGTATTTAGATATTTTCTAAATACGGACAAGCTTCCAAAATATCCTTTTGATGACTGTGCGGTTCCTTCACCATACTGACGAGGCTAATTTTTTCTTTAGAAGTTAAAAAACTTGTCAAGAGAGTAACAGCTCTCTTGACATACACAAATACACCTTAATATCTAACTGCTTTATTTTACTATTACTGGAGAAATTTCAGACACTAAAATTATAAAATATAGTGTCCAGTAAAAAATTCAAATGCAGATAGAAGAATTACTTTGTAAAATATATTAAATAAAAAAGAACCGTGCTAAAGACCTTTCAAGTTACAACTGTTAATATATTAAATAATAGTATGTATGATTTAAACTTAACTATTGAATTAGGCAAAGGATAAAAGACTTCAATCCTTTGAATAGCTGTATTAAATATAATATTGTTTAATTTAATGTCTATCTCATTTAAAATGAACAGTTTGAAAATTGTAGTATTGACTGCACTTATGGTAGGGTGCATAGAGAGAAACATACTACTATAACTCCCATCCCATATTCTTTGAAATCAGATAATTTATGTTTAAAATGTAGTATAACAGTTTTTAACTAAAATAAAAGTAATGAAACTTATACCAAATAAATGTGCTGGTATAGGACCTCTTAATGGTATTAAATTTTTTCCATATACTTTTCGTAAACGATTTCTAGCATATGCATGCAATTGTAAATAGAGAGGTCTAACTGCCATCCACAAACTATAAACTTCAGAAGTAAAATTTTGGCTTTGATAATTATCATTCCACATTTGTTCAACATCTGTAAAGTCTGAAAATGAAAAGAACAAAGTAACAGGTTTCATAACAGCAAAATTTTGGGAATATGTACAAAAGTAAAAAAAATTGTTCTATCAACAAAATGTGTAAGGAAGAAATATAAATTAAATTATAAACTAGTCATAAAACTCTTTACTGGTCAGGTTTCCCAAGAAGATACTTAACTCTTTTTCTCAATCCTGTGAGTGATTCTGATAATATTTGTATTTGATGAAAACTTGAATGAAACATTGTCTGTTTATGATGTTCCCAAAATCATTACTGAATGAGGGAATCTTGTCTTAAGAAATCATGTGGTTTAATATTTCCTTTTCCTTCATAAAAATTATTATGTTAATTCTAATTATTTTGTTCACAGATGAGCTGACATAATTATAATGGAAGCCCATTGTTATATCCTCTGCCACATGCTGAATACCAATAACCAAAAAACGTAAAATAAATTTAAAAGTATTTTAGACAAAAGTTGAATTATGTTACATCTAGACTAACATTCATGTAAAAACTGGCAATAAACCATTGTTTAAAAGAAGGGCATCATGTCACAGGATATTTTTTAAATGTACAACCTATCTTTGAATGCAAGGTAAGACCAACCTGCAAGTTCCATTAAACTGTAATCATTTAAGTGATGCTTTTTTGAGTGATACTTTAATACTTTTATTTATATATGATGTACAGAAAATGTTAACAAAAGACCATAAAAAAAAAATAAAGCAAAAAGCCCAGAGTAGCAAAGTAATGGTGAACAAAATATACAATAAAAAGCAAATGAAGTTTTAACTACATTAGATGTAGTTAAAACTTTTCTAATTCTGTTTATGCAGGCCAGAAATATCGTGTGCAGAAAGTGTTCTTTGGGGTTTACTTCTATATGGATATAAAGTGTGGATTATTATGGAAAAGGGAAGAAAGATGGTCTGGAAGGGATTTTAATGTAAGTATGGAGGAGATCAGAGACAATGATGCAGACAGATGATTTAACATAACGTAGTTTTTTTTGTTGTTTGTGGGTGAAAAACGCATGGGCATTATTATCGCCCGGAATTTTATTAATAAAAGGGTAAAATAACTCCAAAATAATAAAACTCATAAGGTGTAAAATTAATATTAATCATATAATAAAAATTTATTAAAACAAGAGTGAAGAAGGTAAAATAAAACTCAAAACTAATACTGCAGACGAAGTCTTTAAAATATAATAGTTAAAATAATCGAATAAAGAAACTATATAAAACATACCTAATTCTGATGGGTTGTGCAAAAGGCTCCCTGCTCGGATAATAAAATTAAAGACATAGAACCAAAAAATCAAAATTTAAAGTAAAGGTTAAAAATTAACAACTCTTCTAGCATAAAAATATATATGATAATATTACATTTTTTGGACTAAAAATGTATTTTTTATAACTATACATATTTAGATCCTATCTGAAAACAATGTTATCAGTAAATTATGGGTCAAAACCCTTGTAAAAAATGCTGCTATCTAAAGAAAGAGCTTCTATTAAAAACACATACTTACATAATGTTTTCCCATTTTCATAGAAAATGGGAAGTTTACTGAACATTTGAACACTGTCTCAGTTTAGATATCATGAAAAAGGACTTCTGAGAATGGGGATTAAACATTTTCTTCTAGTTTGCATTCAATTACCTACAAAGTTTCTCTAAATGTTTGTTAAAAAACACATGCGCTAGTACTATATGTTTATTTTTACCATTCTCTGAGCTCTCTGTCACAATTTCTAAGCTGAGATGTTCATGATTTGTTCACAACAAAAGCAAATATAATGAGTCATAACTAACTGGCCAAATAGACCACAATATTACTATTATTTGAGAAATTCATAAATTTTGAAGTTTTTTCCAACTAAACAAATGTGTGCAAAGTATAAAAAATAGCATAATTCGTTATCTTTTTTTACTTATAAACAATACCATTAATATATGTTTATTTCATGGTGTACCTCATTTACTCCTAAGATTAAATTTTTTGTGATCTCAGCTAAATTGAATTCTTACTACTTCTTTTATGCATGCAGCTAAATAAATTATTTAATCAAGAAAAATGGAGATAATCTAGTTTATATGCAATTTATAATTGAAAAAAACTAGAATAAAAAAATATCATTTAAAAAGGAATAACCTGATAACAAAATGACCAGAATTCATACACAAGTATGACATACTATGTAAAACTGCTATTTCATTTATCAATTCCAGATAGTGATTATACGAGTTTTTAAGTTTTTTTCCAGTAGCATTCCTCCAAGCCGCCCAGTAATATTTTAATTCTTCAGGGTCTCTACTTGTTGCAAATATCTTTTTCAAATCTAAAATAAGACATAAAAATAATTTATTTTATTGAATAACTTAAAGACAAAAAATATTCTTAATAGATAACATTAAAAATAATCGACGGTACAGTTTTATAAAACTAAAAATAATTAAATAAATATGATGCTAAATATGCAGAATGTCCCATAAGTAATTACTGATTCAAAATAAAAACTGAAATTGCTCATGATTTTTTTCTTTTAATTTTAATATAGCAGATTACTTATGAATATTGGGATATGTTTTATTCCATTAAAATTGAGGAAGAAATTAGCTCTCAGGATTGGAGATAATAATGGAAAAAATAATTGCAACATAGATTATCCACACCATTACTACTTATTTGTTAAAAAGCATAACTATGTCTTGGCGTTTTTATTGGAGTATTTATCTTATGAGTAACAATTTTAAAAAGTGTTTCATAGATTCCATATAATCTTTAAGAAAGCTGTAACAAGAAAAAAAAACAACAAAATATTCCAAGACCTTTTGACCTTGTTAATGAATCTTAAAAAGACTAATTTCAGTAATATATATATATATATATATATATATATATATATATATATATATATATATATATATATAGAATTAATTAATTTCTAAATGTAAATTACCTGCTTCAAGAGAAAGATCACACTTTTTTTTATTTTTGTATTCACAAACTTTTGCTGAATTATAAGTATCTTCCATGTGATTCATAACATTTCTATACTGTAATAAGAAAAAAAAACACACAAAATTGAAGACTAATTTTGCCATGTAATACTGGACACACAATATCAAAAATCTTCATTAAATTTCAGAACAGTTATTTAATACATTTTAATGCACATAGTCTACACAATTCTCTGTTTGGTTAACACTGCATCGTTCAAGAGGCACTTACTGTTTTAACATTGATTATTCCCACTGTATGTTCTTGGCTGGAACCCATCCAAAATTATTAAAGAAAAAAAATCACCAAATATAAAACCTTTTACAGAAATACCTGTACAATTTTAAAGTTATATTTAACATTTTGTGACTTACAATGTTTATTTATAGTCGTATAAAAAAATAAAATATATAGATATATTTATTTGAAATCTTTGGTGGATGACAGTCTTAACTGATATTGTTTTCTATAAAATTCCTCACAAATAAAGTGTTTCAAAATTGTGTTACTACTCAAATAGAAGATAGGTTCTTGGTCATGAAGTGTGTATTTAAAAGAAAGTTCCCATATACATATTGATACACTTTGGTTATCGAAGAGGTAAGCAATCACAGCTAACACATAATAAACATACACAGGCATAAACCCTAGTCCTAATTGAGAACTAAAGTTCAATATCATATGTGTTTGGTGTATGGTTAATAAATAGATAGATTATTCATTATTGAGTGGTAACACAATTTTGAGACATCTGTACTTTTTACGCAACTAATTATAATAATAATTTTTTTTAAAAGTAATATAAGCAAAGAAGATAATTTACAATAGATTTTATTTTATTACTCTCATTATTATAAAATAATATTCTATTGTAATCCCATTCAGGCATGGTATTTTTCATGCACTAAAATTCCATTTCCATATCCCATGCAAAAGCTTTAAGCTTATGTCATGAAATCATGAGTAAATATATATTAAATCAAGTGTAAAATATATTACGGCCCATTATGAAATCCTGTGCAACAACATTTTCATCTCTTTCCTACCCGATTTTATAAGCAAATTACTGATCAGCAGCGTGAGTGCACATATATTATTACAGTGTACATGCACATATATATGCGTGACTAATAGCTTGATGGTAGTGGCAAGTTAGCAAAGTTGTGGAATTGGATCGGTGTGCAAATGGGCTTTCTCATTTCAGATTTTGTATGTGCTTTATATCTGAGTGTACTAAACTCAAGAATATTGGATATTATTCATGGGTAAGTTTTAAGAATTTCTTTGGTTTTATTTTATCATTTTAATTAAAGGCATTGAAATGAGTCAGTGCAAAAAAAAAGGAAAAATGATTTGGAATCCTGAAATTTTAATGATGCATATACAACCAAGTATTTATTTACAAATATAAATAACAAAGCACTTTGTTTAGTTTGCCAAGAGAAATTGCTGTAAACAAAGAATACAACTTAAAGCGGCATTTTTAAACAAAGCATTCAAAATATGGATTGCTTTCATCAAAGGAAATGCAAAATATTGCAGAGAACTTAAAAAAAATCTTGCAAAAGAAACAAAATATTTTCACAAAACAAAACAATATCAACAAAGCAGCCACGAAAGCTGCTTTGTTAATTATGTTGTTGTACATAATTTGCCAAGTTGTGTAAACTGTTTGTTAATGCAGAATTTGACAAGGAATGGTTAGTAAAATTTTCGGAAATTTCCTTGACAAGGAAAAATATTTGAAAATTTAAGTCTTTCAAGAATAACGGTAGTACAGCGGATTGAAAATATTTTATAGAATTTATTTGATTAACAAAGAATGCAAATTTAAATTATTTTTCTCTTGCTTTAAGTTCTGCGATGCAACTGACACAAGCTAATTATCATTAATATTTATTTGTGGCATAGACAAGAAATTCAAAGTTAGCAAGGAACTGGTTAGCATACATTCTATGTACGCTAACGTAGTCGTACATACAACTATGGGCTACATGAGAAGACTTTTTATGGCTGTTGAGAAGTGTCTATTAAAATGCATTTAACTTGGGACAAAGTAGTAAGCTTCACCAGTGACAGCTTTCCTAGTTTAACAGGAAAAAATGTGGGCTTATTAAAAAGAATCAGTGGTAAAATAAATGAGGTGCAACCACAACATGAAATAATTTCAGTACACTGCCTCATTCATAAAGAAGTGCTTTGTGAAAAGGTTTTAAAACTGGGTCATGTCATCAATGTTGTAGCAAAAGTAGTGTATTTTAAATGGGAACAAGCCCTAAATAACCGGCAGTTTACTGAATTCTTAAAAGGTATAAGAAGTGAATTTTATGAAATACTGTATCATGCTAAGCCATGGTACCTTGCAGACTTAGTGTCAGCAAGGTTTTGAAGAGATTTAATCATTTTTTTAATGAAATCATAAGTTTCTTGTCGATTAAAGAAAAAATTAATGACTTCTTGAATTGCACAATGAGGAATGGTTAAATGATCTCCGTTTCTATTGACATAACTTATCTGAGCGACCTAAATATTACACTGCAAGGAAAAAAGCAATATGCTTTTAATACGAGGTCTGTTCAAAAAATACATAGACTAATGTCATAAAACAAAATGTACTTTATTTAGTAGTTACTTGTCTGGGTCCCCTTAAAAGTACTCTCCTCCCCAATGCACACACTTATCCCAACGGTGTTTCCACTTTTGTAAACTGTCCTGGGACAATTCTTTTGTGATGTTCTTCAGTTCCTTCATCACATTTGCCTCAATCTTGGGAATCGTCTCAAATCTTTTTCCTTTCAAAGGTCTTTTGAGTTTGGAGAACAAGAAGTCACAAGGAGCAAGGTCAGGTGAGTAGGGTGAGTGGGGAAGAACAGTGATCGAGTGTTTAGCCAAAAACTCACGAGTTCTGAGGGCTGATTGGGCTGAAGCGTTGTCGTGATGAAAAAACCAGTCACCACTCTCGTAAAATGATCTCAAAATCTCGTAACATGATCCAACTGATATCCCACACCCTTCAGCAAGCTCTCTGATGGTCAGACATCGATTTGTCCAAACCAGGGTGTTGATTTTGTCTACGTGTGAGTTGTCAGTTGACATGGAAGGACGCTCATCGTCTTCAATCGACTGACGACCATCTTTAAAACGTCCATGCCATTTAAAACATGTCGCATGCTTCATATCAACATCGCCGTAAGTCGTCTTGAGCATATCAAAAGTTTCGCTCGCAGATTTTCTGAGTTTAACAAAAAATTTCACAGCAACTCTTTGCTCGTTCAAGTCACTCATTCTAAAATCTGCCAAACGAAAAAACACACTTCACAAACAACCGCATAGCTAAGCAATCAATAATGATATTTGCAAACAAAAAACTGCGTTGTAATCAGCTGATCTGTATGAACATTATGATGCCAAGCGGATTTGACTGGAACCAACTGGACCCGAGCAATTTAAACAGTCAACGTATTTCTTGAACAGACCTCGTATGTATTAAAAAATCAAGATCATTTATGACAAAACTTAAAGTTTCTGAGGAATAGTTAAATAACTTCCAACATTGGAATCAACACGGGAAAACTTGAGAAAAGACAATTTTGTTTAAATACGGAAAAATAAAAACGTTACATGCTGAATTTGGCAAAAAGATTTGAAGACTAAAAATACTGAATAAGATTTTTCATTAATAAGTGCACTGTTTAATTTTAATATGCAAGATACTCCAGTTCAGATTCACTTAGAACTCATTGATTTTCAGTCTGATCATTTGTTAAAGGAAAAGTTTTATGGTTCTCTGAATGTAGATAAATTCAAAAGTTTTTTATTATGTTCAAAAGTATTTAGATTTATTTCGATTGACATATTTATGTGAAAGGACATTTTCACGAAAAATAAATATCGATCACAAATTACTGATAAAGATTTGCAATCTGTATTAAGGATTGCTACAAGTGAATTGGAATCTAATTTGGATGAAATAATTGCAAACGAACATTCGAGATTTCACGTCTTACATTAAGTATATATTAATTAATAATTGTTTTTATAAGATGTTTGTAATAGAAATAAAATTGTATACAAAGATATAAATTTATAAAATTGTTTGACTAATCATCTATGATTTTTTGCTTCACATTCCTGGAAATTAAATGTACATTTTATATTTAAGTGGTTGACCTGCATGCAGAGCTATTGTGTTCATAGTCTAGGGCTTATTTAAAAAAAAGACAAAAATGCTATTTTAAAAAGTAATTTTTTTTAAATTTCTACCAGAACGTAATAGTGAGGTCCGTGGAGGGCAACATCTCTCCTCATCGCAACTTGAAAAACAACAGGGACACTGCAAAAGATCGTCACAAGCACTAACTCATCTTGTGATGGCCCTGCCTGCATGATGCACTAAGAAAGACCTTTTTGGCCCTTGGTTAAAAATATTTGCCACCCCTGGCTTAAAGAATGATAAAATAAATATTTTAATTTTTTTATTTTCCTAATGTTTACATTGCAATCTGTTCAATAGTGATCAATAAAGCAACCCCCACATGGCCCAATGAGATGAAGATGTATGTCATGTAAATGAGGTGCAGTACACACACAGGCTGACCAATCCTGAGATGTTTGGTTGATTGAACCCCAACCATCAAAGTATATCAGTAGTCACTGTCCAGCATTCAAATCCGTATAAAATCAACTAACTTTTTCTAAGATTTGAAACTCAGAATCTTTGGCTTTGAAAATCACCTGTTAAACACATTTGCAATGAGTTAACCACACGTGCGCGCGCGCACACACACAAACAAACACAAACACACACACACAGAGTATGCAAGGAAAAATTAAAAATAATGTATTATTAATATGTAATAAAATTTCATCAATACTGACAAGTTTTAATTTTTCTTCAGATAATACTAGTTCTTCCAGCATAATAACTGTCTTTTTATAAAATCTTCTAACAACTGGCTCATTAAGCTCATCTGTCCATGGATAATTTAATACTTTTAACAGTGCTTTTTTAGTACCATTTGCTAATAATAAATTTGTTTTCATCTGAAAAAGAAATAAATACACAAACAATTATAATAACTATAAACGTGTAATTTATGTATATATAGCATATGTACACTATTGAGAACATACTTATAAATTTTTATTAACACTTAATTTTTTAAATAAGTGTATTATAACTGTACTAATTTAAATTAAATTATTTTTTTAATAAATTTTAGAAAATAACCAATTATCAAAGAAAAGTCTAATAAGACTTTCCTGAGCAAACATTATTGTTATTTTTCACTCAATATTATTAATCCATTTCTAACAAAGTTATTACCTCTAACTTCTACTTAACTCAGTCCTATATATATGCTAAGTTAATATAATTTTCTTGTCTTGTGGTTTTATGGATTATATATGGTAATATAATATATACCACATGTAGTACATATATATATATATATATATATATGTATATATATGTATATATATGTATATATATGTATATATAGGCTTTATACTTATATGCCTATACAGAGTGTTTCAGAATTTATTAGCCAAACTTCAGGAACTGCTTCAGGACACCAAAATGAGCAAAAAAGTTCATATCAACAAAAGTCCTATTTTTCTTTGTTTTCCTTCTGGATGCATTGTGATTTTCAAAAAAAAATCATTCTCAGTAACAGGTAAACCTACTTTAATTCAATTTGGCAAATCTACTAGTGTCTTGTTCTACAAAATAAAAAATTTTGAAAAATTCACCTTCAAAAATTTTTAAATTTACTTTGTAATTATTTATTTGGTCAAATTTTTACAAAATTTATTAAGCATTTTATTTTGAACAAAATGATACCTCATTTGTAAAAATCCATTAAAAAAAAATCAAGTTATTGCAGATAGTTAACCCGGCAGTACGCTTGTGCACCATAATAAAGCTGATAATTTTTGCCTGTTTTTATTTCCTCCACAAAATGTAATAAAAATTATTAATAATAGACTAATATTAAAGTTCTGACATTTATGAGTATAACAAAAGCACATCCAACGGTATTATTCTGCTTCGACCCATCTGTTATACTACTGCGCCTAGATTATTATGCATCAACATTTAAACATGGAAAAGCTACAAGCAAGATGCGTGCCGCAATTGCTCACAGTTGACCAAAAACAAAATAGTAAGAGGTATTCCATGAATGGTTTCCAGCTGCTTCAGTGAAATCTATAGGATTTAAGCGTCATATCATCACTGCCGATGAAACATGGTTACACCACTATATGCCTGAGATCTAAACAATGGTTTGCCAGCAGGGAGTCTGCACCAAAGAAGACAAAAGCCGTTCCTTCAGACAGGAAGATTATGGCAACTATGTTTTGAGATCATAAGAGATAATCCTCATCAACCATTTATAAAAAGGTTCAAAAATTACAAGTAAATAATACGTATCGTTATTGGATTGTTTGAAAATAAAGCTACAAGAAAAATTTCCATGATTGGCCCACAAATAAGTCCTTTTCCATCATGATAATGCATCTGCTCACTCTTCTGGAATTGTGACTGCAAAATTAATAGTTAAATTTAAACTTGTTCTCCCTATTCTACAAATTTGGCTCCTTCTGACTACTATTTGTCCTCAACATAAAAAAATGGCTGGTAGGAGTGAGATTTTATTCAAATGAGTAGGTGATTGCAGGAACAAATATTTTGCAGTTAGAAAAATCCTATTATTTGGAAGTGATCAAAAAAACTTAAGCAGTATTGATGAATTAAATAAGCTCAAAAAATTAAGTAGTTTTTATTATTGCACATACTTTTACACCACTCTGTGTGTGTGTGTGTGCGCACGCGCACATGCATTTGTTTGTATTATAGTATTATATATTTCTTTTTTTTTCTTTTTTAAGCTGAAAATACAAAATTGTTGACCATAATGTCTCACCTGTAGTACAAACATGGTCTGCAAAAGATTGTGAATGGGACAAGCACCCACTAGAATTTAAACAACATGGGTGTGTCGTATTTCATAGCTCCTTTGTGGCTAGAAGTTTCTTTCTTACAATCAATCTATCTATTACTTTCCTTAGCTCTTGATTCCTTCTTCCCCAGAGGGTTCTGTGGTTTTGGTTATACAAGCAGGATGCTAAGGAGATGGAGAGTAGTAAGGTTATTGTATTTTTGGTATTTGCGTGGTTTAACGGATAGAAATCTGCCTATGGATTCTAATTTCTACCTGATGACTATACAAAAAGCCTGAGGTACAGAGTAATTGGTTATCAGGTAAAAGTTGTATTTCCTAATTCCTCCTAAATCATAAATATAAACTGTCCACATATCAATGAAATATAACACCACCACATCAATGATATGCTCAGGACACTTACATAAATCCACGACGTTAAGAAAAAAGTTACCTATGCATAGACAGTTGACTAAAGTTGTAATGAAAATGTTACTTACGCTAGGCCTATTAAATTTTCCTGTGTAAATGTGATATTACATTTTTTATGTTCATATTTTTCATAAATAAGTTAAAAGAAAAAAAAAAATATACATATATTACCATTCTCTGTTTATTGTATTCTGTAGTATTTGCTTCATATTTCCACTTAAACTGAATTGCTTTATGCTGAAGGTTCAATATCTCAGTATTCCTCTGAAATAAAAATCTGAAAGCAGAATGCATTCTTCTCTTCCTTTTAATCAGAGGTTTATCTGACTTAAGTTCTTTGTAAGCAGTTTTAATCTTACTATATATATTTTCTATTTCTTTGTCTGATAAAGTAATACCAGATATATTATATTTACGCGTAGATGTAACAGAATTACAAGGAGATAATATTATTTGAAAGAGTAAAAAAGCTGGTAGGGAAAATAACATCACATACGATGAAAACATGCTGAAATAAAAATAATACACGATTAATTTACATTTAAAATAAATTAATTTATAAAGATCTTCCAACAAAATCAAAATATTATTAAATTCTAATAAAATAGAGTTAAAAATTGATGAATTTATTTTAACAAGAAAATTAATTAAGAATAGGTATCATTTTAATACATTTTTCAATAAAAACAGAAACTTATCGTTTATGACAGAAAACCTTTTAACAAAATGATAAAAACATATTTAAATTTTCAAAGAAATTTTTACTAGTTAAATTGTTGAAAATAATAGATTGTGTAAATGAAAAGTGTTAAATAAGTAAGAGGTAATAATTCAACATTTTAAATATTTTTCAATAGAAAAAAAGCTGTTAAATATACAGAGTATATTTAACTCATCCAAATTTAATTCATCCAAATGATATTTTTAAACTTTAGTTTTATGTAACTTTACTAATTTATATAACCTGCATTGTGATAAGGGGCGTTATCAACAACTACTACTGACATTGGTGGAAGATTTGGAATCAATTTTTCACGTGCCCACTTCATAAAATTGTCTGTATTCATGTTGTCATGGTAGTTGCCACTTTTCAAACTGGCTTTCCAAGTTAGTAATGTGTTCGGAATAAAACTGATTTCTCCTCCAGCATGGATTACTATTAAACGGTTACCTTTATTAATCAGCACATGAAATTCCTCAACAATACCATCAGACCACGACTTTGTCGAACAATGGGAACTTAAGACGTATGTTTCATCCAAATAAACAATTGTACCACTGTTTTGTCTGTACTTAGCCATTGCCTGCAGTGGCAATGGCTATTCAAGTCTCTTCCACCTAATATCGGATTTTTCAATTAAAAGTTTTCTGTTACCTTTCATTTGAGTTTTCATTTGAAACTTTACTTTCAAAATAACAGCTAAAGTTGATTCACTGCCTTTAAAATCAATAGATGACTAAAGTTCTTGCCTTATTTTTTTTAAAGTATGTGATTCATTCTTTGAATGAAATTCATTAACTGTTCTTTTAACTACAACTAAATCATAACTGTCCAGTCCACTGACAGGTTTTGAACGTCGTTTACACTTTTCGGCATTCTTAGAACACGATTGGGATTTTGATTGAAGAATCATGTCTTTTTCCTCTTCTGAGTTTTTGAACCTGTGTTCTTGATATCTCAGAAGTAGCAGCAGTTCTTTGTTTGCATTTTTGAATGTCAATTATATGTTTGTTGTTTGTCATCAGTTAATTTACCTACTTTTAGAGCTTCTTTATCGTAAAATCATAAGCATTATTGATAATTTTACATGCTTGACTCCTAAGTTTTTTTCATAACTACAGATTTAAGTTCTGCCATAACAAACCACAACAAACAAGAAATAATATATTGCAAAAAATTTGCGAAAAACAATGAGTAATAAAATAAAATGACAGCACAAACATGCTATCTGAATACCTTCATTGAGTATGATATAAACTGGAATAAAGTTTATTTCTTTACACACACATTGTGTCTATGAATGACCAATCTAAATATAATTGTGAAAAAAGACATTTCTAACTGCATGTGTAAATTTTTATAGGCCTGTACATAATACAAATCAGAGAATTAGTCATTGGTTAAGAGATTGTTATTGTTATTGTTGAATCATTAAGCATTTTTATACATATAATCAACTCAAGTGGATAGAATTGAACACACAACAACATAAATGCATTGTTTGGATGTCAAAAAATGAAATAAAAGTAATAATTACATGCAAACTAATGTTTTGGAATACAGTAATATGAAATGTCAGCACCTGACATCACAAGCTCGTAGATTCGCTGGGGCAACTTTTTTATATATTGATCGCATTAACACGACGATAGTACTTTGTAGGGGAAAGTTCAAAAACGAGGATACGCGGCAGTAGGCCTACGAGTTCACGCTCAAGCTGCAGTGGCGTACACGAGGCACTAGTACTAAAAAGGTTTATGTATATTTGTCCTTTAATGTTGCATATTGAATTTAATTGTACATATAGCAACTAGCTATTAACATATATCAGCACCAGTTGGGGCTCGTAGCTAAAATTATTCGGGGTGCTACTCCAGAAAACTTTTTCCTGGGCCTTTTCAAGGTCATGGTTAAAGTTCTCTATAAAATAAAAGAACCGAAAAAATTAATCAAATAAAATAGCTGGAAGCAGGATAATAAGTCTAATTCTACGCTTTATCACATTCAAGAACATTGTATACGATTTTTAAGCACATTGTGCTTAAAAGCCATATTTGGTTTAACCAAATAAATAACAAAATATAAGTACAGATAATATTTTTTACTATTATTAGATAATAACTTAATAAAATGTTCGCTTAAAAACACTGTAGTCCAGTGGTGCTTAAATTAAATTTCTATTTACACAAAAACAAATAAATAGTTAGTTTTTACTAATTATTTCTTTTTCACCCTTCCAGCGTATTTTTAGACAGATTTGGCAATCAAAGAGCCTTTGCTTTCCACCGTCTTCTGATTACTACTGAAAAAACAATTAATCACAATTTAAACCACTTTCATATTCCTTCCACTGACTAAACTAGAAAAGGGAATGAACAAGGAATGTTCCATACACACGTTGAGTAAAAATAAACTACCTTCCACCAGCATATCAGTCGGCACTGCGGGAGCAACAGTGCTCTCTCTCTCTCTCTCTCTCTCCCTTGCAGCCTCGTGTGCAGCTTCCTATATGCACATGCACACAACAGCCAAACCAAACACCACGCCGTTGGAACTGTGAAGCACATAGTTCCTTACAAACACTTTTATATCTTTTTCATAATCTGGGGGATGGCTACTGACATTAAGCTTTAAGGATTATATATTGTATAAGTATAAAGAAAGAATGAAAGAAAAAAGGATTAATTATATTAAATTTTATCAATAATACCAAGTGGAAATAGCTGCAGTTCCATAGCGCCTATATGCAAGCTACTGCTGATCAGCACACTCACTTCTGTCACTTTAAATTGTTATGATTTATATCAACAACCTGTTAGGGTCATTCTTTTATGAAGTTATATAAGGACTACTACATTGTTAAACAGCAGTTTACCATGTTATTTTGTTATAAGCTTTAATTTTAAAAATGGGGTAGGATATTTTAAACATGATTATCCTGTAATCTGTGATGCTGTGTTAATGGAAAAAACCTCTGCTATACTTCACCATCCCATTATCAGTCAGAACCAATGACAAAATGTTTCCACTCATGTTGAGGCAACACAATTATATAATTTATCGCATAAACAAATCACACAAGTTAAATAAAAAAATCTTACAATAGTTCCTAAAAGACAAACAAAGTAGGAGTAGAAATTTCAGACTTATAAAATCAGGGATTAAAACGAAAAAATCAAAAAAGAAATCTCAGAAAGTAAAGTTTTTTTTTATTAAGAAGTTTAAAACAAAAAAATATGTTAAAACATGGATTCATAAAAAAAGGCCACCAAGAGACTTCAATAGTATTGGCAAAAAAGGAAGGATGAAACTAAATAAAGTATTAAACATGGTACTTAGTTGACCAAAAAAAAATGTTCCGATAGATAATTAGCCAGGGCTGAGAATTTTACATTGGAAGGGTTAATAAAACAATTTATTTTTGAGCTTTTTACTGTAAAATTGTACAGCATACATCACTTTGAGTGTTTTATATAAAGCGAAATTTCTATTTTATATTATTGATCTTAAACTATGCAAATTAGTGGTATTTTTTAGTATTTTCATAGTAATAACACATACTTCATAGTTTCAATATTCTTTTTTAATGTTTTTTTCATTTACCATTTGTTGAGCCTTATTTATGTTTTCTAGCTGTATTGAATAAATTTTAAACATTCTTACAATAACTTTATGAGAAGAACCATTCCAATTTTTAGGTTTTGTTTTGTGATTGATTTTTACATTAATTATGTTTGTATACATAATTTACAGACATGGAACTGTAAACATGAGAAGATTTTTAAAAAGAGGCTTGCAATAAGTTTAAGGTTGCAATCTAAATATACTTCTCAGAGCTCTCTTTTGCCATACAGATATTTTTTTCCAAATTTCTCTTAACTGCATTCAGCAGAATAATTGAATAAATAAACAGCTCTCAAAAAGACTATGATAAACTATGTTCAAGGGACCATTCATCATTTATGTGTCATTTCTAATTGTTTATTTACATAAAATATGGCACTCTTTAAAAAATCTGTTTTGTCTTAGTAAATCTAGAATTATTTCATTGTGATTTAGTGTTATTTCACAATTTTTTAAAACAAATCTACCTCACAACCTTTGTAAACCCATTTTAAAGAACCATATTTAAAATTTTCCAAATTATCCTCCCTCAATGATAGTTGCACCTAAGATGAAACCAACTGTTATATACACCCTTACGCTGCATAGTTACTTCAATTTTTTTTTTAAGCTTTTCCTAAAAATTAAACAATAGTTTAATTTCTTCCTTGCTGTAGCCAATTGAAGAAATATATTTAAGTTGATAAGCCAAAAACAACATTAAAATTAATAAAGCTAGATAATTCTTTCTGAATTGTTACATCATATCTGACACACAAAAAGCTAATTACTTCTATCAATTCCTATTACTTAATAACAATAAAATCATGACACACTTTTTCAGTAATTTAAAATTTTTCATCAATTATAAAAACATTATCCAAGATAATATTTACCTTAAGCAAGATATTATACATGTAAGATTTAACCAATTCTCTGAAAACAAACAGAATTCTAACTGTACTGTAATTTATAATTTCTTATCTCATATCCAGTATATAGTGACCAGAAATTATGTAATTACAAGGTGTGATCAACCAATACGGTGAATGAATTTTTATAGCGGCAACTGCCGACGCTACATCCATATGCTGTAATTTGTCCAATAGCGTGGTCAACTGAGACAGGCAGGGACAAGTTGTAACACGTTCGAGCTTGTCAGTCAGCTGCCAGAGTGAGGTTGTGTTTATCATGACTGTCGCGCATCATGTTTTTTGAACAACGCATTAACATTAAGTTTTGTTTTAAGTTGCAAAAGAGTGCCAAAGAAGCTCACGAAATGTTAGAATCGGTGTACGGTAACTTTAAAGACTGTGTACAAGTGGTATGACCGATTTAAAAACGGAAATGAGTCTGTTGAAGACGAGCAGGACGGGACGTTACTGGACGTCCCGCACGAGCGTGCGGGACGTCCAGTAACCTCAAAAACAGTTGAAAATGTGCAAAAAGTGGAAATAATGGTTCGTTCAAACTGGCGAATGACTATTCGAGAGCTATCGGAAGACCTTAATATCTTGTACGGATCCGTTCAAAGCATTTTAACTTAACGACATACGAAGAAAGCGACCAGAAAAATGGACCAATGGCTTCCTTCTTCACCACAACAATGCGCCGTGTCACACCTCGCTTCTCATTCACGAGTTTTTGGCCGAAAAAAGTGTTCCTGTCTGTCCACATCCCCCATACTCACTGGATTTAGCACCATGCGACTTTTGGCTCTTCCCAAAAATTAAAACTGTGCTTAAAGGAAAATGTTTTGACACCATTGTTGACATTGAGAGGGCCACGACCGAGCAGCTGAAAGCCCTTCTGAAAGACACCTTCCAGAAATATCTCCAGTCATGGAGTCAACGTTGGGATAAGTGCACTGCTAGCCAAGGACAGTACTTTGAAGGGGATTAAATCGAATTCTATGTAACCTTATTACTTTTTTTAATAAAAAATTATTCACTGTATTTTTTGATCACACCTCGTAATTTGTACTAATGCAGCCTGAAATAAGTTCTTTCTCTTTCTTTTTAAAGTTTTATAAAAAAATAACTATAATTTTAAGCAGCTTTTACACAAAAATAATCAGCATAATATGAGAGATATATACCAAACTCAAATTCAAGCTAAAAAATAAAAATTTCTCAGAGCACTAACAAAATATGTATTTTTGTTATACTCGCTAACTTCTTCTTCTAAGAAGTAAGTATGTTTTCTAAGAAATAAGGTATGTGTTTTTGACAGATTTTAACCAGCATTTTTATTTAATGAGTGATCAAGCTTTACACTCACAGTTCATTAAAAATATATTTTTAAAAAGAAGTTTCTTTTAACTAAAAGTTTGGCACAAAGAAAATGTTTGTTTTTTCATGTAATTTATGAAACTGAGGACTCCCGAGTACCAGACAATGGTGGTTTTTTTATAATAAGGGTTGAAGGATTAAAGATGCGGTTTTTGTGAATAACTCAAAAAAGATAAATTATTATAAATGATCTACATTTTTATCTGAAAACTAGATTAAATTCCTGATAAAATCTTTCTGGAAATTAACCACAAAAGTGAGATGCCATGTATGTAATGATACCAACATCAATGAATTTAAACAGCAAAGAAGAAACGCAAATCAGTATCGCAAAATTTCAAATTATGAGAAACTGGAATACCAGCTGATATATATTTCTATTCTTATATACTTATAAATTACTTAGCAAGAGACCTTTCAAGAAACACACATTGTCCAAGAGAAAAGCACGCTTAATAGCATGGGTTATATTACGTATGTCTGACTCAAAACCAGAAAATTGTGAAGAGAAATCTTCTACTGGATTTTTTAGTATTTACAGTCACAGGTTATAAACACTGCTCCCAATCTTGATTGTTCAAACTTTAATGATGTTATGTGAGTTAAAAGAATGATGCCATGAATAAACTTTAATCATGAAAGTTTATGTATCAGTTATGCTATTTGTATTGTTTATATTCACTTACACATAAAAAACAATAGGATTATTTATTATTTCTAAGTAAATTACTGTGTGTAAAAGTGTTCATCGACTAATAACAGAATGTCATTTTTTTAATGGATAATATTAGTACTGTAATCAGTTGCGTTTTTGCATTACCATAATCTAAGAGAATTTGAAATATTGATTCCTGTGTTGCAGATGCACTTTCATCAATGTGACTCACTGGAATTATCTAAGAGATAGATGGAGTGAGACTGGACAAAATTACCAATGAAATCATAATTTTAGTTACTGATAAATAAATGGTTAAATGGATTTTAACAAATGCCATAGCTTCAGTGTCATAATATTCAGCAAGAAAATTTATTTATCAATCTGAAAAATGGCAGCTAAATTCTATCAGCAATATTTCTTTTTTATAATTTTTCTCTTCATTTTATAGCAAAAGTTGCTTAATATTAAAACAAATTGCTTTGTATTTTTTTTTTGCACAAAGTGGATTTAAGTATTTATGAAAAAATGTATTCATTTCAAGGATCCAGGTTTTTTTTTATGAGGGCTAAATACAGAAGCACAGTAGGTAAGGCAACTGAGATACAGAAGACTTTTCCATTCCAATGTGTTAGGGATAAAATAAATTGCACCAATTATTAATTCTTTCAATGATTATTTCTTTCTTACAAATAAATTAATTAAAACAAGATTTATAAGAATTCACACAGCCTTGAGATTTACTGACTGTAAATGCACATCAACAAATACACTCATAATAGATATAAAAATTTAAAAAAAACATTACACCTATTTGACTTACATGTAAGGTATTCCAAAAACGCTTTATAATAAATGTTACATTTGTGTATTTATTAGCGTCATTAGTTTCAAAATGTCTTTTATCGACTGTAACAAATAATTAGCAACAATTAAATTTCATTATTTTAAATGTATACTTAATGATAAGCTAATCTAAAATACAGATTATACATAAATTAATAATAAGTAGATATTGCACCTGAATGGTAAACATTAAAAAAAAATCTTATCGAAAGCACATCATAAGTAAACACAGTATTTTTAATAAAAGTATACACATCTAATACAGATTTAGATAGTTATTAAAGATATAATACTAACAATTCAAACTAAGTATTTAATTCCAATATAACAATTAATATATTTATAAATTGTAAAAATTAAAAAAACTGAAAGTACTGTTATGTTACAACTTTTATGATAGTAATAAAAAAAAAATGCTTCTATTTTGGGTCCGGGTACATAACAGGGACCAAATCTACTTAAATTTTAATTACCTAATAAAAACAAAGAAAAAGTTAAAAAAATTTAGCATTTGAAAATTGAGTTAAACAAAAAAAAAGAATCTTATTGTTTTTGGAGATGGGGAATAAATAAAAAAAAAATTTTTCTGAAAATATTCATATATAGGTTAAGCTTAATAAGTTCCTATGAGTATCTCTAAATCTAACACCTCCTCTGATAAAGACTAAAGTAAGAATGTACACACTTTCAAAAAAACCTTTCTGTATTTATGGTTCAGGATTTATTTTTTTATAAGTAGACATTTTTTGATAGCTTTATATGTGATATATAAAATATCAGAACAGTCTTTTTAAATTTTGAAACTGAAGGGATACAGAGCAAAAAAAACATAACCCAATTCTAAGAGGTGTAGTTGATTTTTCAAAATAATTTTTTATGATTGTTTATTTATGTAATATAGATGAACCTGCCATAGTAAAGGTTTTTTCTAAGTGCCTTTAAACAAAATCAAAATTGGTTTTTTACAATATCCCTCCCACCTACTGAACAAATTTTGAAAAAATGTATGTAATCAATCCCCCATATATAGAAATATTTGAGCCAAATTTGAAGAAAATTGGTTTGGCCAATTCTAAGATATACGGATAAAAGTAGTGTGACATAAGCATGCATATATATACATATGTATTTTTTGTCTGGATGAATTAGTTGGGCCATAAATTTGAAATAAACCCAATTTTTGACATGATCACCATATCACCATACTTTTCCTTTAATGTAGCTATTATAGCTATATATATAAAGTAAAATTAATAAAAAGAGATAAAATTAAATTAAAAAAAAAATGTATATAATAATTGGCAAAAAATTAGCACTAATGTTTTGAGAATTACAGAAAATTCTCATGATTTGGTTTGATTGGGAGTTGGGAATGTTAGATTACAAAAGATTCTGAAAAACTTTCATTCGAAGGTCCTGGTTTCAAATCCTGGTCAGGCATGACATTTTCACATACAAATCATTCATATCTCATCCTCTGAATCAATACCTAAACGGTGGTCTCAGATGTTAAAAAAAAAAAATAATAATAATAATGCCCTGAGGTAGGTAATCCCAACGTCTGGAACACAACATCTACGTTCCACGTCCAGGCCGGCAACAGCTGTACTCACGTACAATTCATGCAGCTGGCTAACAGGGTTCCGAGTGTTGTTCTCGGACATGCTATTTTTCGGCCGAATTACATCTACAGGCCGAATTTCAGGACTGGATTTCGCGGCCACTTGCAGGTACGAAATGTTTAACGATTATGGACTGACAATTATGGATTGATACCACCTTTGGAGCTGGTGATATGGCGGCCACGGTCGAAGTTATTTGCAGATATAACAGAGGCCTTTCGTTGTCCACATGCCCCCCGCGATAGCAAGCATGTAGTTAAGGTGCCCATGTTTTTCGGGGCATGGGAGCCCTGAAAGCCTCGGTGTGTAAGGGCCTGGAGTCAGTGCAGAGACTGCGCATCTGCTCTCTGCAAAGACATATGCCGGTTCCACCGGAGTGCCGAGACGGACCTCCAGGGTTGGTACCCCTGGAGTGGGGGTGTACCCCGGTGGCTAGCCTTACTACATCAATGGTCTTGCAAACTGATCAAAATCAAAATGTGGCAGAGGATTCACGTAAACACCCTCGTTTAGAACCGGCCGTTTCGCCTGAGGCAAAACGGAGAAAGAGCGCGGAGTCAAAGAAAATTGAAGTTGAGGCTAGAAGAAGCTTACAAAAAGTTTTCTTCTAGAATAGTAATGTTCCAAAACCTAAGTATCTGGTTACAAAGGAGGATGGTAATTTCTCGAGGGTGATTCCCTTTTTCATTGCTCGGGAAATAACTAAATGTGCTGGAGGCCCTGTTAAGGAAATAAGAAAAACTTTTACTGGAATTCATGTAGAGACTGTAAATGATGCTTAGTCTCAAAAGATCCTAGGGGTCCAAAAGATAGATTTTACTGTACGCGTCGATCCCCACGGCACCTCAACACTTCAAGGGGTGTTGAGGTCTGTCGGGATCTTCTTAACTGCACGGAGCAGGAAATTGTCGAAGAGTTAGCATCGAAGGGAGTACTAGAGTGTCGGAGGTTGAACATGAGAAGGAATGGCGAAGACCTACATCGGCCTCTCATGTTCTTACTTTTAATTGGCCAACTCTGCCGGAGAAGATAAGAGCAGGGATTGGACATGCGGGCATTTGTCCCGCAGCCAATGGGATGCTTTAAGTGCCAACGCTTTGGCCACACCGCTGTTAGGTGTGAGAGACTGCAAATATGCGTGTGTGGTGATGAAGTACATGAAGTAAGGAGCCTCCTACTTGTATTAATTGCAAAGGACAGCATTCTTGTACATCCAGGAACTGTCCTGTCTACAAAGACGAGGTGGCTGTGCAGGAAGTAAAAACCCTGCAAAAGGTGAGCTACTTCGAAGCAAAGAAAATTGTAAATGCCTGCAGACCTAGAGCAACAACAACCTATGCTCAGGCTGCGGCTGCTGTTGATGAGAATGTAATCATTAACAAACTTGCGCCCACTTTGGCTGGCTTAATTGAAAGGATCATTGAAAATAAAATGAAGCCTTTCAGCAGTAAAGAAGCTGTTAAGCCAATGATAATTGTACAGCCTCCTGAAGATACATCTTTGAAACAGAAAGTTGCTCCTGTTCAGAAGAAAACGGACGCCAAACCAGAAGCAAATCCGTCTTAGAGATTCTAGATGATCAGAAGAAAGTGATCGATTCGCAGTCCGTTGTGGAGGCTTCCAAGCCTCCTGCAACTGAGGTGGCCTCTAAATCACAGAGGCCACAAAAACCCACACAGGGGAGGCAAGTATCCCACCTCCCGGAGGCGGTGACTGGCGCGATCCCTGTGTCGGGGGTCGGTCAGGTTTCCGCCTCTGAATCGGCGCCGATCCATGTCCATCGTGGTCGGCGGCTTCGGTGGTTTCCGATTCGGAGACCGTAAGCTATACGGGCGACGACGTTCTCCGCGAACACGAAGCTGTTCGCAGTATGGAAAAGAAAAGGATAAAAGGCTGGCCGAAAGGTAAACCAAGGTCATAATTTAATTTAAAATCAGCGAGTCTATTGTACAATGGAACATCAATGGATGTTTTTCAAACATCCATGAGCTCCAACGCTTGGTACATGATGTAGACCCGATTTGTATATGTCTGCAAGAAACACATTTCTGCCGAAATTAAATTTTTTACTTAAGAGGATACGATATATTTCGGCGAGATCAACCGCCAAATGTTAAGAGTTAGAGGTGGAGTAGCCATATTAACATCGACTAGAGCTACCGCCGAAGCGGTTGATCTAAATACAAACCCTCAAGCGGTCGCCATTAGAATGAAGCATCCGCTTCAAATTACTGTCTGCAGCATATACTTGCCGAATTTTGATTGGAAGGAGGATGACATAGCGCAATTAGTTTCTGAGCTTCCCCCACCTGTTTTACTGGTGGGTGACTTTAATGCGGGGATCGAGTAGATCCCCGCGGAAGAGAATTGGAAAGGTTCCCGATTAATTCCGAACTTATTCTTTTAAACGATGGGTCAGGAACCTTTTTCAATGCCAGAGAGGGATCGACGTCCTGTATAGATTTATAAACGGATCGATAGCACCGAGGTACACCTTCCATGTTTTAGACGATTTGCATGGACGCGATCATTTCCCGGTGCCAATTGTAACTGATGTTACAAGAAAAATATTCCCCATCTCTAAAAGATGGTTATTTGATAAGGCAGATTGGACGAGCTTTACGGCTAAGACGATACTCCCCGAAACAACTGGAGTTATCGGGGACGATGTCGACGCTATAACAAATGCGATACTTGACTCAGATATATTCCCAAAACACCTGGGAAACTTACGAAGAAACCCGTTCCATGGTGGAACGATGAAATTAGTGAAGCTATTAAAAGAAAAAAAAGAGCGTATAACGCCTTTAAGAAACGTCCTACCACAGATAATCTTATTTCCTTTAAAAAATACAGGGCGTATGCAAAACGTCTCATGATAGATTCGAAGAAACGATCCTGGCAACAATACGTGTCATCCATTGACAGACCTACTACTGCATCAGTCGTTTGGAGGAAAGTGAAGGCGATTTGTGGGCGTAAAAACTTTGCTCCCATAACTAGCCTTCAAGATGAAGATGAAATTAAGGACACTCCAAACGAAATTGCAGAGTTATTATCTAATCACTTCGAGCAAAACGGCTAACTACGAAGAAGATTTTTGGACGAAAAAAGAAGAACTTGAAGGTCTACTAAATTTCAGAACTGAGTATAATTACTCATATAATGTACCATTTAAAATGAAAGAATTCGTGAAAGCGGGCAACACAGCTGCTGGTCCGGATGAAATCCATTATAATATGATATTCAGGCAGCTGAATGCCACTGCAAAACGCAGATTATTAGAACTCTATAATCAAATATGGCGGGATGGAATGTACCCGCAGCAGTGGAAAAAAGCACATGTTGTTCCAGAACCGAAGAAAAATAAAAATGTAACAGATCCCAATAGCTATCGTCCTATTTCTTTGACGTGCGCTATGGGAAAAATACTCGAAAAAATGATTAATAATCGACTCGTTTGGGTTTTAGAAAAAGAAAACCTGATATCACCATATCAAGCAGGTTTTCGGCAATACCATTCTACCACCGATCAAATGAGAACATTATATACAACAGCTTTATTACAAGGAAACATTGTGTCCGAGTCTTCTTTGATCTTCAGGCTTTCGATATGACCTGGCGACATGGAATAATGCTACAGATACATGAATTCGTGGCAATCTGCCAGTTTTACTCAGCAACTATATGAACGGCCGTAATTTCCAAGTACGTGTCAACAATGAATATTCATCTGAAAGAATGTTGGAAAATTGCCTACCACAAGGTTCGCCGCTGAGCGGTACCTTTTTTATCATCGCTATTAATAAACTGATATTAGCCATTCCAGTAGAAATCAGCAAAAGCGTCTATGTTGATGATTTGGCGATTGCGTATGCCAGCTATAATGAAATACAAATTACAATTGGCGATTGACGCTCTAAACGAAGTTGCGAGGAATAATGGATTCCAATTTTCACCAGAAAAAACGTGTTGTGTACACTTCTGTAGGAAGAGAATTCCTCACCAAAGTCCTACGTTGACAATTGGCAATAATCCAATACAATATAAGGACAATGTTAGATTTTTAGGACTAGCATTGGATAAATCCCTTATGTGGGGATTACATATACAGGACTTGAGTGATAGATGCAAAAAAGCCCTAAACATTATAAAATGTTTATCGAACATTAATTGGGGCTCAGATAAAGAGATATAATTGAGATTGTATAAGACATTGGTTCAATCGAAACTAGACTACGGATGTATTGTATATTCATCCACTAGGAAGTCGCATTTAAGAAAGTTAGACGTAATTCATAATAGTGGAATAAGATATGCGACAGGCGCTTTCCGCACAAGTCTGGCGACTAGTCTAATGTCCGAAGCCGGAATAATGCCACTACATTATAGAAGAGAGATATCCTTTTGTTAAGATATGCAGCAAACGTATGGGCTTTTCCTGCCCATATAATTAACAAACTTTTTAAAAATCATCCTATGGCTGCATTATACGAACATCGTGCTACCTATTCCAGACCAGCCGGAATTAGGCATCACGAATTAAGAAGAAAGCACGAAATTGCTGTTCTAGAGACATTAGCAATTTCCACGAGAGAAATACCGCCATGGCTCTTCCCAGCGGTAAATAGAAGGTTGGATCTCTCTCAGGGAGAAATAAAAGAAGCCAGCAGTGATCATCCAGCAGGAATTTTTAGCAACCGTCGGTAACTACGTAAAACATATTAGAATTTATACGGACTGTTCTAAAACCGAACATGGTGTTGGATGCTCCATATATGTAAATGGAGAAGCCCAATCTTGGAAACTGCCAGATATGGACAGTGTCTATACGGCAGAACTTACTGCCATACAGCAAGCTCTTCGCTACACACAACACTATTGCGAAGAGAGAGTGCTAATATGTTCCGATTTTTTAAGTGCACTTGTTGCAATTTGGAACAGAAACATTAAGGATGTCCTAATTGCAAACATCCTGTCCATTTTTTACGTTCTAAATCAACGAGGACAGCGATGCGTATTTGTATGGACTCCAGGGCATGCTGGTATTACAGGTAATGAAAGCGCAGACGAAGCTGCCAGAAAGGCAAAAGTCTGCGATGATTTAGATGCATTTCCTGTAAGAGTGGCAGATATTAAAAACTGTCTAACTAACATAGTAAGAAACAAGTAGAGTACTGATTGGAGGAGTTTAAATATAAAATTAAACTCTGTGAAAACTTCTCCATATAAATGGAAAAGCGACTTTAAGTTGACTCGCCGTGAACAAGTAGCTGTGACCAGACTTAAAATCGGTCACACGCGATTAACAAATTCATATTTGTTAACTGGCGAAGAGAGACCAATGTACGGTGTTTGTAATAAAACACTTACAATTAAACATCTAATAGAAGAGTGTACAATATATGAGGAACTCAGAAAGAGGTTCTGGCTAAGAAATGACCTTGCTGCTGATCTGGATAATGGAAATGAAGAAAAGATAGAGTTGCTTATTTACATGTCAGTGGACTTCTTAGAAGTCTGTAAAAGTGGAAAAATTTTTAAGCTGTGTTAAAGAATCTCTAAGAGGAAGTTTTTATATATATAGGGGTCTCGAAGCGTGGCACGTATAGTGATGGGAGGTAGCCCTCTTGCTTATGCCACCCTGGCTCGTCTGCATTCAAGAGCAGCGAGTCGGGGTGTGTCCAATGATGGCATGGAAGACCCCCAAGGGTGGACTGAGGGCGTGAGGCTATGGGTGGGCGCAATGCATGCCTGTAGCCAAGCAGGTCAGGACCGAGAAGGGTAGCCTCCCCGCCGAGGGGCTTTTTGGCCGTACAGAACAGGTGGTCAGATTGCCTTTATGACGCTGGGAGAATCCCGACGGGTTACGTCCTACGGGACTGTCTATAGGGGGGAGTCAACTGCCACGGTATCCTGGGCGACTAACACACTGCTTAACGGCGGTTCTGGTCGCCCAAAAGGTGCTAAAATTAATTGATAAACGAGACAGGCAGAAGAAGATAAATGTTCTTAGAATTTTTTATCTCAAATTTTAATATCGGGGCCCTTTACATCCCATAAGTGTTGTTTTGTTGTTGTTGTTGTTGTGTCTTAAAGTTTCTGTGTAGTTTGTGCTTTTAAATAAAATGTAAAGGCCCTTTACACCCTTACATATGACGATCCAGATGGTGATACTAATTTCTTTTTTTTTAAGAATGTGACAAGGGCTAATGACCTTAGCAGTCGATGCCCGTAAAGTAAAATAAAAAAATTTAAGTATTTTTGCAGTAGTATGATTAATAAATTATTTTGATTTTTTAAAGAACCAAATTAATTTTCCTATTTTATTTGGGAAAAACATTCTAAAATAAATACAATTAAAAATACATTAATATTAATATATTAAAAATGTATTTTAAAAAATTATAATTTTATAAAAGTAAAACTTTTAATTTATAAAATTTGTTTTAATGGTAACTAATAATAATAATAAATCACGAGAAAATCTTGAATGGAGCAGTATTACACAATATCAAATATATAATAAAAAATAGAAATGTCCATATTGAAAAGTATAATTCATGAAATAATAATGATTTAAACATGTGAAAATATCAAAAACATATAATAAACAATAAATCAGATGATGCTAATAAAACTGATTTGTTCATGTATTTGGTGGATATTGTAAAGAGATGCAAGAAAATTTGGCTTTTTAATATTCTTTCAATTAGTATTACTTAAAATTTCACCAATAAAGAAATATTGTTTTGTGTAAGTCTTTTAATTTTATTGAAAATAAATTGGTGGGAAGATCTTTTAGATGGCTGATCATTTATAAATGGTAATTGTGGGCGCTTTCTTGTAAAGTCAAGTTTTATATTAAATTATAACAGAAATCACTTCTGTGAATTGGTTTGATAGAGGTGTATATTACATTTTTCCAAAAACTGAGAAATGACTGGATCATTAAAATATCTATTTTCTAAAACTAAACAGCAAGTTTGCCGATATGTTAAGCTTTTCAAAAAATTTAAAAACTTCAGTTATAGTTTTTCAACTACTTAAGAGAATGCTGACAGTATAAAATACTGCATTATAATTTTGGAAATTAATTGCAGGATGTGATTAAGGAAAGGTTGTAATTCTCTTACTTTTTTCTCAAGAAAGGGAATAATAACAAAAGTCTTATAGCAGCTTGGAAATATTCCACCATCAAAAAATTTGCTAATTAGATTTTTTAAGAGAGAAAATCGATGACTTCTTATTTTGACAAAATATTTTGGTTCAAGTTTTACAGACTGCTAAGGGTTAAGAATACTATCCATTACAATATTCCTATCCTACATTCACTGGTGTAAATTAAGGTTAAGAAAGGGCAGGCAATTGAATAACTTGATACAAAAAATTACCGGACGACTTTATAGTCTATTTTTAATATTATACAGAACGCACTGAATATTATGGGTCCAGAGAATCAAGCAGGTGTGCAGGTGTTAAGAGTAAGTTCACATAATCGGACCAGCACTCTCAGCAATCATTGGTATCTTGAATAATCTAAAACAGAAATATGTACATATTACATTAATATACTAATCGCTAAACTAATAACATTTTTGGGGTAAAAATTACACGGGAAGCAGCTATATGTTCTTGTTTTATCAAAATTTTGACTAGAGAGAAAAATAGATTCATAAATAAATCAAATTAAACCCAGTAATTACTACAGAACTAAAGTAAAATTGCACGCTTCATGAACCCAACTTAAATAAGCTGGTCTTGCTTCATCCTCTTTAAAAACCCAACAGATTTTACAATGTACTGAAGGCAGCTAGCTATAAGATGATTTTTTTTGGGGGTGAAAATGCTCACCCCCCCCCATCAATCAACCTCCTCACGCAGGTCAAAAAGTTTACAAAAGTCCTCTCTCGGATATTAAAATATTAATAAAAGAAAGCTAAAACTAAGATAGTAATAAGATTAAAACTAAAATAATATAAGAAATGTAACCATTATTAAGATGCAATATTTAACATGAACAACAAAAAAAAATTATGGTTGATTATTATTAAATTTTATTCAGTATATCGATTCTTCTTAGAAGTAGCAATTCCCGGTCTAGTACATTCCTGTCAATTCCTAGGATGTGCCCATATGTCCCTCAAAAATTTAAATTTGTGACATAAGGCTGCATAGTATATGCAGTCCACAAGGATGTGGTGCACACAGTCAAGCGGCAGTCTTTTATAAGTTGAAAGCATGCAACATGTGTCATATTCAATTGTTTAAGTATTTCTGCAAAAAAATTTAAGTTTTTAAATCCACTGAGTTACACATTAAAAATATTTTTTGTAAGATAAAATAGTAGATTTTACATGAGTTATTGAAAAGTTCATTTTTATGCTTTTTTGGAAACATCATTGTTTTCCAATCATTAAAAAGTAACACAAAGTTTTTTTTGTGGATAATGCAGATGATTTTTTCCAATCATTAATTAAAGGTTTTAAATGTAGTAAAACTGCTTAAAACATAATAAGAAGACTTTTTCTGATTTTTTATCTCTTTCTTTCACATATTCTGATGCTGAGTTATGAAAAAAATTAATAAAATATCTGAAAAACTTAAATATTAAAGAACCTTCAAATCATGGATTTAGAAAGAAGGGCAAAACAATAACAACAATTTGAAGAAATTAGGAAGTTTATGAATATTGAAACTGAACAGACTGCAGTTGCTGAAGACATTGGTTCATCACCAATTTAAATTAAAAAGTAGAACTTACTGGAAACAATGATGATATGCTTAATATTTTTGAGTAACTGTATGAGATTTAAGGATATTATCACTAGAATCAGATGTGATACTTGGTCATTGTTTAATTACAATAGGTCTGACTGAAATTTTTATTGATCAGTATCCTGACACATTTTTCAAGTTCTTATTACAATAAACAAGACTTTCAATCTGAGAATATTTTGCCATCAATGTTTAGTTAATCTGTTTCCAAAGATTCTGCATATTGTATTTCCTATCGGATTTTTGAGTAATTCAAATTCTAAATTAGTTTCTGATGAATTTAATAACTGGAATCATTGGTTTTAAGTAGTGAAAATTCATAAAATTAGTCTCTCACAAGAAATTTTATGAGCAATGGGTGTAAAGTGAAATGAGATTAAAAAAACAGGAAAAACAATAGATAAGGAAGAACAAAAAGTAATTAAAAAAAAGAAAGCTTTTACAATAACAAAATATTCTTTTTCAGTTTATGAAAATCGCACTGTATCTTTCAACCAGTTTTAGGGGAAACTCTATAAACTATGCATCCCTCATAATGACAAATTATTAGGACTAGTACAGTTGCTTGCTAAGTTTGATCATGTGAGGCAAAACCACGCAACAATTGTAATGAAGGGTGAATTTCCATATCATTATTACAGAAAAATTATTCAAAAAGAATCAGTAAATTTAATAGATGAAAACGGTAAAAAATGCAATTATATCCAGATCTTTATCAACCATATTCAACTCAACAATAGCCGAAATTACTCCAGACATTTCTTGAAATAAAAACAATTTTTTATGATTATATTTTGTAATTTATCAAATGATAAAGTAGAAAGCAAAGAAGACTTTTTAGTTCACGAGTTAACTGTTTGATGGGAGTGCAGATTGATTTTACAACGCAATAAATTTTTGAGAAATACAATAAAACATTTCTGATGTGTTTAACCATTAAATTATTCAGATTTTTGGTCTAATGATGATGCAGTAGAACAAAAACATATAATGAATATTGTTACAGCATGATATTTTTATTTTTAAAATAAAGATAAATTGCAAATGAAAATAAATAAGTTAATATATTCAATTATCACAGAAATTGATATTTAAAATAAATTTCTTACCATGAAAAAATACAAACATTAAACATTTATTTACTATAATGTCAACAATTTACCTGTTAAAGATACATTATAATTTCCTAGTGGCCACTGGAAAAATGTAAACGAATTTTCTAATAATGATTGATATACAAATATTTCTAGTCAAATTCATGTATTAAAATTTCAAATACGGTAAAAACGAAAGTCAGATAAAGCAAGTTTTCTAAGATAATTACTTTCGTTATTATATGTGAATAATTACAGACTGATCAGCAGCTGAGAATATGTACGTCAATACTGTTGATTTTGTTTCATAAATGTACAGAGGCTGGTAATCAGTCAGTGGGTTATTTTTGCGGCCTGAATCCAAAATTTCCAGGATCTAATTGGTATCTAACGCGATTCTTTGGTAAAAACTAAATACACCGTCATATCATTGTGTAAAATCTGCAATTTCCGTAAAATTACTTGTATCAACTTTCCTTTACGATGAACCAATCCAGAGAGTGCGGGATCGGATTCTGTTGCTTGGTGCTCTGCAGCAGAACTGTGTCTATTAGAAAATCCTCTTCAAGGCAGTGAATTGATATCTGCGCTTAGCAAAGCTTTGGCAGGCTCAGCAGCTCAGTGGCTATCCCAAGTGGCAATTCCGGGTATACAGTGGCCTCAATTAAAAGAACTTTTTGTGTCACGCTTCGGGGGACAAGAAACTGCGACAGCGGTTGTGCTGAAAATTCATCAGGAGGCACCAACCAAGGATGAAAGTGTCGGCGCCTTTGGCATTCGACTTCGATCATCGCTAAAGGCCCGCTGGAGGTCTTTAACAGTTGACGAAATAGTTAATGCGGTTGTGCTTGCGCGATTGACCCATATTGATAATAGAGTGGAGCGCGTAGCATTAACTAGCGACATCAAAACGGAAGCCGAATTTTTGAGCGAAATGCGAGGCTTTTCCTACACCCGAAAAAGACCAATATCAGCTTCAGATAACTCATCTACATCCGATTTGAAGCGTTTTAAGCCAGCAGCTTCAGGGAAGTGCCATTTCTGTGGGGAAATAGGTCACAAAAAGTTTGAGTGTCCTAAACTTAAGAAGAAGCAAGCGGAGCAAAGCAGTAACCATCGTGGCTCCAAAGGATCATCCTCTTCATCGCGCAATGTGACGTGTTTCAAATGTGGGGTAGCTGGTCATATTGCGCCAAACTGTACGGCTCCAGGTAGCAGCCGCAGCGGTCCAGGGAACAACCAGGAGAATGGTAGCGTCGAACGCCGTGTGAATCTTTGCACAGTTGCAGCTCCTACTGGTATTCTAAACCATCTTGGTGAGTCGTTTCCATATTGTTTTGATTCAGGAGCGGAATGCTCATTAATAAAGGAATCGATAGCGATTAAGTTTTCTGGACGTAGAATTAATGAATTAATAATTTTGAAAGGCATCGGAAATGTTGTAGTAAATTGTAGCATGCAAATTTTATCTATTGTAATTATGGATTTGTTTACATTAGAGGTCCTTTTTCACGTTGTCCCAGATGAATATTTGAGTTATAATATTTTAATTGGTCGAGAAATTTTGAGCGTGGGTTTTGAAGTAAATATTTCTCAAAATAATTTTAAAATCTGTAAATCTAAAGTAGCAAATGAATGTAGTAAATTCGAAATTATAAATTTTGATAATGTTGATACAGATGTTGATAAAAATGATAAAATAAGATTAGTCTCAATCTTAAAAGAGTATGAAAGTTCTTTTATTACGGGTTTTCCTCGTACTCGCGTCAACAGTGGTGAACTTGACATACGTTTAATAGATACAAACGTTACGGTACAGAGAAGACCATATAGACTTAGTGTAGAAGAGAGACAAATAGTTAGAGAAAGAATAAATGAGTTACTTGAAGCTAATGTTATTCGTCCTAGCAATTCACCGTTTGCTAGTCCTATCTTACTAGTCAAGAAAAAGGACGGATCGGATCGTTTATGTGTCGATTATCGTGAATTAAATAAAAATACAGTTGCAGACAAATTTCCTTTGCCACTTATTTTAGATCAAATACCGAGACTTAGAAAGGCTAAATTCTACATTAGTTTAGATATGGCCAGTGGTTTCCATCAAATTCCTATACATTCGGAATCTATAGAACGTACGGCATTTGTTACTCCTGATGGTCAATTTGAATTTTTAACAATGCCATTCGGCTTGAAAAATGCTCCTTCGGTTTTTCAAAGAGCAATTTTAAAGGCATTGGGTGAGCTCGCGTACACTTTCGTTGTAGTTTATCTAGACGATGTACTGATAATTGCAGATACGATAGAAGAAGCGTTTGAAAGACTTCGAGTGGTATTAAAAATTCTTATAGATGCGGGATTCTCATTTAATTTTTCAAAATGTTCTTTTCTCAAAACATCTGTTTCATACCTTGGGTATGAGATTCAAGAAGGACAAGTTCGTCCAAACCCTCGTAAAATAAACTCTTTAACAATGTTACCCGCTCCAAGGACCGTTACTCAGCTTAGACAGTTTATTGGCCTTGCATCTTATTTCCGACGGTTTGTCCCTAAGTTTTCACAAATCATGAAACCATTATATGCTCTTACCTCAGGTAAAAAATATATTGAGTGGACTGAGACACATGAAAACGCCCGACAAAAAGTAATTCATACTTTGACCAACGAACCCGTCTTAATTATCTTTGACCCGGATTATCCTATAGAACTGCATACCGATGCTAGTTCCGATGGGTACGGAGCAATACTCATGCATAAAGTAGACGGTAAAAATAAAGTTATTGAATACTTTAGTAAAAGGACAAGCCCAGCCGAGTCCAGGTATCATTCTTACGAACTCGAAACTATGGCCGTTGTTAAATCTATTAAACATTTTCGGCATTACTTGCATGGACGACAATTTACTGTTGTAACTGATTGTAATTCATTGAAATCTTCTCAAAATAAGATTGATCTTAGTGATAGAGTCCATAGGTGGTGGGCTTATTTACAGGCTTTTCAGTTCGATATAGTTTATAGAGAAGGCAAACGTATGTCGCACGCGGATTTCTTCTCTCGAAACCCTTTGTCCGATTTAACAAAACAGGTTAATAAAATTGAAGAGAAACGCGTTAACCTCGCGGAAATATCGGTTGATTGGCTTCTTGCTGAACAACAGCGTGACTCGGAAATAGTCACCAAATTGCAAAGCGATGAGCTATCGGAAGATCTCTTAAAATCTTATGAAATTAAAGCCGGTACGCTATACCGGAAAATACAGAGAAAAGGCGAAACCCTTTGTTTGCCGATTGTACCCAGAGCATTTCGGTGGTCCGTCATTAACCATGTACATGAGTCTGTTATGCACTTAGGTTGGGATAAAACACTCGATAAGGTTTATGAGTATTACTGGTTTGAAGGTATGTCTAAATACGTACGTAAATTTGTTGACAATTGTATTACTTGTAAACTCTCTAAAGCTCAGTCAGGTAAAATTCAAGCTGAATTACATCCCATCCCTAAGACCCGCATACCTTGGCATACTGTGCATATAGATATTACAGGTAAAATGAGCGGTAAAAATAATACTAAAGAATACATTATTGTTATTATAGATGGTTTTACCAAATATGTTTATTTACATCACACCAGAAAAATTGACTGTAATAGTGTTATTAAAGCTTCAAAGGCTTCAATATTTATATTGGGAGTTCCCGCTCGTGTGATTGCCGATCAAGGTAGATGTTTTACTGGGAAAGATTTTAAAGACTTTTGTAAATCTTTAAATATTAATTTACATTTAATAGCTACAGGTACTAGTAGGGCAAATGGTCAAGTAGAGCGTGTAATGAGTACGTTAAAAAATATGTTCACTGCTGTTGAGTCTAATAATCGTCCATGGCAAGACGCCATTGGTGAAGTTCAGCTAGCTTTAAACTCAACCGCGAATCGTATTACCAAATCTAGTGCGTTAGAATTATTAATTGGTAAGAAGGCAAGACCTTACGGGTTGTTAGTTGATGACAACGAAAATGAAATTGATATCTCTAATGTAAGACAACGAGCGATTGAAAGTATAGAGGAAAATGCTAATTATGAGAAGATTAGATTTGATAAAAATAAAGCGAAGGTTAATAAGTTTAAAATAGGAGATCACGTTTTGATTAAGAACGAAGAACGTAATCAAACGAAACTCGATAGGAAATTTAGAGGTCCATTCGTAGTAACAGAATTACTTGATAACGACAGGTACACACTAAAATCTTTAAGTAGTAGTAGTAGAAGTTATAAGTATAGTCATGATAAGTTGAGAGAAATGCCTGAGAATTATATTCCTAATGAGTTGGATGTTTCCTCGGACAATGAAAGTTGTGCCGAGGAGACTGTTGATGTTGGTCCTGAAACAGGGACTATGGTTTAAAAAGAGACCACCAATGACGCAATGCACTAATGGCTGGCAGCAGGTCGTGGACCTGGCATTTTTATTTTTCGCACATGCATCAGTGTGTAGTCGTAACTGCAAACTAAATTAGTGGCTAATGTTAGTTTGATCAGGGCGCGATGGGCACCTGATGATGTGTCGGGCAGGTAGTTGTGGCAACTACAGAATATGTATGATACTGTATGTGGCATACAGGGTAGCCTAGAGATAGTGCAGAGGTCTATTGGTGGAGGAAATAAAATCTTATTTGACAGTTAAATGATAAGGAATAATGATTGATGGCTTTTCGATCTCTTGAGTACTGTACGATGACTATTTAGGATAATGAATAATTAACGGATTTCTGTATCTATCTTTTGTACTTTAACTATTGTAAAATGCTTTATAATGACCGAGGTCAGTTGAAAACAAAAATTAAAATACCACTGTAACTCAATGTTTTAGATACACCCGAGGGCGTGTGATTGTCAGAATGGCCGTGTCGGAGAATAAAGTACAGTGGAGTATCTTCCGACAAAACGATGAGAATATTCTTTAGAATATCTGTATTTTTAGTAGTTTTAAGAAATGTACTATTACTTGTAATATTTTGTAAAATAAGGTTTAAATTGTTTTATTGCGGTAGGCTTAGGCCTAGGTAGGCACATGGTTGTCAACGTAGTCGGGATCCCAGGACGATAGGGGTATCATAAAATTAATAAGGAAAAGGAAATATGCAGTAGGCATATTATTTGAGAATATTGAGAAAAGGCAGTCTTGCTTTGGAACCCAGATCGAACAGACGTCCTGGTGATCGCGAATTCGTTATTTCCCTGAGCCTCGGTCTATCGCAAGTTGTTTTAATATTATTTGAATTCTAAATTAAATTAATCTTATATTATAATTCGTGTACTACTGAGTTATTGATAAGTGATAATTATCATTTGTAATTATTTCATTGTACGAGTTATCTACTCAATTTTTATTAATTGAACTTTATTAATAATCTTATATATTCTCCACTTGTAATAATAAAAATGAGTGAAACACAAAACGTTGAATCCCTGACAAATCTCCTCGCCTCTCCGACATTATATATATATATATAAATGAATGTTTGTCATTCATCCCATTAATCTCATTGCGACGAAGCTTTGGTGAGTTATTTTGAGCACGCCCGCGAAGGTTTCTGAATTAGTTTGGACCCGCTACGTGGCGCTGGGGACAACATATTTCGAAAAATTGTAATAACTTCTTTTAATAAATTTAATGTCATGGTTTATCTCGATAGATATTATCCTTATCGATCATTTTCTATGTCAATATCGACTTCTTCAGACAAGTTATGTATTTTACTGAATTTAATGTCAGAGTTTAATGTGGTTCTAGCGGCTACCACGAGAACTAATCCTCACGCGAACAATGTAGCACTGTATAGATTTTATATCCTGAACTAAGAAGTTCCATCAGGGTAAAGCACACACATAATTTGCATAGATTCGATTTTCAATTTAGTATTAATAATTTCATCATACCTATGTCGTTAAAGTCACAGATATGAAAAAGAACTTCTTTGGCTACTAGAATTTATGATTGTAGGCAATGTGAACATACTCCAGAACGTTCTCAAAAACTTGAAGAGCAACACTGAAAGTGTTCGAGAAAATATGTTAGGTTTCAAATCTGCATTTGATTATCACTCTAAAATTGAGTATGTGAATTTATTCACATAGCTAAGAACATTAAAATATGTAACCGTTGTAATGCTAAAAAATGGAATGATGAAACTCCTGGATTTTTGTTGAGCTAGGAGCAAATAGTTTTTTAACAACTTCAATATCCTTCTGATTTCATTAAAAATTTGCGATTATGGGAAGAAATTTTTTATCTAAACAGTTTATTTTACGTGTTAAGTAGTGAGTAGCGATTAACTCTGATAACAATAGTAGTCCAGATTTAATTAGTAAAAAAAAACTATTTCCAGTTTCTGAAATTTCTTCCATACGTATATAGCGCGGGCAAGCCGAGACGGGATATGCTTTTTTTTTTTTTGAACTCTACTCCACTGGGCCGGTCCGACTGGTTGGTATTGCGCCACCCTGGGGAGTGCCTGTTCTACTCTAATGGGCCTTCCCACCTACCGGCTATAAGTCCGGCATGGCAGGTCGGCCCACCGGTCAGTTCTTTTGCCCCATCCGTATATCGCCACGTCACGACAATACCAGCATTGTCGCGACACGGCGATTGGGACTTCTCAGATCTTGATATTAACCTAACGATGAAACCCTTAGGAATCCCCAGTGGATCATCAAAACCGACACACCTCGGCATGTCAGTCCTCACCACTGAGGCTGTCCACCCTGCCCTATGCTAAAGTTTAAAAACCTAGTCTCCTCTCATCATTGTTTTTCTGCGTAAGTATTCTTTTGATGACCAACTCAACTTTTTTCAAAGTTTCTTCACTGTTTATCATGTTATTGATTAGTCTCCCAGTTCCATCAGATGACAGGTCAATACCGTCTGTCTCTTCCCTCCATTATGACATACAGTGAAAGTATGTTCGACATCATCATCACAGTCACAGTACATACAGGCTGCAGTTTCCCTTCTACCGACTCTATGCAGATAGTAATTAAAACTACAGTGTCCTGTAAAATACTGTGACGTGTAAAAGTTTATTTCACAGTGTTTTCTATATATCCAGTTCCTTAGATTGGGGATTAGCCTTCTGGTCCTGTCTCCAGGGCCTGCTGTGCTCCATCTCTCCTGCCATCTCTCTATTAGCCTATGCCTTGCTTCATGTACTTCAACACCTTGATCTCTTTCGACTCTGAAATGAGCCATAAGGTCGATCGGAGGCACTCCTGATAAAACGCCGCATAACGCCTCATAAGAGACTGTCCTGTACGCAGAAACCACGCCTAGCAACAGTCTCCTATGGGTCCTAACTAAGCGTGCCAAGTTCTTCTTTATCCGTACTGAAGGCCACCATACCGGGACAGCATAGAATATCGATGACATAACAGAGGACGCAACAACCCTCCTTTTAGACGCTTTAGGTGCTCTTTGAGAAGTCATAATAATATTAAGAGATTTAGTCATCAATTATTGGAAAATAATATATAAATATAGTACATAATATCATGCTTTATATTATTGTACAGTTGTTACAAACCATATACAAACTTATATTTTTCACACACGTATATATATATATATATATATATATATATATATATATATCTACTAGCCAGTATGGAGGTTTCATCCCTTGGACTCCCATTGTGTTCATTAGCCTCATGATTGTGAGAATAATATTGACAAATAACAATAAAAGCCTGATCAATGTATAAAAACTATCAGCGTATTTTATTTTTTCAGAGTAACAGTTTGGTCAGTACAGGACTCGAAACTTTTGAGTCATCTAGGTAAGATGAAAACATGTATTTATTGTAATTGTGGAAATTATTATGATTGGTTGACAGCAACGGAAACTGTTGTTTTGAGATATATGTGTAACCTAATTAGTAATGATATGGTACATGTAGGAGAAAAGGTGCTGAACTGGAGACCATTCACAGGAAGTTAGACTGATACCCAAATTTTATGAAATGACTACTGTCATTTACACTGTGTATAAATGAGAAAGAAAATGATTTACTAGAAATGAGACAAATGTTTTGTAACAAAATATACTGCATTATATAGTATAATTTAAAAAAATTGCATCTGAAAAAAATACGTAATTAAATGAATCTATTTTTGACATCTAACAATAATAATAACCGTTGCCAAGCAAAAAAAAAAAAATTAATTTATTTTATTTTTATTTTACATTACACAGTTACAACACATTTTCACACAGTAGTTACACACATTTTCAATTGTTTTCATTATGTCTAAAAACACACGCAATCAATTACCATCTACTTCACGACAACACACACATGAACAACATTCTAGTAAGTAAAATTATCAAAGTAACTTAATTAAAAAAAATAAAAATACAATTATATACGTATAGTAAGTTAGTGCATTTCCAAGGGTATATACATTTTACTCATGTTTAAAGAATCCATTAGCTAAGGACATATTTATTTGTGTAGTATTATATTGTGCAGTTGTGCAGAAAATATGAAGATTTATTCATATTATCTATGTAGTATATTTTCCTTTGGTATTTTATCTCCAAATTGAAAATTTTAAAATAGATATTGCATCATACAACTGTGATCTGGTAGAGTTACGGATACAGTATTTATAAAATTGAAATTAGCTAATATGACTGATATAACATATAGTAGATCATAAATCGCAAATGAAAATTGTCAAAGGATAAATGTCATACATTGTCAAGTGTCAGGTATATTTTATTTACCGCAATAACTTACAAATCTGTCATGTAGTCATCATTTACAAAAAAAAAAATATATTCACGTAACGATGAACCAGTTTCCTCATTCTGAAATGAATAATTCTGGCAATCTTTCCTAGATCCACAATCTCACTGCATCTTTCAGTTCATCCCTCGTGAATTACTTTAAAAAATTGAACTTGACTTGAGGAATAGATAATAGAATTTTGTAGGTACTGGGTCACTGGTTTTCAGGGCGGATGATAATTCAAATTATTTATGCGTTATCATCGAGCACCGAACAAACACCAATAGTAATCGTCAAATATATAATATAATCAAATTGAGTGTTTATGAAAAGTTAAACTTACTTACCGGTAAATTAAACCGGAAAAAATTATCGGTTAAAGTAAACAAAAATTCTGATGTGGACAACACATGAAGGAACTCATGAGTTATCCACAAGGGGAAGGCACATCAGTTCAAATCAGATTTCATCTCCTATTTTTTTTTTAACTTAAATATATTGATTTGTTAATAATTAACCTCTGATTGTAAAAAAATTTACGATTAATAATAATTCAATAATAACAATTAAAAATGAAATAATGAAAAAATATCAGAAGTTATTAATGAAATGTAGTGTTATGTACTTTTCATTTAAAAAAAATGAAAAGTCATGTAGTGTCCACGCCAAATTTTTTAAATTAATTTTTTTTTTTTCCAGTTAACTTTACATTTAGACAGGCGCACCCAAAGTACTACACATACTACAGAACAAGAATACAACTAATACAAAGATTATGAAAAACACAAACACAAGTAGATGGTACAGAAAGAACAAAAATAAGACATAACATTAAAAAATTAAACAAATTAAATAATCAAACACAAACAGGAAAATTCAAGGTTCGCTGGACGATAAGTATTTCTTTTTTTTACCTTTTTCTTAAGTAGTCTTGCATCACGTAGAAACTAGCATACATAATCGGCATAGATTCGGTTTATGTTGATAAAACACAATGTTTTCAAATATTTGAAATCCGTTAAAACGGATTTCAAGAAATCTTTTTATATAACCTTTTCGTAAAATTGAATTCATCAATATATCGATACATGCTTTTATTAAATTTCGAGTGCGGTTTTAGGAGTAAATTTATCCAGATTTATACATTATTGCTTGAGCAGTAATACTATTATTATAATTTCATGTTTTTATGTATTTATTTTTTTTAATTACTGATTTTACATTACGTAAAAAATAAAAAGATCATGGGTGATTGCGAGGGAATTAATGAAGAGTTCAATATTAAACAGAGATATATACAATTTCAGAAATGGAAAGTCAATTTCGTGGTAAAATTACAAAGGATTCGTGAAATAAAGTCGACTAGAAATAGAATTCTTTAATTTTTATCAAAAATTAAAATCAGGAGAAAAATCTTGGAAATATTTATGTAGATTGTAATATTTATAATAATGAAACTGGAAAAAGAGTTAGGAAATAATGAGACCTCTTTATTAAAGGTGGATATAGAAAATATAATGAGGCTATCGTGCTCATATCCGCTCAACGTAATGTAAATGAAGAATCATGCCAATATCATATGATTAAATTTCCCATCAATGTCTCACCAACTAATTCTATGAAAATGAATAAGCTGAAAAGAGTAAATAACATGCCGGACGGGTTTACTTGGGATAATAAAAATTGAAATTGAAATTGTCTCCGATTGGTTTTTGTTTTTGATTAACGAGAATCACTGAAATATACTTCATATTTAGCTGTACAAATAAAACTTGACTCTGTTGATCAGAAAAACCTAGTTTAATGAACCAATAGTGCCGTAGGAAAAAAAATACCTAAATGAGATTGTTACCCACCTCCGCGATCAGATTTTGTGTTTATAAAAGATAATCTTCTCCCTCTCTTTTCTGGGTTATGGCATTAGCTTCAGCCATCAGACTTCATGAAGATTCCTCGATTTTAATATTCTACACTACTATTAGTAAAGTCAAAGAAAACCTCATGGCTCCTCTAAATTAAGTGTAAAAATTCAGTAATTGTTTGTCTTCTTTTCTGGTGACTGTAATGATATATTGGTACTTATAGTAAAGGAATTATTGAATATTTTATATTTGTAAAAATAATAATTTCTTTAGACTAAGATGTGATTATGGCAGATACTTGCTTAATTATTCGATATATTACTGAATACAAAAATTAAGTTTATTGTAAGTGTAAGGATCAGTAACCATGAAGGGCATTCTGAAAGTTCACGGCTGACAGAAAAACAAGATTTTCTTAAAATATGTAATAACTTTATTTTTTCATGTGGTCACCTTGCAATTCCGTTTCACAAATCACATTTAGACCGATGATTTATCATATTTTTAATACCCTTAATATAATGCAATTTGTCCAACTCTGGGTAAAAGAAAAAAAATTGGCCGAGATTAGTTTCTGTGGTCTTTATTCATAAATTTTACTTAGAATTAATTGAGAGAATTAATTCTCTACAAGTTTTATTAAAAATAATTTTTATGTATTATTACCCACCCGTTTTAACAGTTATTTTACGCCAAACATACTATAGTGTTTTTCGACACCAGCCTTCTGATTTTTATCCCATATTTCTTGAAAACTGCTGATAATAAAATTTTGGAAGCTGTTTCAGTAACTATCCATTTATGAACCCCTGTTTATAGCAACTTTCTTCTTTGTCCTGAAAATTTGTTACATTCTTTACGAATCATACCATATATAGTGTTTTATATATATCAAATGTATTCTAAGGCCTGTCATATTCCTTTCATTTAATAAGTATTGGTGATCTATTTTTCTTAGATTACATCACACAGAAGAAGAGAACACAGAATGATATCTGTGGTGGTGCTGTTTTATAACAGCACCACCACAGACATCATCATCGCCACCACAATCACCAACAACATAACAAACAACAAGCATTATAAAGACAACACTACACAATTGCCAACAATACACAAATACAACAAATTACAGTAAGTTACTTAGTGATGTGAAATTTAATATTACTTTACATTTTATGTTGTAGTCGGATGCCTGTTTAGGCTGTATGAGTTAGTGAATTTAATGGCCTACACATTTTTAAGACTAACAAAACTTGTTTAACTTTTGTTTCATTTTTCATAATTATTGAAGATAGATTTGACAATTAGTAGTCGGGTTTTTTCATTAATTTATAATTTTCTACAACTGTTAATTCTAGTACAATCAACCTGCCTAAATCGAACGTCCTTAATTCGAATAATTCCCTAAATTGAATATTTACTTTGTCCCCTTGAAAATCCTCTTAAAATCGAATTAAATCAACTCTTTGTATGAAAATTTCATGGATTTGATGTAGATATTATTTCTTTGATGAAAACGGTTTTTAAACGTACACGATTTCCAGAGAAGCATAGATAACAGTAAATTTAAGTTAATGGTGTATAAAATCAAGATGAATTTGTAGACCCTTTCTCAATTTCAGAACAAGAATAGTGTAATTTTTAAAAACCTTTAAAATTGGCATGGACGAAATTTCATTTTACTTGTTCGAACATGTTAATGATGATATTGCAGTTAGTGTCGCTCCAATCGATGATGATATCATCTCAATCACTGGTAAGGATTCTGATGAAGACGAAACTGAACAATTACAATTACAGATAAAGACGTGGAATCGGCAATAAATAACCTAATATTCTTCGGAAGGTCAAGAGTAGAAGAGTATATTTAGTGTATTACTAAAGATTGAAAATGCCCTTGATTTCCAAATCTGCCAGAAGAAACTAAAAAAAAAATTAAGACTTTTTTTCAAGAATTAACGGTATTTTACTGTAGTTATTATACACATTTTATCCTTACAACGTAATTTTGTACTGTAGTACATTATTAGAGATTAACATAAATTATATACAAAACTTATAAAGATTAGTTAGGATAATATTTGATAATGTGTATTGTTAAAGACCTCGAGCTGTTAAGACGCGGTGTGGGCCCCCTTTGTGGGATATTCACATTAGAGACAAGGCATCAAGACAGAGTCCCGACCCTTAGAGTGTGGTTCAGGAACGACATAGTCTGGCCTGGATACCTTGACCTGGGGGTTAGTCAGGCATTGAAACTATCCGTTAGGGTGAACAATCCTCTGGGCTGTGCTATGCTTCACGATGAATCCAGCTCAGGGGGGTTGGGAAACAAGCTAAAACGACGGAAAAAAAAAGTGAATCATAACTATTTCTATTGCCCGTAATGGGAAATTTCTGGATACTTATAAATGAAAAAATCTTCGTTAGGTTTTGTTTTTAATATTAAAAGTCTATTTACTTTTTCTGTTTTCCATAGACTTTATTACATAATCTTAGAATTTAAATTAAATTAAATTCTGATATATAATTAAATTCTCAGAATTAAATTAAGTTTTAATTAATCGTTTAATAAAGTTATTAAACTTCAAACCGAAATAAAAACGTATTTTTCATCAGCGAATATTTCATTTCAAGTTTGGTATCATGAAAATCGACGGAGATAGTTTTGTTTATTCGATTTTTCAGGTTAAAAACCATAAGAAATCAACGGTATCCTTATATAATTCCTTAAAAATTACTCATTTCACCAGGGGAACTGAATCTGGGCGAAATTCTTCACTCGCTGTAATTCAATAACAAAACGTTTTCGGATATATGTTTGTATGAAGTGTTTTCCGAGAGAGAGAGAGAGAGAGAGAGAGAGAGAGAGAGAGAGAGAGAGTGAGAGAGAGAGAAGAGAGACGAGGGCGATCCATATGTCCAGTAAACGTTGCAGAAACAAAGTTGCAATTGATAAAGCGTCAAGAAAAAAAATCGAGTATCAGTAGCATGAAGCTGTCTTAGTACGAGTTGTCATTTTTTTAATTGAAGTTACAATAAAATATTTAAATAGTAAGAAATTAGATACAATATGAAATGCCACTCTTAAAAATAACAACTTAATTATACAACAATAAAATCAGAAAAAAATTTTTTAGCAGAGAATTAATACATAAAATAATTGTTATATTCAATTATCACAAAAAATATGTAATCATATAATTACTGTAACTAGTAGTTGTCAATTACAATTTTCATGACATCATTACTTTCAGTAACAACATGCTTAAAGACAATACAATATAAAGATATTCTAAATTTGGCAGAACATTAAATTATTTATATAATAGAATAAGTTTAGATCAAAAATAATATTTGAAAGAGATATTACGACAGATATTTACTTAGAGAAATATTGCCAGAACTTTAAATCTGGAATTATATCTGGCACGGAGGACAAAAAACAACGAGCTATGTTGGGTAAAGTTAACTAAAAACACAGCTCGTATTTGCCAAAAGAAATTGGACTTTAATGAGAAAGAAAAACAACTGAACTTATGTTAAATCATAACCTTAAAAACTAAAGAAATTATGAAAATAACATAATTTAATGATACATACAATATCAACTGAAATCAGCATCTGAACAATAATGTTAAATGAAAAAAAAAAAAATACATGAATATACACTTTTAAATACAGATTTTGACAATATACATTTTTGACAAAGCCTGAAAAACAAGAGAACATATGAAACACCTTAATTTTAATTGTAAATTTAGAAAAACATAATATCAACTGGCAAACAGTTGTACTACTGACATATACTATAATGTGACACATAGCAATGAACGGATGTCATTATCTTAGATAAACGAATTACAATAAATCTTAATTAGCACTGGCTTTTTCTGAATTAAGAACATCAACAAACTTAACGTTAAATAATTAATACATGTAATTCTAGTTTAGTAAATGAGAGAGAAAATGATTTACTAGAAATAATGAGACAAATGTTTTGTAACAAAATATACTGCATTACATAGTATAATTTAAAAAAATTGCATCTGAAAAAAATACGTAATTAAATGAATCTATTTTTGACATCTAACAATAATAATAACCGTTGCCAAGCAAAAAAAAAAAAATTAATTTATTTTATTTTTATTTTACATTACACAGTTACAACACATTTTCACACAGTAGTTACACACATTTTCAATTGTTTTCATTATGTCTAAAAACACACGCAATCAATTACCATCTACTTCACGACAACACACACATGAACAACATTCTAGTAAGTAAAATTATCAAAGTAACTTAATTAAAAAAAATAAAAATACAATTATATACGTATAGTAAGTTAGTGCATTTCCAAGGGTATATACATTTTACTCATGTTTAAAGAATCCATTAGCTAAGGACATATTTATTTGTGTAGTATTATATTGTGCAGTTGTGCAGAAAATATGAAGATTTATTCATATTATCTATGTAGTATATTTTCCTTTGGTATTTTATCTCCAAATTGAAAATTTTAAAATAGATATTGCATCATACAACTGTGATCTGGTAGAGTTACGGATACAGTATTTATAAAATTGAAATTAGCTAATATGACTGATATAACATATAGTAGATCATAAATCGCAAATGAAAATTGTCAAAGGATAAATGTCATACATTGTCAAGTGTCAGGTATATTTTATTTACCGCAATAACTTACAAATCTGTCATGTAGTCATCATTTACAAAAAAAAAAATATATTCACGTAACGATGAACCAGTTTCCTCATTCTGAAATGAATAATTCTGGCAATCTTTCCTAGATCCACAATCTCACTGCATCTTTCAGTTCATCCCTCGTGAATTACTTTAAAAAATTGAACTTGACTTGAGGAATAGATAATAGAATTTTGTAGGTACTGGGTCACTGGTTTTCAGGGCGGATGATAATTCAAATTATTTATGCGTTATCATCGAGCACCGAACAAACACCAATAGTAATCGTCAAATATATAATATAATCAAATTGAGTGTTTATGAAAAGTTAAACTTACTTACCGGTAAATGAAACCGGAAAAAATTATCGGTTAAAGTAAACAAAAATTCTGATGTGGACAACACATGAAGGAACTCATGAGTTATCCACAAGGGGAAGGCACATCAGTTCAAATCAGATTTCATCTCCTATTTTTTTTTTAACTTAAATATATTGATTTGTTAATAATTAACCTCTGATTGTAAAAAAATTTACGATTAATAATAATTCAATAATAACAATTAAAAATGAAATAATGAAAAAATATCAGAAGTTATTAATGAAATGTAGTGTTATGTACTTTTCATTTAAAAAAAATGAAAAGTCATGTAGTGTCCACGCCAAATTTTTTAAATTAATTTTTTTTTTTTCCAGTTAACTTTACATTTAGACAGGCGCACCCAAAGTACTACACATACTACAGAACAAGAATACAACTAATACAAAGATTACGAAAAACACAAACACAAGTAGATGGTACATAAAGAACAAAAATAAGACATAACATTAAAAAATTAAACAAATTAAATAATCAAACACAAACAGGAAAATTCAAGGTTCGCTGGACGATAAGTATTTCTTTTTTTTACCTTTTTCTTAAGTAGTCTTGCATCACGTAGAAACTAGCATACATAATCGGCATAGATTCGATTTATGTTGATAAAACACAATGTTTTCAAATATTTGAAATCCGTTAAAACATGGTTTTAAATTTATCATCTATTATTCTTTATCTTTTCAAGAAATCTTTTTATATAACCTTTTCGTAAAATTGAATTCATCAATATATCGATACATGCTTTTATTAAATTTCGAGTGCGGTTTTAGGAGTAAATTTATCCAGATTTATACATTATTGCTTGAGCAGTAATACTATTATTATAATTTCATGTTTTTATGTATTTATTTTTTTTAATTACTGATTTTACATTACGTAAAAAATAAAAAGATCATGGGTGATTGCGAGGGAATTAATGAAGAGTTCAATATTAAACAGAGATATATACAATTTCAGAAATGGAAAGTCAATTTCGTGGTAAAATTACAAAGGATTCGTGAAATAAAGTCGACTAGAAATAGAATTCTTTAATTTTTATCAAAAATTAAAATCAGGAGAAAAATCTTGGAAATATTTATGTAGATTGTAATATTTATAATAATGAAACTGGAAAAAGAGTTGGGAAATAATGAGACCTCTTTATTAAAGGTGGATATAGAAAATATAATGAGGCAATCGTGCTCATATTCGCTCAACGTAATGTAAATGAAGAATTGCGCCAATATCATATGATTAAATTTCCCATCAATGTCTCACCAACTAATTCTATGAAAATGAATAAGGTGAAAAGAGTAAATAACATGCCGGACGGGTTTACTTGGGATAATAAAAATTGAAATTGAAATTGTCTCCATTTGGTTTTGGTTTTTGATTAACGAGAATCACTGAAATATACTTCATATTTAGCTGTACAAATAAAACTTGACTCTGTTGATCAGAAAAACCTAGTTTAATGAACCAGTAGTGCCGTAGGAAAAAAAATACCTAAATGAGATTGTTACCCACCTCCGCGATCAGATTTTGTGTTTATAAAAGATAATCTTCTCCCTCTCTTTTCTGGGTTATGGCATTAGCTTCAGCCATCAGACTTCATGAAGATTCCTCGATTTTAATATTCTACACTACTATTAGTAAAGTCAAAGAAAACCTCATGGCTCCTCTAAATTAAGTGTAAAAATTCAGTAATTGTTTGTCTTTTTTTCTGGTGACTGTAATGATATATTGGTACTTTATAGTAAAGGAATTATTGAATATTTTATATTTGTAAAAATAATAATTTCTTTAGACTAAGATGTGATTATGGCAGATACTTGCTTAATTATTCGATATATTACTGAATACAAAAATTAAGTTTATTGTAAGTGTAAGGATCAGTAACCATGAAGGGCGTTCTGAAAGTTCACGGCTGACAGAAAAACAAGATTTTCTTAAAATATGTAATAACTATATTTTTTCATGCGGTCACCTTGCAATTCCGTTTCACAAATCACATTTAGACCGATGATTTTTCATATTTTTATACTCTTAATATCATGCTATTTGTCCAACTCTGGTTAAAAGAAAAAAATTGGGCGAGATTAGTTTCTGTGGTCTTTATTCATAAATTTTACTTAGAATTAATTGAGAAAATTAATTCTCTACAAGTTTTATTAAAAATAATTTTTATGTATTATTATTACCCACCTGTTTTAACAGTTTTTTTTTTTTTATATTCCCACCTACTCCTCTGGAACGGATCTACAATCAAGTTTGACTCGCGCCAGAGGAGTGTCCTTTACTCTAGCTCGCCTCCCCGCCCGCCGGCTGTTTTAACAGTTATTTTACGCCAAACATACTATAGTTTTTTCGACACCAGCCTTCTGATTTTTATCCCATATTTCTTGAAAAGTGCTGAAAATAAAATGTTGGAAGCTGTTTCAATAACTATCCATTTATGAACCTCTGTTTATAGCAACTTTCTTCTTTGTCCTGAAAGTTTGTTACATTATTTACGAATCATACCATATATAGTGTTTTATATATACCAAATGTATTTTAAGGCCTGTCATATTCCTTTCATTTAATAAGTATTGGTGATCTATTTTTCTTACAGTACATCACACAGAATAAAAGACATAAAACAGCACCACCACAGACATTATCACCACCACCACAGACATCATCATCACCACCACAATCACCGACAACAATACACAATTGCAAACTACACGTGAAAACCAACAAATTACAGTAAGTTACTTAGTGATGTGAAATTGTTGGCAATTGTGTAGTGTTGTCTTTATAATGCTTGTTGTTTGTTATGTTGTTGGTGATTGTGGTGGCGATGATGATGTCTGTGGTGGTGCTGTTATAAAACAGCACCACCACAGATATCATTCTGTGTTCTCTTCTTCTGTGTGATGTAATCTAAGAAAAATAGATCACCAATACTTATTAAATGAAAGGAATATGACAGGCCTTAGAATACATTTGATATATATAAAACACTATATATGGTATGATTCGTAAAGAATGTAACAAATTTTCAGGACAAAGAAGAAAGTTGCTATAAACAGGGGTTCATAAATGGATAGTTACTGAAACAGCTTCCAAAATTTTATTATCAGCAGTTTTCAAGAAATATGGGATAAAAACAATATGTAATCATATAATTACTGTAACTAGTAGTTGTCAATTACAATTTTCATGACATCATTACTTTCAGTCACAACATGCTTAAAGACAATACAATATAAAGATATTCTAAATTTGACAGAACATTAAATTATAAATAATAGAATAAGTTCAGATCAAAAATAATATTTGGAAGAGATATTACGACAAATATTACTTTAAGAAATATTGCCAGAACTTTAAATCCGTTAATATATCCGGCCCGGAGGTCCAAAAACAACGAGCTATGTTGGGTAAAGTTAACTAAAAACACAGCTCGTATTTGCCAAAAGAAATTGGACTTTAATGAGAAAGAAAAACTGAACTTATGTTAAATCATAACCTTAAAAACTAAAAAGAAATTATGAAAATAACATAATTTAATGATACATACAATATCAACTGAAATCAGCATCTGAACAATAATGTTAAATGAAAAAAAAAAAATACATGAATATACACTTTTAAATACAGATTTTGACAATATACATTTTTGACAAAGCCTGAAAAACAAGAGAACATATGAAACACCTTAATTTTAATTGTAAATTTAGAAAAACATAATATCAGTAACTGGCAAATAGTTATACTACTGACATATACTATAATGTGACAAATAGCAATGAACGGATGTCATTATCTTAGATAAACGAATTACAATAAATCTTAATTAGCACTGGCCTCTTCTGAATTAAGAACATCAACAAACTTAACGTTAAATAATTAATACATTTAGTGTAGAAAAAAGGCCACAATGATATTCTAGTACAAAAAGAGTTAATAATAATCAAATTGTGATAAGTAAACATAAAAATAAAGAGTTAATTAAAATATAATCGCATTGAAATTAATTGAGCCTGTAAAATAGGTTGCAGCTGAACAATAATAACCTTATGTAAGTAACCTGTCGTGACTGTACTTAAGTGAAATTGAAACTTGAAAGGCCATAGGTATGATGAACTGAATGTTCCACAAATTGTAATGATAACATAATGGTTTAACGTAATAAGTAATGGAAAACTAAACTTGCCTGTAGCACACAAATATTTGTAAGAGAGGAACTAATGAAGGTAAAATGAATACATACAGTAATTTCTGGGCGTAGTCCGCCGTGGTGTATCAGGAACGCAGGGGTGAGACGTGGTGTAGTGTTAGACTAATACGTAGTAGATATGTAGCAACGAGGTTGGAGATTCCAGATCCTTTTCTGAAACCAAACATCATCATCAAGACCACAAACATCAACACCCACCACCAACATCATCATCACAAAGACTAAGCATTTTATAGAAAACTAAAACATCATTGCCACAATCATTACTACCACTAACACACCTTGCTTCATATTTGGTCCTCTTCATCCACATAGTCCAGCTCCCCCCTTCAATTCCACCCAGTCTTCCCCCATCCAATCCAGCTCCCCCGTCCAATTCCACCCAGTCTTTATCCATCCAGTCAAGCTCCCCCGTCCAATTCACCCAGTCTTCGTCCTCCCAGTCCCCCCCCAAACCCCTCCACAGTCACCAGTCATGGCAAGGGGGAGGCTAAACCCTTTAGGTTTTTGGGGTGTAAAGCTAGTTCGCCTCCACGTGGTGCACCCTGGGTAACGCTAAATGAGCTAGCAGATACTGGCAGTCAGATAAACCAAGAAGATAGGTTCTCCTGACCAGGCAGACACAAGCCTACAGTACTACAAACTGCAGGTATACGTACGCCTTTGGTTATTACTGCCGGAATCTGTTAACGAGCCGGACACTGCTTAGGCGCCCGTAAATGGGGTTCCCATTTGAATTAATTCTTACTTTTTATTTTTAGGTTTTTCTAATTTGTTCTTTTTTTTATTAATGTTAATATTAATATTAGTTAAATAAAACCTTTTGTAAAAAATAACTTATATGTAATTAATTACTGTAATAAATTTCATGACATGTTTTACTGATGGAAATAAAGAAAAACGTTCATATAAACATAGATTCAAAAACGTTTCGAGTGTTGCCTGGCGAAAAAGTCCTGATTTCTCCAGCTTCAGAAAAATTAAAACAGACTGGAATTCTTAGGATCCAAAATTAAGGTCTCATAACTGTATTTTTAGTAATTTTCGATAAATCTGGGCAAAAGTCAAAAGATTGGGGATGTAAAAATACACTATTTATTATTAAGGTGGAAAAATACACTATTTATTATTAATAAAATAATTTTATTAAATAGGTAATAAACACATAAAACTTTTAAACAAAGTTGTAGAGAATTTTATTCTGAGTAAAATATTAAGATTAAAGTTCATGTAGCAGATTTTAAATAGGTATTATTAAATGGTAAAAATTTTTTTAAATTTGTTAATGATTATATTCTGTCTCAAGGTATGGTAAAATATACGTTCTATTCCAATTATAATAAAAATAGTAATACAGATTTCACTGACTGAATTTAATTGAAATATTAATATTAAAGAATAATAAATAATAAATATATTTCATTATTTAATGACTATAAATATGATTTTTTACTTTCAAAAAAGACAATTATGCATTTTTTATTTCCCCCTCCAAATTATAAATACGAGTCCTTCATGTTTTATTATTTTATCTCTCTTCCTGATATGTTTTAAATTATTTATGCTTAAAAAGAATCATTAATGATCGTTAATATATTTGAATCATAAGAAATTTTTTTTTAACAATGGCGATGGAAGTTAAAATCTATGTTAAATATCTGTAATATTTCACTATAAAAAACTGATTTTTAATAATTTAAAACGTTATATTTCTTAAAAAAATAATTATAACGCTAATTTTTAAAAAATGTATTTTTTTAATGAATTAATTCACGTAATAATTAGGTTTGAAAAAAGTAATTTATAATCGATTTTTTTAAAAATTAATACCTTTTTTATATGTATATACAAAAAATTGCCATGAAATAATAAATTTTCAAAAGAAATTTTGTAAAATATTTTATTATAATTTAATACAATTATAAAATATATTTCATAATATATATTATATATATAGCATATATATAGAATTGTGAAATTTTAATCAGCGTATTATATTTTGTATAAAGATATATCGTACACAAACACATTCTGTGTATTCATAGATTAAGAAAAAAATAAATTAAGAAGTAGCAGAAAATTATTGCTGTTAACCAAGAAGAAATAAAAGATGATATAACTGTTTTATTCGTAATTTAAAATATTATGCAAAACATAACGAAGACACAATGTTACATTCCATAATAAAAATGGGAATACAGCTTTCACTGAGTGAAGTTAATATTTATGGTTAATAAATTTAATATTTACTAACTTTCGTGTTGTATATTGTTTTCATTTAAAATAGAATTTAACTTATATATAATAATTTGAACAGTTATATTTTAACGTATATAATATGTTTTAACAAATGTAATTTAATTTAATAATTAGTATGACGTTCCTCCACAAATGATCAGAACTAAGATAGTATAAAGAAATAAAACTCCACCTCCCCAGTCAAATCTGGGGAGGTGGATTAGTTTAAATTTGTTCTCAATTTTTTTCAGTGAAATGCTATACTTCTTTTCGATTATAAAAAAAAATACGAATTAAAGAGTTTTATAATAGAAAATTTTTTACGTAATTAATTGTATCATTAATTAATTTCCAGCAAGAACAAAACAAAAGTAATGAAATGTAGTAGAAATAACAAAGATGGACCGCTGAATGTGAAAATAGGAAGAGAAAAGATTATGGAGGTAGAAGAATTTTGTTATTTGGGAAGTAAAATTACTAAAGATGGACGAAGCAGGAGCGATATAAAATGCCGAATAGCACAAGCTAAACGAGCCTTCAGTAAGAAATATAATTTGTTTACATCAAAAATTAATTTAAATGTCAGGAAAAGATTTTTGAAAGTGTATGTTTTGAGTGTCGCTTTATATGGAAGTGAAACTTGGACAATCGGAGTATCTGAGAAGAAAAGATTAGAAGCTTTTGAAATGTGGTGCTATAGGAGAATGTTAAAAATCAGATGGGTGGATAAAGTGACAAATGAAGAGGTATTGCGGCAAATAGATGAAGAAAGAAGCATTTGGAAAAATATAGTTAAAAGAAGAGACAGACTTATAGGCCACATACTAAGGCATCCTGGAATAGTCGCTTTAATATTGGAAGGACAGGTAGAAGGGAAAAATTGTGTAGGCAGGCCACGTTTGGAGTATGTAAAACAAATTGTTGGGGATGTAGGATGTAGAGGGTATACTGAAATGAAACGACTAGCACTAGATAGGGAATCTTGGAGAGCTGCATCAAACCAGTCAAATGACTGAAGACAAAAAAAAAGACAAAAAAATAAAATTAATTTCCACGTATATTGTTTTAATTCCGTAGGTCCAAACTGGCTTTAAGAACCCCTTATATAGTAATACTTTGTTGAAAAGAGAGAGAACCCTATCAAGAAGCCAGAATCTTCTTGATCTTAATGTTAATTTGCTTTCGATTATCCCTTATGTGATCCCTCCATGCCCAAGCGACATGGGCATTCATCTAGATCTGGGTTTTCATCTAGATGAAAACCCAGTTTCCAAACGCTGTTAAAGCATGGAATATCAACATTATCGAAGTGAACTCATTGACAGTCCTCCCTCCTCATCGTAAAAGTAACGTGGATGGGCTTACCTGAGCTAACCCTTATTTTACGTCTAACGCCGATTGACGCTTGTCCAAGGCTAAAATTGCATCATCGTCAATCGCCAGTACTGCATATCTTCCGCAAAGGATCCATTGGTAACATAGTCTAAGACTAAAAGGTCCCATTTGAAAACCAGGTATAGGACTGACCTCAAAAGTGACCCGAATTGGTGACAAAAAAGCAAGACAACTCCTGATAATATAACTTGCGAAAAACGGCCATACGACTAGCTAAGTAAGACTAAATAGTAAGGTTGAAGTAGCACGTCCAAGAACGCCGCTGAATAATATCCCCTTCCTCTCCATACTAGTAATCCTGTGACTCTGTTAGGTAGTAGAATGACCCCTATAGAAACCAAACTGATGATCGAGAATCATACCCTTATTGTCTAGAAACAATCTATAGTGTTCGAGGGAATAGGTTCTATTACGAATATAATAATAATAAACAAATTATATTGACTGTTGTTTTGATAATTGATTGAGATAAAATATCTTCCCAGTTGTCCATTTAAATAAAAAATATGCGCTTAAAAACAAGAAAAAATTCATAGAGCATTTAAAAACAAGATATTAAATCTCAAAAGTCCATTCGAAGTTTCATCTTCTACAAGTTGCCCGGTTTTGTGACACCTTTCATTCCGAAGGATGCCACTGAAGAGGCGCGTTATGCACTTGGTGGCCCTAATGGTAACATAAACAGCATCTTATGAGTTATTACGTCAAAACCAGGAGCCTTGTTGACGCCTTCTACTCTCCCGATCCCTTGCAACACTTCTGCATGTGAAACGTCGTATAAGACTTTCCAGGTAGTGTTTGATCATCTCACCTTTATCAGCTTTTTTAGTTACGAGCACCCCTATTCATAGTTGACCTATCTTCAGGCCTCATAATTGCCATTTTCACCGAGCCGAGATTTCCTTTAAATGAGAATAAGAAACATTGCTTCTCTTGGATAGTATGTGAGTTAAACGTCAGATTGCCTCCTGCGTAAACAAGGTTAAGTCGTGGGTCCCATCATCGATGTAATTTGGGTATTTCTAAGTAACTACTATAGGCAGCCTGTCCCCCCCAGCCTGTCGTAGTTGGCTGGGGGGACATCGTACCCAACTACGTCGTACCCAATCATCGCACCCAACTACGATGATTCTCAATCTGTGGCATTATTATGCATTAATGGGGATTTCTTCTTTATAACCATCGTGCTAACGGTCAGAAGAACTGGAAAATGATCGGATTATGTAATTATTAAGGAATTAATTATTCTCAAACGTGGTGCAAAAAAGAGAAACTCCCCGAGACGATATAAAAATCTAATAAGTCGGGCACCTTTGTTACATCTGTAGGCCAGTATGTAGGCTACAGTCCAGAAATTACATTCAATCGCTGGATGTCAATAATAACCTTCAAGGTCCTCCTTTCAGTCCTCATAAGCTGAGAGTACGTGATTTTCATTCCAGTCATGACCCACAACAACACGGGAACCCATAGTTGCAAAGAATTCCAAAAATAAGCCATCTGTGATCACCTGACAAGGTGGACAATAAACTGCAGACAATATGGTTGGTCGAATATTTTAATCAAGGTCGCTTGAATATGGTCCATTTTAAAACTTGGAAGGAGGTGATACCTTACAGCAATCTTAACCAGAACCGTATTACCGCCATGTGTTCTAACATCTGGGTGATTAGACCTTGTAAACTCTAACACAGAAATAGTTACGGTCAGTGAAGTGCGTTTCAGAATGTTTAAAAATTCCGTAACTATCATCGCCTTCAATTCCTTCCTTACTAGGCCACTGACGTTCCAGGTCAAAATTCTTCAATACCTTGCCATTAACAAATCTTGATAATAACTTTCGTCAGTAGGCTTATCAGACTACCAATTTATTGTAACAAGAATTCAGTCTTAGCTACTAAATTATCTATTTTATATTTGCCATCAGAATCACCAAAGTTGCTGTTGTCTGAACGGCATACGATACGGAAAGATCAGAAGGTCGACCTTTCTGAGTCCTCTTGCAACCTCAGATTCAGGAGACCTCCATGGTGTTTCAAAACAAACACTACAGTTCGCAATACACTTTAGGTCGAAGATCTTCCTGTTGTTACCCTCTGGTTCAAGATTAGATTGGCAGAGGCTTTTTCGTCACTCAATGTCTGGCGTTAAAAGTACTCCGACTCTTTGTGTCCATGGCTCTCATTGTCCTTTCTTATAACATCTACTGGGATTGAATAATGTATGTCTTTGAGTACAACTCGGAACGCCCTTTCATCTTTCCTTATGAAGGTTTGCCCTATTAGGCCTCAAAGAACTCAATTTTCTTATCTACATCTTTTGAAATTACCCAAAGCTATTTACTGGATACTATCCGCACACTATAGTCATATTTGTCTAAATCCTTGTCAAATAAATCACAGAGTTTTAATACGTCCGTTATTCCATAAAGGATTATTGGCTAAGGACAACCTTAGTGTTGTCGGTTTGTTCGCTAGTCTCCTCCATTGGAAGGTGCTGAAACTGATTGGATAGAAGTAATTTATTCATAGTTGGAGGATGTGGCATTTTCGGTTTGCATAAAATTGGGATAGTCTGCCATGGGAAGGAATTCGTTCGCGAGTCAGTGATATCTTGCCCACTTCCAGAGGTGTCACTCATGTCATCGATGATGTCACTTTTCTACAATGTTGTCTTTTCTGAGTTTACGCCGCGAACATTTTCTAGGATACCTGTCCAAACACATCAAAGGGTCTTATTTTCTGTTTGTCTGAACACTCCTACTCGAATTTACAAACGTACTGTTGATTTATTACTCACCTTGACAGCTGATTAGTAACAGCTCCCAAACAAAGCAATTATTGGTTAGCTAGGTTAACCAAATAACCTACTAAAAGATTTAATTTTATTTAAAAATAGCCTTTACAGTAAAATAAAAACTATATTAATTATTGTTGTATAACGCCTTGTGGTTTCCTAGTTACGGAATTGTCATCAATACAACATATAACCAACAAAATAATATAAATCACGACAGCAAAACAGAACATCAGAATTCAAATTAATATGAAATAATTTAAAGGGCTTAATAGAATGATGCATGTATCGTTCACGCGACACCGCTCCCATCACCCGCGCAGCTCCGTCAAGTGGTTTCACCTCTCCAGGAATAGAGGAAGAGGCGTTGTGGATTTGTGGGCGGGAGGTTCATGCAAAACAGCTGCTGAATCTCCGGAAATACTTCCTAGAGAAGAGCCAGTCCAGTTTGCTCCACGGGGTTATAGTAAAATGTGACAATAATCTAACCCCAAAGGAACCTGCCTGTAACCATTGACCTGTGCCTTTGTGGATCGACCGAGTCCATCAAACATGCTGTTCGATGGACTCATCATCATCATGCTGTCCATGCATGGTTAGCGGGTGTCAGTTTTTAGCTCCAAGGGAATATACAGTCCGACAAAACAATGTGGCGAAGATGCTTCACCAGAGGCTTGCTTTGGACCTAGATCTCCTTGCCGTTTCTGTCCTGTATTTTAAGTATACTCCTCAGTCTGTATTAGAAGGCGATAATTTATATATATATAAAATTTTATACACTATGTATAAAATTTTTGGCTCGAAAATTTCCAAAACTATTTGATAAGTTACATTGAAATCTAAATACACTTACCTACTTACACACTAAATAAGACTTCCACACTTATGTAAGTGTTTTCACATGGTGGGCGCTTCTTCGAACACATTTATACATGTATACGTTACTCGTAACACAGGCGAACATATATGAGACTGAAAACAACATAATAAATCACTGTAAAATCTAAATTATCATTATCGATTTGATACAAAGATGATGGGTTGGACTCCTTGTCAATAACTATTTTCTTGCTACTAGCAGCAAGATCAAAATGTATTATCATGAAAAAATGATTAAGACGGGATGGTCACACGGTGGATGATATTTTTCAACACCCTGCGGCCAGCTCCAAAGTAATCACTGATATAATAAAGAGACAATGCGATGGCCCATATGTGGATGACATTTTCAAACACGGTGCGGCGAAACAAAAAAAAAAACCCCTAACTTATCTAAAACTTAACTTATCTTAATCGATTTGATACAAGATGATAGGTTCGACTCTTCGTGAATAACAATTACCAACCTCCCTGCGGCCAGATATAAATGTATCATCAAGAAAAAATGATTAAGAAGGGATAGTCATAGGGTGGATGTTATTTTTCCACCACCCTGCGGCCAGATCCAAAGGAATGATTGATATTAATATACAACAATATAATGGCCCAATGATGGATGGCTGTCTAAGACACACTGCGGAAAGATTAAAAAAATAAACCATAGGTATATTCTCTACGTGAATGACAATTTTCAGCCGCTCTGCTTCAAGATCTAAATTTATTATCAGGAAATAAATATTAAGATGGGATGGTCACATGGTGAATGATATTTTCCAACACCCAGTGGTCAGATCCAAAGTAATCATTGATATAAAAATAAGACATTGTGATAGCCCATAGGTAGATAACATTTTGAGACATGGTGCGGCCAGATACAAAATAAAAAAACACTAACATATGCAAAATCTAACTTATCTTAATCTATCTGATACAAAGATGATTAGTTCGTCTCTTCGTGAATAACAATTTTCACGCTACTAGTGGCCAAATCTAAATTTATTAACAGGAAATAATGATTAAGATGGGATGGTCACACGGTGGATATTTTTCACCACCCTGCGGCCAGATCCAAGGTCAGGTACGACGAAAAAACACAAACACGACTGGAATGTCCACATGCCGGATTACGTTTTTCACCAATACTGCCTAAAGTTCCATTGGAATCAGTAATATACATACACTACATTGGATTTTATTAAGGTGATGTCGTTTTTCACACACCACGTAGCGTGATAACAAAGGAATTACTTTCGAGGTATTTGTATAAAATTAGTACAAATGACATGAAAAAAAAATACTTTTCTGGCCTTAAACTGCTCTCATTTTAATTATTGCTGTTTATAAATAAGGCTAGACACACGAAGTATAAACTATTATGTTGTTAAATTCAATCACATTTATAACTTCAGCAAATGAACATGATGAAACGAAAATATACTATATGGAATTACATAAAGTTAAACTATATTCCGAAGGCAGTAAAGGAATATTAATTTAAATAAATTCAATCCTTATTATAAACTATCTATTTCTGTTTGGCGACCGCTGAACACAGCGGGTCATCGTCATGTGGTGGGCGCTTCTTCAAATTCTTTTACATATGAATCAACCGCTCTTCACACAGCCTAGCTAGTATGAGTAATCTAACAGACTAACGATTTCATATTCAGATTTATTTACCAGAAAATCTACGTATTTAATTAACAAAATATCACGATGATGGGAAGCCTCTTGGTGGATCATGATTTTTACTCACTATGAGACCGGACCAAAAAGATTACTCAGGAATTAGTTTATAATTACTACAACGTTACTATCGTATTTACTTTAAGACAAAAAACGAATATCACTTCAAATAAATTAAATATTTATTATAAACTATCTATTTATGTTTGGCGACCACTGAAAGCAGAAGGGGTGAGAGTGACGATAAATATTTTAGTGTCATTGTCACGTGGAGGGCGCTTCTTCGAAAACATTTATACATGTATACGTTCGTAACACAGGCGAACATATACGAGACAAAAAACTACATAAATCACTGTAAAATCTAACTTATCTTTATCGATTTGATACAAAGATGATGGGTTGGACTCGTGAATAACAATTTTTACCCTACTAGCGGCCAGATAAAAATGTATTATTATCATGAAAAAATCATTAAGAAAGGATGGTGTCATAGGGTGGATGTTATTTTTCCACCGCCCTGCGGCCAGATCCAAAGGAATCATTGATATTAATATACGACAATATAATGGCCCAATGATGTCATGTGACAGGCTGTCTAAGACACAATGCGGAAAGATTCAAAAAATAAACCATAGGTATATTCTCTACGTGAAAGATAATTTTCAACCGCTCTGCTTCAAGATCTAAATTTAATATCAGGAAATAATGATTAAGATGGGATGGTCACACGGTGGAAGATATTTTTCGCCACCCTGCGGTCAGGTACAAAAAAAACACAAACACGACTATGGAATGTCCACATCTCGAATTATGTTTTCCACTAATCCTGCCTAAAGTTTTATTGGAATCAGTGATATACATACACTACATTGGATTTTATTATGGTGATGCTGTTTTTCACACACCATGTGGCGTGATACAAAGGAATTACTTAAGAGGTATTTGTATAAAATTAGTACAAATAGACATGAAAAAAAATACTTTTCTGGCCTTAAACTGCTCTCATTTTAATTATTGCTGTTTATAAATAAGGCTAGACACACGAAGTATAAACTATTATGTTGTTAAATTCAATCACATTTATAACTTGAGCAAATGAACATGGCTATAATATATTATAATGGAATTACAAACAGTGAAACTATATTCCGAAGGCAGTAAAGGAATATTAACTTAAATAAATTAAATCCTTATTACAAACTATCTATTTCCGTTTGGCGACCGCTGAAAGCAGCGGGGGTGATGAGAGTGATGATGGACATGGTAGCGTCATCATCACGTGGTGGGCGCTTCTTGAAATTCTTTTACATATGAATTAATCACTCTTAACACAGCCTAGCTAGTATGAGACTTTAAACTGTATAATCAGATACTTTTATTTCTAATTTCAAACCTAATCACACGAGTATTCTAACAGACTAATGATTTCGTATTCAGATATTTAACAAATAATTACATATTTAATCAATATAATACTCCGGTGATGGCTTGCCTCTTGGTAGGTGATGATTATTACTTACCACGAAACAACAACAGAAAGATTACTTAGAGATTAGTGTCTAATTTGTACAAAGTTTATTTACATCAAGACAATAAACAAATATGCCTTTAAATAAATTAAATCCTTATTATAAACTATCTATTTATGTTTGGCGACCGCAGAAAGCAGCGGGGGTGAGAGCACTGAACTACACTACTCTCATCATTACAAGAATTACAGTATATATATATATATATATATATATATATATATAACCATGGACACATGAAGTATATAACATTACGTTGTTAATTTTTAAACACTTATTCAATTCAGCAATTCAACATGGCTCACAAAAACGGAAACAATTTAATACGAAACTACATAACTTTAAATAATACATCGGTAGCCGTAAACGGCATATAGTTTAATGTAATTAAAACCTTTATTGAAAACTATAGTTTTATTTTTGGTGACTGCTGAAAGCAGGGGGGGTGAGAGTGACGATAGATATTTTAGTGTGTCATGTGGTGGGCGCTTGTTCGAACACATTTATATATGTATACGTTACTCATAACACAGGCGAACAAATACAGGACCAAAAACTACATAATAAATCACTGTAAAATCTAACTTATCTGATCAATCTAATCAAATGTAATCAATCTGATACAAAGATGATTAGTCCGTCTCTTCGTGAATAACAATTTTCACGCTACTAGCAGCCAGATCTAAATGTATTATCATGAGAAAATGATTAAGGTGGGATGGTCACACGGTGGATGATATTTTTCAACACCCTGCGGCCAGCTCCAAAGTAATCATTGACATAAAAAAGAGACGATGTGATGGCCCATATGTGGATGACATTTTCAGACACGGTGCGGCCAGATATAAAAAAAAAAATAGTAAAACCTAACTTATCTTAATCGATTTGATACAAAGATGATGGGGTCGTCTGTTCGTGAATAACAATTGCCAACCTCCTTGCGGCCAGATATAAATGTATTATCAAGAAAAAATGATTAAGAAGGTCATAGGGTGGATGTTATTTTTCCACCGATCATTTGAGTATAAATCAACTATCAAATCAAAACATAAAATAAAATGAATCCTCCGATCCCACAATACTACTCAAATCATAACAGAAATTTCTGAAAAGAAATAATATTTATCACAAGATGAATCACTATAAACATAACATAAGATTATTTTCTTGTAGTGTAATTTCAGTAATTGTCTGCAGCTCACTAGAAAAAAAATTGTACAACTTAGGGAAACTGATAATAATACACCACTAGCGATTAAATGACTAAAATTGGTTGCCAATATTAGATCATTGGTTGCCAATCACGAAAAAGTAAAGCATTTTGGAAATTCGACATCATGTGCAAATGTAAGCTGGTGACCGCTGAAAGCAGCGGAGTGAGAGTGATGATGCACATCATCGTCGCGTGGTGAGGCACCGCTTCAATCCCTTCTTCACACATGTGGATTTCTCATAACCCAATCTAATTAATCTGTGTCGAAGTTTTTCATCCACATTGCAACGAGATCCAAACGAAAAAATCTAGCATTTCAGTAAAAAATCAACTATAAAATCAATACAGGAAATAAAAATAACCTCCAATCCCACAATACCCAAATCAAAACAGAAATTTCTGAGGAGAAATAACATTTTACACAAGATGAATCACTATAAACATACTTAAAGGTCATTTCCTTGTAATGTAATTTCAGTAATTGTCCACGGTGCACAGGAAAAAAAATCGTACGATTTAGGGAAACTGATAATACACCAGCAGCGATAAATGACTTCAAATTTATTACCAATAATAGATCCTTATTATAAAGTATCTTTTTATGTAAAGTAAAATATAAAAGTAAACCATTCCCATTTCAGAATTCTAACATCACATGCAAATGTAATCTGGTGACCACTGAAAGCAGCAGGGGTGAGAGTAGCGATGCACCAAAGTGTCATTGTCAAGTGGTGGGCACCACTTAAATCCCTTTGGTGGGCCCCTTTTAAAAATCACTTCACCTCACATTTCTATTTCTCATAACCCAATCAAACTACTCTGTGACGGTTAACCACAAATTCAATACTTAACCATTCTAAATTGGACAATAATCTTAATCTAATCGCTAATAGAATATTTGTTCTGTATTCATCACAGATAAACTACTTAACATTCTCATTACTTACCACGCTGCTCCCGTAGAGTGAGTAGTAGTATTTACTATTTGTATATCTGTCATTATCATGGTTCGTGGTATCAACCTCAATCATAAAATTATGATAGTATATGCTACCCAAAGGAGACCATACACAGAAATAAAATAATCAGCTTTTGCCCAGTCTCGATCCCCACTGCAGACACCAATAATATGATTCCCTGAAAGAAATGAAAATGCACATCTGTATTAAAAATGCTGAAAGAAAATTACTGAGGTTAGGATTGTTTATATTTTAATATCAGTATGAGTATATGAATAAACGAGTAAGAGGGATGCACAACCTAATCTGCCCTTCCTTGTAAAATTATTCTATATTTTAAACATATAATGCTCCACTGTACATATGATGATATAAAAATTCATATTCATATTCAGTATGATTGTAGGCTATATTCAACTGCCTACAATGATCAATATAACATTACATAATCCAACAGACATAAAACAGAAACAGTTACCTTCTGCTGCAAATAGTTTACAACTTTTATTTGTAAATATAATCATGTGAAACATTGTTTCATATCCAGTAAGAGTATAGGCTAACTGGCAACTGTCTGGAATGATTAATTTTAAATTAAGGAATGTAGCAGTAAATTACATACTGTTGGAACAACATATAACTTCCCTTTGTAAATATGATAAACATGAGACATTCAGTGTCATACCTGATATGATTGTGAGCTTAATTTCCACTGCCTACAGTGAGTAATATTAGATTATAAACGGTAAGCATACAGTTGCATCTTGCTACATAAATTTTTACACTTTCATTTGTAAATATAATGAGATATGACATATCATTATACTAGTGTATATATATATATATATATATATATATATACACACAACTAGCAAATCGTCCACATGTGGAAATTGCAGTGTTAACGAAAAGTGCAGATATCGACGACTCGTTTGTACTGGTTCACTAGCTATGTTAATGAACTATGGGAAATGACTGACACAGCTGCAAGTGTTCTCTCCGGGGATGAGTTTTCCACTCACCGACAACACATCCATCAAAAGACTTAACATACCAACAAGAAAAATGGAATAACCCCACACAGGATGACATTTTTCATCCAACCTGTGGCCAGATCCAAAGGAATCAGTGACCTCTATGTAGATGACTTTTTTCACTCACCGCGATCACATCCAACAAAAGATTTGACATACCAACAAGACAACAGAATGACCCATGGAGGATGACATTTTTCAACCAGCCAGCAGTCACATTCAAAGGAACCATACCAACCAGACAATGGAATGACCCCACGGTGGATGACATTTTTCATCCACCCTGCGACCAGATCCAAAGGAAAACAATCGAGCATTTGAATATAAATCAACACAAAATAAAAATGAATCCTCCGATCCCACAATACTCATATCATAACAGAAATTTCTGTGGAGAAATAACATTTTTCACAAGATGAATCACTATAAACATAATTAAAGATCATTTCCTTGTAATGTAATTTCAGTAATTGTCCAATGCACACTAGAAAAAAAAATCGTATGACTTAAGAAAACTGATAATAATACTCCAGTAGCAATAAATGAGAACAAATTGATTACCAATAATAGATCCTTATTATAAATATCTTTTTATGTAAAGTAACAGACAAACTTAAACCACGTAAACTTAAACTTGTAAATCACGTGCAAACGTAATCTGGTGACAGCTGAAAGCAGTGTGGGTGAGATTGGCATTGCACCAAAGTGTCACCATCACGTGAAGGGCACCTCTTCAAACCCTTCTCACATTTCCATTTCTCATAACCCAGTCTAACTAATCTGTTACAATTAACCATAAATTCAATACTTGATCGTTCTAAATTGATCGATAATCGTTCTTAATGTAATTGCTAATAGAATATTTGTTTCATATTCATCAACAGATAAACTACTTATCATTCTCATTACTTACCATGCTCCTCCCATAGTGAGTAGTATTTACTATTTATACATTTTTCATTACCATGGTCCTTGCTATCAACTTCAATCAAAAAATTATGACAGTATACGATATTGTAGGGGACCATACAGAGAAAGAAAATAATACAATCAGTTTTTGTCCTGGTCTCAATCCCAACTGCAGATGATTCTCTGACAGAAAAGAAAACGCACATCTGGAGTAAAAATCCTGAAAGACAATTACTGAGGTTAAAATTCGTTAAGTTTAAATATCAGTATGAGTATATGAATAAACGACTAAGAGGGGTGCACAACCTTACCTGAACTTTCTTGTAAAATTATTCTCTACTCTAAACATATAATGCTCACTGTATATATGATGATATAAAAATTCATATTCATATCAAATATGATTGATGTGAATATTCAACTTCTTGAATTGATTAATATAAGATTACTTAATGTAGCATTTTCATTTTTCTGCAAATATTTGTAAATATAATCATATGAAACATTGTTTCATACCCAGTAAGATTGTAATCTAACTCGCAACTGTCTGCAATGATTGTTAAATTAAGAAAGGTAGGAGCAAGTTGCATTCTATTAGAAACATTTTAACACTTCTCTTTGCATATAAGATATATTATATATATACTAGATAACCAGTTAGAAACGTGGAGATTTCTACTGGTGAACTAAATCGGAATCACCTCTCTGGATCACATCCAGAGTTGTAACTCGGGAATTTATTCCCACCCAAGGCTGACTTGAAAGTCAAATATGGAAGGTCTTTTAAGAAAAAATCCACCGTCTGGTAAATACCAGAGGAGGCTGCACTCGGATCCGGTGGGCAGCTGCTTAAAAGATAACAATGAATCGGAGCGTTTGGAAACACCCAAAAACAACACAACTTCAAAATTGAGGATAAGAAACAAGCAAATAAACTACATTGCCACTCACAACATTAATTTTCTAACTCAACCCGGCAAACTAAAAACTCTAACAGACATAATGGACAAACAAAATATCCTAATCGCAGGACTTCAAGAAATGAGAAACACCGATCGAGAGCCGTTTGAATCTCAGGGTTACAGAATTTACAAAGGAATCCCCAGGAAAAATGTGATGAAGAATTGCCCACAGTTCGGAACAGGATTTGCAATCAATCTTAAAATAATTGACTCAGTCGTAGAATTTAAGTCTTACTCCCCCAGGATTTCAACCTTAACCCTAAAATCAGCCAATAAATTCTACACCATAATAAATGTCCATGCTCCCACCAATGACAAAAAATCTTAAAAAAGATAGAGAAGAGATGGACAAATTCTGGGAACTTCTTGACCAAACTGCAAACAACATAAATAAGACCCACACAAAGATTTTAATAGGGGACTTTAATGCCCAACTTGGTAAAGAACGAAGATATCGTGATATTATCGGAAAATGGGTTGCCCAAAAGAAAACTAACAAGAACGGCCAAAGACTTGTCGAATTTTGCAGAAACCATAATATGATCTCAAAATCCACCTATTTTATGAGAAAACCAAACAAATTTAAGACTTGGAAACACCCAGATTGGAAAAAATGAGAATGGCAACTGGATCATGTTTGCATGGACCGGAATTATCACAAGGAGATTTATAATGTAAAAGTCTTGAGAGGAACAGATACTGGATCGGACCATTACTTAATTAAAGTTAAAATAAAATTCACCCCGCATAAAAAGAAAAAATCCCAACCTAAAAACAAAAGAGCTTATGATCCACATAAATTAATAAACAATGCCATCTTTGAAGAAACAACAAAAAAAATCAAATTAACTAATAATTTAAAAGAACTGACATCCCAACTGAAAGAAATAGCTGAAGAACTAGCCCCTATAAACCCAAGAAAAAAACACCAATGGTGGAATGAAGAATGTGACAAAGCAGTCAAAGACCGACACCGGGCTTGGATCAACCACCAAACCCAGAAAACTGAAGAATCTAACCATGAATTCACCAAACAAAGGAAAATAACTCAGAAAATTATAAGAGGAACCAAACGACAAGCCCAAAAAAACTTGATTCAGCAAATAGAAGAAAGTTCCAAGAAAACTAATTTCCGAGACTATTATAAAATTTTTGGTCAGGCTCTTCAAAGATATGAACCACCCACCCTTATGCTGAGAGGAAAAAAAGGAAATATGGCCCACACCAATAAAGAAAATGCTGAAATTTTGGCAGAAACCTTCAATAGACTCCTCAACTGTGACGACCCCCCAGAGCTTTTTGAGATTGACACAAACTCCAGTTAAAACTTCACCAGTAAATATCAACCCGCCAACAATTCAAGAAGTTCTCGCAGCCTTAAATGAAATAAAAAACTACAAAGCAAGCAGAGAAGACCAGCTTTTCGCAGAACTCTGGAAACACTCATCAGTTTATTCAGTCAAAACTTCCCTACATCTATGCCTCGTGAAAATATGGAATGAAGAAAAACTTCCAGAACACTGGACCACAGCCCTCATCCATCCATTACATAAAAAAGGGGATAAAACTAATCCGGAAAACTACAGAGGCATATCTCTCCTGGATTGCACATACAAAATCCTGTCGAGAATCATATACAACCGATGCAAAGACCAACTTGAACTGGAACTTGGGGAATACCAAGGGGGATTTAGGCCATGGAGAGGTTGCCCGGAACAAATAATATCCCTAAAACTTATGATGGACTTATATAAAAGACGGAAAAAACAACTAATAATCACCTTTGTCGACTAGGGCCTATGATTGTATACACCGACCATCCATGCTGAATATTCTGAGAAACCTGGGCCTTCACCCTAAACTCGTAAACATGATAAAATTAACTTTAACCAATACCCAGTCCAGAGTGAAATTCAGAGGTGAACTCTCTCAACCCTTCTACATAAAAACTGGATTGAGGCAAGGAGACCACTCACCACTCCTTTTTAACTGCGCCCTCGAATTTGTCATGAGAAAATGGTATGAAATAAATCCCAAAAATATAAAAATGGGTACTAAGAAAAACTCCATCACACTAAATTGCCTAGGATTTGCAGATGACCTCGCTCTTTTAGCAAATAATATTCAAGAAGCCAAAACACAAATCATGAGCCTTCAAAACCTAGCACAAAAGATAGGGCTTCATATCTCTTTCGAAAAAACTGAACTAATGGCCATAGATCCTCTGGTAATAGAGCACATTACAGTAAACAATCAGAAAATTAAAATAGTAAAACAATTTAAATATCTAGGGGAAATAATAACTTATAATTTAAATGAAAAAGTGACATGGCAAAACAGGACAAATAAAATGATTAAATCCCAAAAATTAACTTGGTCAACATATAACAAAAAATGCCTTTCTGCTAAAACAAAACTTAAACATTACAAAACTGTAGTACAGCCAGAAGTCACCTACGGAAGCGAGACCCTTTTCAAAATCACTCAGAAAAACCGAATTGAAAAAATTCTGAAAATAGAGAGGAGAATTGTCAGAACGTGTATCAATAAAAAACACCAAAAAGAAGGCCAATGGTGGATTGTGCCAAATGAGGTGGTGTATCGAGAAATAGAGCCTGTTACTGATACTATGCGGAAAAAAAGAATCTCTTTCTTCGGTCATCTCATAAGGACACCGGAAACAAGACTGTCAAGAAATATCATTGAAAAGCTCTGGTTCCAAAAGCTAGAAGTAGGATGGATCAAAGAAATTAGAGAAGATATGAAACAATTGGGAATTTCCCTGACTGACCTACAGAATAAAACTGGAAAAATTACAAAGCTAAAAGATAAAAGCATTAGATTTAAACAAAAGACAGACAACGACAAAATACAACGAAGAGGGTGTTTACGGATGAAGAAAAGAAAGCAAGATCTGAACGGATGAAGAAATACTGGGCAGCTCGAAAGAGTAAAATAACACGCTTTTCTCAGAAAAGATCCAACTAAAATTGACTTAAGTGGTCCCCATGTTGGCCGTAAAAGCATAATAATAATATATATATATATACACGAGACATTCAGTTTCATACCCATTATGATTGTGGGCTAAATTTCTGCTGCCTACAATGAGTAATATTAGATTATAAAAGGTAGCAGACCTTTGTTGCATTTTGCTACAAATATTTTAACACTTCCATTTGTAAATACAATATGAACTATCATTATACTAGTATATATATATATAATATTAGTTTTAATGATAAATAAAAATGCAACTCTGTTCATTAATGAAGTCAATGGGACACAGATAGTAAGTTATACTTTACATTAACTTCTAGCCAATAAGGTTTCACAAAAATTAAACATTATTTTGATCAAGTACATATTATAACCTCTTAAATCACTTAAATCCATTCTGATAAACTCAGCCACGTATCCTTACATGCCAAAAGAAAATATCTAAGAAAATATTCTATATTGAAACATAAATAAAAAATTTAATGACAAGATATGGTATATTAAATACCAAATTTACAATGAAAATAATCATTTTCTGCCCACCAAAAAATGGATAATGAACCTACCTCGTTAACATTTAAGCTGCTGTAATCAGCTCCTTTCTTAAGTTGTTTACAGGAGGCTCAGGAAACAATTTATCATCCAACAGTAAAAATGCAAAAATCCATGAAGTGATGTCTTGTGGTAAGGATTTACGTGATTGTACTGTAAATTTCAGTTATCTGTGTGACCATCTACGATGAACCCACAGATGCCAAAAAATCATTAGTCAGTTAACTCAAAGTCACCAGGGTGAAAATGATCTCTTCTTGAATACCAGAAAAGATGAATCAAAATATACACAAATTAATCTATCAAAAACTGTATAAAAACACACACTAAAAAACATAATTCTCAATGCAAGAATCTATTTCTAAGAAGAATATAAGCATTGTGTTGTAAATATAGGATCACAACCAATCTCGCACACAAAGACCTTGCAGTGTTAAACTGTACAATGATCAACGACTTGTTTGCACAGGGAGACCTAGCGGTGTTAACGAACTGTGTGAGTTGACTGACACAAAAAAAGGTGGTCTCATGGTGGATGACTTTTTTCACCAACCGCGACCACAACCAAAGAAAGAATCGACATACCAACACGACAATGGTAAGACCCCATGGTGAATGACATTTTTCACCCACCCAAAGGGTTTAGAAGGGATATACATTTAAAATAGAAATCTATCAGTTAATCATGTACTGTTACTGATGATCCTACATTATAATTATTATGACAGTTTCCCTAAAAAAAAATTCCCTGATTTCTGAGATTAATACTAAGTTTTTATGCTGTAACTTCTTTTTTTATAATAATATCAAATCAAAGACAGTTTATAAAAGGTCTGGATATTTCTCTGCAGTATGTAGTATTTAATATTTCTATGCTATGTTATTGTGAAGAGCTTCAGATAAAATTAATATGCTTAAGGGTTCATAACATCTTTATAAAACAAGACAATATAAACAGTTAATTTTTTATTAATTTATAAATCTTCTTTTGTTATTTCATTCACAAGAATATTATGAATATATTTTCTATAAATAAATTACTGAAACATTTTAAAAGTTCAAATTAAAGGAGAAGATGGATAAAAGTCCACAATCGTAGTTACAAGTTTTCCTAGAATAGACAATATTTTGCATTTCTAAGTTGTTATACCTTACCCGCATCAACTATAATTACTTATTTTACTATTTCATTAGAAGAACCAACACCTTTAGGCATTTTTTTTGAAAAATTTTCTTTTCTTTTATTAGGGTTTCATTGATCAATGATTCTGATATTACTGAGTCTTCTTTTCAATTTTAGTCTGATCATGTACATAATCTGTAACACTGGACAATTACTAATCAGATTCATGACCAACATCAATTTCTAAATGATTATCTTCATCCTATTTGAATTAGATCTCAATTTTCTCTAAATTGGTCTCAACTGAAATCTACTGATTTTACCTGTTTAAAATTGTTCAGTAATAAAAAACATTTTTAAGGCTACAGGAATCAACAGTAAAAAATAGCCTACTCTTAAGAATATGAGTACTCATTAGTTGTCAGCATATTACAACTCATTGTTTGATTTATACATAGCATGCTAATGGTTAGCAATAACCAGGAAGGTGAACAAGTATTAACAATTGTCAGTATTACTTCATTTAGAAGGTAAAATTATCTTATTGCTTAAAGCTGAAGCTTCATATTGAGATAACAAAAAACTATACATGATGGTAGCAATTCATTTTGAAGAAAATAGTTTTTAAACAAAGGAAATAATGACTCTTACCTTTGAGTGTTTTTCATGTTCAAATCTAATGACAAAGATACTTATCTGATGCGTAATGACTGCATCTCTCTCATCCAGTATTTCAACAGGATGTAAAGTCATATTTCTGTTGTTTACAGGAGGTAGTTAAGAATTACTGAAATTGATGGTATACCCATTAGACAAGACCTAGAACGTTTTCAACCGGGAAAGGTGGCATGAAACCAATATTAGTGGTTGGATATTGTTCGACTAACAGACAAAGTCAATGACCGACCAAATTACAAGGGTCAAAAAGTAGATTCTACTCAGAAATTGTCTTCAATAGTAAATGTTTTTTTGTTAGATAAACAATGTGTTCTCCAGATACAACGTATTAGATAAATTTGTTGAGTCTTTATGAAATTTTTAAGGTTGTAAAAGAGTGTCGGTTTAAGTTAAAAATATTTATAACTCTATTTCTTTGCTGACTTTATGTATTTGTATTGTAATAATATAAAACATAATACTACATACGTACTTTAATTCTGAATCGCATACTGTGATATACATGTGTATTTAAGCATGGGGGCGGGTCTCTTTGCAAGTTAATTGGTATGTTACATTTTCAGTAGATAATAACATTAATAAAAATTTGTAATCTATATAAGGTATGGAATAAATACATAGAAAAATGTAATACTAAATATATATAACTGAAAAACCACCACCATTAAACACAATAACAGAGAACCTAAAAACCTAACTCAAATTGTCGACTTCCGCGGATCCCGCATCATCAGTCGGTACATAATTCTATAATTACTTCAACAAATAACAAAAACGAAATGAACTTAAACATTCGGAAAACAAAACATTAACAACAGAAATTTTAACATGACTGGACTGCCATTACTGGAACGATGTAAATTTAAAACGTCACATATCTACGTTCGTACATATTGTTGCCAACTGCTACAACCCACTATATGTTTAATTAAAATATCATCGTTAAATACGATCTGTTCGTTCACCATTTCATACCTTTTTTAGATTTATAAATATAATATTGTTCAAGTATTATTCATTATTTTTAATGTTATTACAAATTTACAAAATTTCTAAAATGTTTTTACTATCAATATTATGCTTACATTGCAACAAACGATCGGGTGACAGACACACCTTTCTTTATTTTTACTATAAGCATTGTAATGTCCCTTAAACATTTTTTTTAAAGGATTTTTTACTTTTACAAGTATACATTTTATTGCATTCATTTCATTTAATTTTATATATATTACCCTTAAATCCTTTCCATCACTTTTATTATTGTTATTCCTTAAATATTTTATAATGTAAGTATTTGGTTTTTTGTTATTTTTACATTTATTTTTTCATAAACATTAATAATGTTTTCTGTTAGTTTATTTGTAATACTGTATTCTAAGAAAAAAACTATTACTAAATATCTGTGTTATTTTCTTGTAATTTTGTAAAAATTTCATGGTACTTTAAACTATTTTTTATATTCTTTTTCTACAATTTTATCATTGAAATCATTAAGTACTAAGTACTGCTATTTGTTTTATTTTTTCTTTATCTTTTTTGAGTTTATTTCATATTATTTGGATAATGGTATAGCTTTAAAAATCAGGTTTTTAAATGTACCATTTTTTGTGGCCTTGGGTGATTAGAATTTACAAGTATTTTAATACTATTAGTTAAAAAAATTAAAAAATTAAAATTTAATTTTCAAAAAATTTATTTTTCTGTTCTTTTCAATTTTGCATGACAATTTTAAATACTCATTATAATTATTAAGTTTATTTAAATGATCAAATTTACATTATTTATAACTGGATTATATGCGACAACATTTCTTATCCTTAATAGTACTTGGTGTGTACTCAATATACCATCAACTATAATACTTGCAAAATATTGTATAAAAAGACATAATTGCAGAAGTAGGTGAACCCATAAGTAATCCTTCTGTTTGTGAATAAAATTAGTTCTCATACTCAAAGTAATTTCAAAGATAAATATTCCCTTCTGGGGTTTCTTTTATATTATTTTTTTATTATTTCTATTGTTTTATCAACTGGTATATTAGGGTATATGTTTGTGATGATGACATGACTTACAATTTTAGTGATAACTAAAACTTACTTATGACTTTATAACCAACCATTTTTAACACAATATTTATATTTAAGATTCATTTTTATTTTTAATAATTTTAGCTATAAAATATGCAGGCGCTATTTTAAAATTTATGAATGGTCTTATAGGATTATTTATTTTATGTAACTTTATATATACATATATTTCTTGTTGTAAGAATATAGTTATGAAAAGATGTAGTTATGAAAACATGCTTGTACTAAAGTGATAGTTATTACATGTACAGAGAATTCACAAGTTTCATGATATTTACTTTGCCTAAGAATGGTCTAAAATGTGAATTCTTAATATACTTGTTCTGTAAGTATAATAGAATGTTACTAAAAACTCTTAAGTAAAATACTGTTAATTATAAAATTATTGAAAATTCGGACCATGTTTACTCTTTTATACTTGTGCCATTTTTAAGAATAAATCTAACAAATCAAAATAATCAACAGAATAAATGTGTAAATTAATGATATAATTGTTGGTAAAATAAAACAAAAAATTTTATCTTTACATTGTCATAATGTTCTTTAATACTATTTTCAAAAGCCCAATTAGCCAATGTAACCTTATTCATACTTCTTGCAGATAATTCATTGTTTTTTCATTTACAATTTATCATTATTTTCAGTAAACTGTTCTATATTATTATCAAATGATAAAGCAATTGTAATTAAAATATAAACTGATGGATGGTATTAATGATGTAAAAGTTGTTTTCATCCTAACAAAAAAAATAAATTATAATAATGAAGCAATAAAACAAATGTTATAATTAAAACTAACAATAATAAAATAACTGCTCAAAATATCAAGTGGTTTTTTCTTTCAATTGGTTTAAATATTAATTCCAATTCAAGATTTAACTACTGATACAAATTTACAGTTTTATAAATAGTTGTAATGGATGCAAGCTGATTTGAATAACTACATAGTTTTAAAGAAAACTATAATTGATTTAAAGATAATGACCAAAAGAATCAAATACTTAATGTTTGTGGTTGTGTTTTACATGTTCATTCTTTAAAGATACATCCTGTTGACTGATGTAGAATATTGTACAATTGGAGCAATTCAGTTTAAATATTTCATTATTATTATAGTTTTTTGGTGACTAAGCTGTGAATAAGTTTATTTTGTTTTTTGTTCAAAGGAGTTATTTATTGTTCATGTATGATAATTTATTTGTATTTTATTTCATTTTTAATTCATGTCTCATGAAGAAAGAATCAAAATCACAGAATTTATTTGTTTATAGTCTGGATTTAAGAAAAATAAATACAAAAGTAAAAATCCTTTTCCAAACTCTATGATGGTTAAATAAAAATGATTGAATGGTAAACATAATTGATGAAGTGAGTCATCATTCTCTGTTTCATTACGATGACTTATTTTTCTAAGGTCCAGTGGTAATGAAGTCTAGTGGAGGTCACATTTTCATGTGAAGCACCCATACTGATGTTACCTATTATTTAAATTTTTCTCATAACATTTTTAGAGATCAGTATGAAATAAACACTGATTACCCGATTAACTACCAATGTTGTGTAAACAAACTTTTTCAAAAACATTTTTTCTTTTCAATTTCTACAAAATTTTTCACATTGTACTATTTGCCTTTATTTTCTTAGGTGTTAATCACATAATTATAGGTTTTTAATTTGCAGATTTATTTGCATATCAACTTACTGTATTTTACAAGATCATGTAACACCTTGTGTAAAGATGTATAATGATCATGATGTGCTTGTTAAAAATAGTATTTCTATTTTATTTGCTTATTTGTGTGTTGTTTTTATTCTTCAGTTCGTGAAAATTATTTTTTTTGAAGACTGGTTGCTAAAAATAATGGTGTGATTACACAACTTTGTTTGTAGAGTGATGAATCACACACTAGGTGTGCAATATTGCTTTTTCCCCTACTCTCCTGACCCAGACATACAATGAAGTAAAGGAGCCTCCCCACCTACTGGCAATAGGTCTGGCATGGCAGGTCGGCCCCTCGATTGACAATCCCACCTCCAATACCCAGGAAGGGTTAACCGGGCCCAACTATGTCGTTAAAAGACTGGGAATCAGTCTTTTCATATGCCTGCCTCTAACACTGGGGAGGGGAACCAGGCCAGACTACGTCGTTCCCAGAACCCCACCCAGTGGCCGGGACTCTGTCTTTATTTTATTCCCACCTATTCTCCCATGGAGTTCCTAGCTGTTCATTGGAACCGGTGCACTTAAGCATACCGGCCCTCATGACTGGGGCATCCACCTGTCCCTAAACTTGTGTTCCCTTCTCCAAGCCTCCATGCCTTCGGTCCTCAACTCTTCCATCGCAAATGAATCCACCAGCCTCCAATTCTCTGACAAAGCTAACACATATATGGTACAAGGAGCCTGGGTGTCAAGCCACCACACTAGCCCTAGCCCTAGCCCTCTAATCTCTCCATTCAGTACATCGAAAAAAGGTGTGTTCAGCTGTGTCTTCAGCATGCCAATACATGCAATTGGGAGAATCGCGTCCGACCCTAGTGGCAATCTGATATGCTCGCCCCCACGGGTCACTGTCTAAATCTTGGCAAAGCTCAAGCCATTTTCTCCCCTTTGCACATTTAATTTCATAGTTGAGCAGCCCCCTTCTGGCCAAAAAAGCCTGTGCCGCAGCCTCGTATTCCGGACCACCATTCAGTCTAAGCCTTTGTTTCCTTCGCTTTATCTTTGGAAAATTCGCCTAAGCTCGGCTATCTTATCAGACCACCAATAAGCCGACCGGAAACCCCTAACTTGAGCCGGTATCAACTCCATTTCTTCCCTAATAATGTCCTGAAGCAAGCTTGGCTTAGGTTTGTTGACATCTCTAATTCTCATGACATTTGTAATAATAGTAGAGATCTGAAGCTGCGTTAATCTCTGTGGTGTCATTCGGCAACTGGCTGTGCCCGAAGGGTCAGCTATCTCCAGAATAGTAGCAAGGTGATCACTCGCAGTCTCATCAGGCAACACCCGCCAGGAACACGCGTTGTGATTCCACAGTCCGTCCAATATGATCAGGTTCAGAACTCATGAGTGACTTCTGACCTCAATCGTTGGGGTGGCATCGTTTATATAGTATAACCCTACTACAGATTGAATAAATTCGGCGAGCACCTCTCCGCGGTGGTTAGAGTATAAACTTCCCGCCACCACAGCTTTGCAATCGAAATCCCCCATAAGAATAATCTTCTTGGGGGACCTGACGACTATTTCCTGCAATCTGCCTAAAAATAACTCGTACTCGCGCAAATCACAATTAGGGATGATGTAAGTCTCGACAATAACGACTTCTGCAAACTCAACTACGATATAACCTCGTTCTCGACTGAATAACTGACAACCTAGACTTCCACTAACGTTCTGATGGTTACATCACCCTCTGAATCCGCCCACCAGTCATTTCTGGCTGCCACGTATCTATTTGGTTCAGATGTAATGGAAAAATCCACCTGATACTTTCTCGCAAGAGAGTTGACAACGGTTGGCATTAGTAAGAATTATACTAATATTTTTTTGTGAGAGTGGCACGTCCAGCTTCCGGTGCGATGGTTGTGACTTCCGCAATTTAAACATGTAGTTGGTTCACGACATTCATTAGCCTTGAGGCCTCTGCCACCACAATTGAAACAATTCAGTTCTGTTAGGGCCACTGTAGTCCACACTCTGGTGACCGGTATCCCAGCACCTGTAGCAACATGCAGCATCATATCGTATGTAGACTCTTCAGTGGACCCATCTTACCCGGATACATTCTTCTGTCAACTTACGCGCCACCCTTTAGGACGTAATAACTGTCACGTATCTCTTGCATCCGGAGATACAGTCTTCATCTGATGTATACTGTTACTACATTCTGATCGTCACCGTCGCGAAAGCTTATCTATAAGTTCATCATCAGACCAATTTGCTGTGAGAATATTTCTTATTTCAGACTCTCACATCGACTATTTGCCTTAGCGGCGCCGAAATTTCTTTCACTAAGGATAGCCTGCAGTTCCATTTCATGTGTATTAATGAAACTATTCAAACTAGTGCCGCGATTCTGCCGCAGGACATACAGTGCGATTCCCAGCCGATTGGTCAAGTCCTTAAGATTTCCCGGTGGAGCATCCTTCTCTTCCACTGCTTCGCCCACTTCCATCCTTTGTCTTGTTTAGCTGCTGTAGGTACGTCTGTCTCAACCGCAGCCGCAGAAGTTGAATCATCTTCGTCCATAATTAATTTTGCTTCTCCTTACCACCAGTGAAGTTGGAAAAGTTTTTACGCGGCACCATAGTATTCAGCGCTCAATTCCGCGTAATCTGATATCCACACAATGAGATTCAGTGATCTTAAAAAAGAGGGGACGGAGTTATGTAAAAACTAAAAACTCAAAAACCGATTAAAAAAAAAAAGGGGGGGCGTCAATGAGTCGGATCAGATAGATCCGGGATACAATTGTACATGCACTGAGATTTAAACTGGTCAATTAGAACTGGTTATTGTATTAAGGGATTTTTTTTTTACAAATTTTTTTTGATTTCTCTAAAAAAATCCATAAAACGTTTTATCACTTGAAATTACTTAATTTTTTATTTGTACTGAAATAATTTTACTTAAAAACTATTAAAAAGATTTTATTTATATTTTGTTTGTTAATTAATATTTCTAAGACCTACTACAAAGCAACAGCAAGGTGAAACGTCTGCAAAAGAAAAGTTGCAGCAATAGTACATATTAAACGCAGGAATTATAGCTTTGCTTCAGTATTTTTAATTTAATACATGTCACATTGGTTAACTGTGCGCGTAGATAACGGTGCACATCATGTTAATCGTACGTAACCACGATCTAGTAATCAAATCCGTATAAAACTGTCAGTAAGTAATTAAAGTTACAGTAATAACCATCTATTACCTCGTAAATAGAATTATAAACCTTATAAAATACAGTAATAACCAACTATAACCCTCGTAAATAAACCTTATAAAATACTTTGTATATCACTTCATAGAAATTACACCGAACGCAATTTCCGCGTGTGGTTATATACCCTAGTTGTTTGAAGAGCACGCCTATTTGTGCTACGCAATGAACCTCTTCCAGAAATACAAGAGAATATGGGTATAGAAAGTGGTTCAGGAGGAAAGTGAAATAATTTGGCAACTGATTCTGGAGCCTGAAATAAGAACAAAAATTTCTACAAACATATGTCCAAAAACGCTTTGTTATCAAGTTAAAGGCTAGAGATTTCGCCCGGATTTCAGTTTCCCCAATGAATGAGGTCATACTGAAATTTTTAAGGCGTTATATAGGAGGGGGTAAACATGACTTTTCTTGACTTGAAAAATTGAATAATCCCTTAGTTTTCATGATATCCAATGTAACAGAAAAATTCGGTGAATTAAAACAAAAAAATTAAAGCAAAATTAGGTTTGGAATAAAATAATTTCGTTAAATGATTAATAAATCCGTAAATTTTATTATTGAAATTTATAGAGAATTTAATTCTGAGAAAATTGATGCAATAAAGTCTATGAAAAACTAAAAACAACTTATCAGGTCAAAAGTTAACAGAAGAATGAATGAATGCTGTTTTTAATTTAAAAATTAAAAACAGCTGTTTTAGTGTAATAAATTTAGACTAAAAATTGAAATACTTTTAATTTACTTAAAAAAGAATACTCACTGTGGATTATAATTGTACTAGCAATAAATGCTATAAAATTTCACCGATGCAGTTTTCAACTCGTTTTCTTACATATTCTGTTGCCAACCAAATCTTCGCATTCCTTGATGATGGAAGCAGCATTGCGAATGCAAGCCAGCAGTTAACGTGTGTTTGTGTGTCTACTTTTTGCTTGTATAGTTCGCATTTCAACCATTCCTATAAACAATAATGTAAGGTAGTGAGGTCCGGTAATCTAGGTGGCCCCCCCTCTATGTCCAGTCCATTAACCAGTAATTTTTTTTATCTAAGAATTGTCTTACTTCATTCGTGAAATGTGTTTGTGTTCCATCAAGTTGAAAAGTTCTTTTCACTAATGAGAAATTTACAAGCATTGTAAGAAATTCATTGTTAAAATATTCCAGGAAATTCCCCCCTTGACGTGACACGTTGACCTAGTATTATGAGAGGGCCTATTAATTACAGCTGTTTTTAATATTTACAGATTCGCAATATTCTTCCCATAAATTTGGCTATTTGTTGTTTATAAAAATAAAATTTTATTTTTTTTTTGTTTTTCATTTCCTTTTCACATCAATTTTCTCAGATTTAAATTCTCTACAAGTTTTGATAATAAAATGTTCGCATTTATTAGTCATTTAACAAAGTTATTGTACTTCAGACCTAAAAAACGTGTTTACCGTGACCGAATTTTTCTGATTTACGTTGGATATCGTGAAAACTAGAAGAGACAAAGTTCTGGGGTTTGTTTTATTCGATTTTTTATATCAAGAAACATAGAAACCACCAAGTTTACCCCAAATATAACGCCTTAAAAATTTCAGTATGAACTTACTTCATCGAAGAAACTGAAATCCGGGCGAAATTTTTCGGTAACTCGATAACAAAGCGTTTTCGGACATACGTTTGTATGAACTATTTTCTTTATTTCAAGCTCTATTATCAGTTCCCAAATTATTCCCCTTTGCTCCTGAATCCCTCTGTATAATAATATATACATATTTTACCCGTTTATTTACATATAGGTTGTCATATTATACATATGAGGAGGAATCGAATATTAAGATAGATGAACATAACGTTATTTCATATCTTTTTTTTTTTTGTCTTCAGTCATTTGACTGGTTTGATGCAGCTCTCCAAGATTCCCTATCTAGTGCTAGTCGTTTCATTTCAGTATACCCTCTACATCGTACATCCCTAACAATTTGTTTTACATATTCCAAACGTGGCCTGCCTACACAATTTTTCCCTTCTACCTGTCCTTCCAATATTAAAGCGACTATTCCAGGATGCCTTAGTATGTGGCCTATAAGTCTGTCTCTTCTTTTAACTATATTTTTCCAAATGCTTCTTTCTTTATCTATTTGCCACAATATCTCCTCATTTGTCACTTTATCCACCCGTCTGATTTTTAACATTCTCCTATAGCACCGCATTTCAAAAGCTTCTAATCTTTTCTTCTCAGATACTCCGATCGTCCAAGTTTCACTTCCATATAAAGCGACACTCCAAACATACACTTTCAAAAATCTTTTCCTGACATTTAAATTAATTTTTGATGTAAACAAATTATATTTCTTACTGAAGGCTCGTTTAGCTTGTGCTATTCGGCATTTTATATCGTTCCTGCTTCGTCCATCTTTAGTAATTCTACTTCCCAAATAACAAAATTCTTCTACCTCCATAATCTTTTCTCCTCCTATTTTCACATTCAGCGGTCCATCTTTGTTATTTCTACTACATTTCATTACTCTTGTTTTGTTATTGTTTATTTTCATGCGATAGTTCTTGCGAAGGACTTCATCTGTGCCGTTCATTGTTTCTTCTAAATCCTTTTTACTCTCGGCTAGAATTACTATATCATCAGCAAATCGTTATTGAGCAGCAGAGGTATTGCGGCAAATAGATGAAAAAAGAAGCATTTGGAAAACTATAGTTAAAAGAAGAGACAGACTTAGAGGCCACATACTAAGGCATCCTGGAATAGTCTCTTTAATATTGGAAGGACAGGTAGAAGGAAAACATTGTGTAGGCAGGCCACGTTTGGAATATGTAAAACAAATTGTCAGGGATGTAGGATGTAGAGGGTATACTGAAATGAAACCACTAGCACTAGATAGGGAATCTTGGAGAGCTGCATCAAACCAGTCAAATGACTGAAGACAAAAAAAATAATAAATAAACAGGTATAATATTAACACATAACTAAAGAATTTTGTTATGTAATAAGTAAATTACAAAGGATGAATGAAGTAGTGTCGACTTGAAAGTAAATTGGCACAAGCAAGGAAAGTTTTTACAGAAAAAGGATCTGCTTTTATTAAATATAAATTTTAAATTAAAAAAAAGAATTGAAAATATTTGTGTAGAGTATAAAGGAGCTAAATGGTAGTGAAACATGGCAAATACAGAAGAAAAATATGAATTAAAAGAGCAGAAAGCCCTTTGAGATGGGCTTTTACAAATGTTGAAATTAAATGAGTTAATAATATTAGAAAAGGAGGAGTGAATATAGAACTATTACAAAATCAGAAAGAAAATGTCTGAAAGAAAGAGAAATGTATGCAAAATGTTGCCTTATATACAGAGTGTCCCATATAAAACGCAACCCATCAATCACTCATTCATGAAATTTCAAAAGTCAAGCTTACTCCCTTACTCGTTACTGAAATGGACTCGTCCAACATCTGAACATCGCGGCGACGCAGTAGAACACTACCGGTAGTAACAACAATTCAATCATAACGTTCAGTGTATTACTAGAGACAAGATGGTGTTTTCGCTAGATGAACGTGTTTTCATTGTTGATTCGTACTTCAGTACGAAATCAGCGGTTACAGTTCAAGATTTGTTTCGCCATAAGTACCCGGATAAACCAGCTCCTAACAAAACATCAGTAGTAAGGTTAGTCGCAAAATTTAGAGAGACCAGTTCTGTTAATAACAAGGAACACAAAAGATCCGCGTCAGTGTTGAATACAGATACAGTCGCTGAAATCAAAGACCGATTACTCGCCTCGCCAAATAAATCGATCAGACGTTTGTCTGCTGAAATTAATTTGTCTAAATCAACTGTTCATCGGGTGACCAAACAATTACAATTACAACCTTATCGCATTCAAACGGTTTATCGACTTCTTGAGCCCGACAAAGAAAACGGCTACAATATTGTCAACAGTTCCGTCGATTTCTGCGTAAGGGAATTAATGTTATGGATTAGTTATTTTTCACAGATGAAGCACGGTTTCATTTGGATGGCTACGTAAACAGCCAAAACAGTAGAATTTGGAGTGCTGAAAATCCCCACGTTTATCACGAAAAACAATTACACCCGCAGAAGTTGGGCGTGTGGTGCGCGATATCGCGGAAGAAAATAATCGGTCCTATTTTTTTCGAGTACACCATTAATGCAGAACGATATCAGGATATTTTATTTCAGTTCATCGCACTTTGTAAGAGGAACACAGACACTGCTGGCTACAACATGACGGTGCGACATCGCACTAAGCAGGTTCAACTTCTGATTTCGTTGAGGAATTCTTTGGTAATCGTGTTATCGGTCGAGGCTTGTGGCCACCAAGATCTCCAGATTTGACTGCGGCGGATTTTTTTCTACGGGGTTACCTCAAAGAAAAAGCCTACAGCAACAAACCACGAACACTTGAACAATTGAAAGTCAATATTGAACAAGCTGTATTAAATATCCAGCCACAAACTGAAAAAAGTTGCAAGAAACGCTGTGAAAAGAATTGAAGCTTGTATTCAAGAAGATGGATGCCACTTCCAACATTTACTCTAAATGTAAGGTAATGGATGGTAATAATAAAAATTACATTTACATTTACACATGCCTTTTTATTATTTCAATACCTACCAATATAAGGTTGGGTTGCGTTTTATATGGGACACTCTGTAGTTCTCAGTAAAAATAAAATAAAAATAATAAAGCTACTTAGCTTTAACCAGAGCAAATATTTTTACAGCATGTCCAAAGTGATTTTGTTTGCAACTGTACTGTTTTGTATTGTTACATCTTATCAATTGCTTGGTATTATTGTTAAGTATTTATTATGATAATGTATAAGACTCCCATTTAAAATACATTATGTCTGTTGAGCAGAGATCCTCTAGGATATAAATAAGTAGCACTAATCAGAATTGCTTTATTTGAAATGTAAAGATGCTTCATTACAAAGCCAATTCCTGCTATGATATATATATATATATATTTTTTTTTAGAGAGAGTTTTATAAATAAATAATAAAATTTCAAAATTGAGGAAGAGTGATTTTTAGAAGTTTTAAAAAATTGATTGCATGCATGAAATATGCGCAACTGAACTAAAAACAAGTTTATTTTATAAAACACTAAAATTTTATAACTGAAAATAATTAACCGTTATGATATACCTTTAATCCCCTTATCTATGATGTGATAGTAAGACAGTACGAAACTGTTTATTACATCTCATTACATTGTGATTTTGATGATTTAATTATGAAATTAAATTTATTATAATGCAAGCAGATGAATTATTTTAAAGATTTGTATTTTGATAATGAGATTGAATCAATAAATTGTGTATGGTCTAAAAAAATGTACAAAAAAATAAAAAATGAAAGAAATAAAATAAATTTAAAAAATAAGACATTTAACGATAAATTGTGTTTAGTGTTTTAATAAATTAATAAAAAAATATAATTAAATAAAGACAAATTTAATTTAAAAAAATTATGTATATTTTATTTTGATTTACTTGAGTAACAATTCCTTGTGCTGTCAACAGCAACAGCAGAAGATGTAAAAATATATTGTTTGCTGTAAGCTGTATTGTAGTCATCTAGTGCTGATGGCTGAGCACGACTTCTGTTATAAATTTCTTATCCTTTAAATTTTTCTGAAACTGTTTCTTCTAGCACTGTTCCCATGATTTTAATTCATTTTCAAATTCTCAGCTTGTTCTCAGATATTCTTTTTTTTTGTAATGATGGTTTTTGAAACATAAAGGGCCTTTCAACTTTAAATAGTTGACATTTTTTTTAGCACACTTTAAATACTTTTTTTAATATTATAAATACTTTTTTTTTACTATTATAATCTTTTTCAGAATATGTGCTTTTATATTCATAAATAACAGATACTAATCTTATTAACATATAATAATCTAATTACATGGTAAATAAATATTTTCTACTAAGTATTCTGTATTATAATTTCTTTAGTTATCAATTAATTTATGCCAATAATGACTGATTAATTATTTTTTATTTAAATATTTTTAAGAATATCTTTCTAATCTTAGATCCATATTTAATACTAACAAACTTCTTTTCTGAATAAAAGCTCTTCTTGCTTGCGATTGCAAAATGAAAGTATGTGTAAATTATTAATAGGAATAACAACATATGACCACCCATTCTAACACAATCTGCATCTAGTGTTCTTTAACTGGATAATTTATGAATGTTGGTTTAGTAAATTAGCTTTAGCTATTGACATCTTACTTCTAAAAATAATATTTCTAAAGACATTCTATTGTATTTTAAGATGTCATACATTAATATAACCATTACTTTGTAATTTGTTATCTTTTTGCAAACTAATACTATTTAATAGATTTTTTATCAACTTATAATGATCTAAAAAATCTTCTAATCAATGCATTTTTATTAAAACTATACATCAAATACAGTAGAACTAACTTTGATCTACAGTTTTACTTTTAACTATGGAACAATGTGAAACATTTTGTTATTTCCTCTGGTCATCTATGGACAAAACAAGATCAAAAGCCGTTGTATCAAGAACATAAATATACTGCAGTTAGACAGATAGATAAGATGGTCAAGGAATTTCTTAACATCTGTGAATGTGGTTTAACTTCTTTTTATAATTCATTATGCAAGGGGTACATTATTCAATCACTGGATTATGAATTATGTCTAGTCTGAAATGATCTTAATTTTGAAATGCTTGTACTGGAAACCAGTACAAAAGTATTGGTTGAATTCCATTTTCAGGCTGTATATAAGTTCTGTGAAGTAGCTTACAAAGTTAGGAAACTCATCTATTTCAGGTAATGAAAAAAAAGAACAAATATTTTGTTTCGTTATTTATCTACATTTTTTAATAGAAATTTTTATCTAACAATGAAAAGAGATATGTTAATAATGTTTTACATATTAAACTAACATTCTTTAATGAATAAATATGGTAACCTTAAATTTTTAAGCTTAGGGAAGTTTTCTCTCCCTTGCAACAGGATGAAGACTCGATACACACGGCGTGAACTGCAATGCGTGTTTTGTGGGAAAATCTCCCTGGGCGCCTGATCTCTTTGAGGGGCAGTCTTCAGTGGCCCATGCACAACTGTTTTTGGGGATATCTGAAATCCCTCGTGTATACCGATCGTCCAAGGACTCTTGCTGAAGTAAAGGAGAATATTCATCAAGCAATAGCCAACATACCCCTTGCTATGCTGGAAAGAGTCGACCGACGCTTCCAAATTACAGTAAATCAGTGTATCATCAATGGGGGGCACCACTTGTTGGATACAACTTTCAAAACAGTGTAAAAATAAATTTCCAATGTAGTAGCATATGGTGAAAAAATAATTACAATGATACCTATAACATCTTTATTTTTATTGACCCTTCAAATCAGCAAATTATGCTGCTGCACCTTTTATTAAGAAATGAGTGGTTAAGGTGGCTGCCTGACTCAGTAATTTATACATACTGGAAGTTATGTGAGCACCACTAGATTTAAATGCTAGACTAAATTAAGTTAAAAGGAGCAAATTTCAGCCTTCTCCTCAGCTTAAAAGCCCTTGCTCAAGTCTATATTTAAACCCTGTTAACTGTAAGATCAGGTCTACATTGTTAAAGAACTCCACAGACTGTCTGTTAAACTGAGGTGCTCTGTCTGGAAAGAGCAAAACTTCAAAGATCAAATCTCTTTTGAACTAAAGCCCTTTACATTCCAGAAAAAAATACTTGGCAGCTTAAGTAAATTTTTGGCATAGTCTGAATATTGAGTCATGAGACCTAAACATACAGTTTCCAGTCATGAACATGATAACTTTCCTGAGATTTGGTTTATTTAATTAATGTTAAGGAAAAAATAATTCTTTAAAAGGTTCATGAATAAGAAAAGTATAAATCATTGTTTTTAAAAGGATGTATTGATAATCATTATATATATTTTTTAAATCTTGAAATGTTTGGACTCACTTATATAAAAAAGGATTATTTTGTAACTTTTTTTTTGAATACTGGTATTTACAAAACAACTTAGAAATGAGAAGTTACAAAAAAAAATAATCTTAAAACCAAAGCAATACAGTGTTATATTTTAGAGAAAACAATGTTTTATTTTTAAAAATAAAAACATTGTTTGCATAAGGGTAATTAAGGTGTAGTTAGATTATAATATCAGCTGATCATTAAAAAACAAAAATAAAATTGTGAGATTTTTTGCAGTATTTACTAAGAAATACAGTAAAAATTGTTAATCAGGGTATACCAATAATTTTAAAATCTGACTTATGAATTTGGTATGGGCACTGATGATATTAAATTTTGGGGCTGAAGTTTCAAAGGTGGCGTGGGGTGATAGAGAGGTGAAGAATATACCTAAGATTGTTTAATGGAAAAGTTTAGCAGTCATTGCCAATTATGGTTTTTCTTTTAATTAGAAAGGTGTATTTTTAATTCCAAGGGGGTTGAATTGTATAAATTCTGTTTTAACAAAGCATTCTTGAAATTTTTCTGTTGTTTTTTCTCAATAAGAATGCAAGTAAATAAATAATACAAGTAAGGTCATAAAGAAAATAACCTTCAACTTATCACTGGAGAGGTGGGTTTAGATCTGTGCTTGCACAATTCAGCAATATTGTTGCTAGTTTTTAACATTAGATAACTTTTTTAAAACATTACTATGATAATGATTTAGATCTGTTTAAAGTAATTAAATACAGGTGTTTAGGAAGTAACAAATATGATGATATTAAAATGTTTTTTTTTAGGAGGTAAAGCCTGATAACTTTAATGGCTAACAGTAAGCCTAATTGCTTAGTTAAGCTAAATAATTAAATATAAGCTGTTCGGCTTATTTGTAGCCAATGGGTAGGAAATTGAGTCTCTAAGTTGATTCTCAGATAGATCCCAATCAGGTAACAACAATGATCATCAAGGTCTCAGCTTCTCAATATGGAGCTTTTAGCAGAATCAGACCTATTCTTATAGAACTTATAATGGGGAAGAAGTGATTAAGGATACAGAAAAGGAGTAAGTGATAAGAAAGATAATCAACTTACTGAAATGGTTTACGTGCACTGTTTAGGACCAAAATTACAAGGTTTCTATGGTGGAATTAAATTCATTATCAGTGGAATTTAAATTAAACCGCTCTCCAAAACAACCTTTCACAGGAAATTACACAGCTTCTTTTTAATGGTATTACCAGTAAGTTATTAATGGCATCTACTTAAAAAAAAAGACACCTTTAGTAAGTAGGGGAGTAATACATTCTTTATATGCTATGTTTTCTTATTTTATATGTTGTTTTTGTATCATGAAAAATAGGTAGAACATTGGTTTTGTCAACTGACAGAATGTAGTATTTGACTGCATATTAAAGAGCTTTTTAATATTGTTTTTAATTTTTACAACTATGTGTAATATAATTTTATAGTCGCATCAACAATTAGATTTGTTAGTGACTTATAAAGCTCTGTGTGAATGTACCAGGTAAATGTGTAATCTTGAACAGACTCAGTCTGAACATTATTGAGACATGTGATTAATTGAAACCAGCTACCAAAGAACACTGGTATCCACTATTTAGTATCCATATCTATATGCCTTTATTAGAACCTTAAACTCTCTTAATTGAACCTTAGAGTCTCAACTTTGAAATCAGCTGATTTGTGACAATGAGTTTAGATCAATCTGGTGGGTTGTTTTTAATTTTTTTCAAAGAAGGTTACTGTAGTATAGGATGAAGAAAAGAACAATGTCAGTAAAATGATAACTGGTAAACTTAAATAAAAAAAATATATATAAATTAAATTTTAATCAAAATATTCATGTGAAAACTTTTACAGTCAGTAAACTATGTCTTTCTATATTCTAAGAACATACAAGGACATAAAAATATTCGAAAGAAAATTACTTATTGATGATTTCAAAGAATAATTATAATTTTTTACATATTAGTATTTATTTTGCAACAATATTCTATAAGTAAATATAATATATAATTATTACTATTCACAATTAATAAAATAAAGAAAAAATTTTTTTTTATACATTTTTTGTGTAGATATCTGGTCAGATATGACTAAATTAATAAATTGATATTTATTAATTAATAAATCAACTCAATCTTTTTACAAAAAAATGAATAGTTTATAATTTAAAACTCTAATTAAATTTTAAAATAAAATATTTTTCATAAAGTAATCCTTTTAATAATCTTTATAGTTTCCAGAATCAATATTTTTATTATAATGTTTATTATTTTCAGATGGCATTCTTGTAAAATCTGCTACATTAATCATAGATCATGTATTATTCCAGTAATCCAATTCATAAATATCATCATAATTATTATTATTATTATTTCTAATAATATAATCATTCATAAGATTATTAATATATTCATTATAATCAGTCTCATCTTCCTCCTCATCATATTCTTCACTTATGATTGGCTTGTTTTTTTCGAAAAAGATTTTTGTTTTTAGTTTATTTTTTGAGCAATATTCTGAAGAAAAGTATGAAATAAAGATAAATTATAAAAAATAAAAAAAATAATTATTTAGTAAGATTAGCAGTAGTTATCACTAGTTAGCTACTGATTTCATCAGTAGCAGCTAATAACCATGGTTGTTTTCTTACAAGACATCTTTTAACATTTTGTTTTATATGAATTATGGTCATTAAAAAAACAAATAGAGTGTGCACTGGAACATAGAATTAAAAATGGTCCTTATTTTCCTCTGAAGTAGTTAACTTACCTTTAGGTTGAGAAGATGATGTTAATGAACATCTAAATCACCTGAGCTTATAAAAAACTGATGTATGTATCAGAAAATTAATGAAATTATATGAAATAAAAGAATATCATAATATTAATATTATACCATAATATTAATTTTTTACTTATTAAAAACTGATAAAGAAATGACAAGACAAATTTTACATGATAAATATTGAAAACAAAGGAACACTGAGCAAATTTTACATTTAAGTTTCGACCAAAGAGCTGTGGATAGATTCCAAAATATTTGGTGATCAAGAGAAAAGAAGGGAATTTCTCAAAGATTATTCTTTTCATGGTAGCTTGAGGCAACATGGAAGCTGCAGGAGGGCTTATAAAAAAGACAAAAACTATTGAAGTGTTTGTAGAGACTGTTAATGATTACTGTTAATGTCATGACTACTTAAAAAGCCAAGAAGATTGAAGTCATGGACATTGAGGTTGCACCCCATGATACGGTAGACCCCTCAAAAAGAGTCCTTGTGTGCAAAGACTTGCTGAACTGCACAGAGGAGGAAATTGTCGAAGAACTTTATGAACAAAAATTTCTAGCATGTTGATGATTGAACACATGATGCAACCGAGACATTGTACCCTCCGTGTTGCATGTCCTGACTTTCAAATGAATTATCAAGAGAAAATAAAGGATGGATTCACAAATTGGACGTACGTCCGTTCATCTCGACTCCAATGGGGTGCTTTGGATGTCAGAGATTCGAATGTACAGCTGCATGATGTTTGAGGAAAAAAATCTGTTTTTGTGGTGAGTAATTGCATTCTGATGACCCATCTGTGTCAATTGTAACGGGTATCATTCTGTGAGATCTTGAAATTGTCTGATTTATAAGGAAGAAGTTCCTATTCAGGATGTAAAGATCATATAAAAGGTACTTTGAAGCTAGTAAAACTGTGATTAGCAGATTGTCAAAGGCTATGTCTTATGCACAGGTTTCTGCGACTCCTGCAGCTTCCTTTAAATCAAAAGACATGATCTCTAAATTATGATCATATCATCAGTGAAAAGCTGATATGCATGTTATCAATGAAAAATTGAAAAGTCGACCATCCAGAGAAAGTAGCCAAAAACCAACACAAAAGAACAAAAATTTAGCTAAAATCCAGAAGCCTGAAGAACTTAATTTACTGCAGGTCAAAGTTCAAATAGAGAAAATCCCCATTCAGGGAATCTGGAAAGAAGATGACATAATAATAAAAGAAAAAGAGACTGTTGATCGAATAACTTAGAGTCCCTGAAAGCCAGAGGACTCCAAAAGAGAAGGCAAGCACTTTTAATGCTCCAAAAATTTCAGTGGGAAGTGCAGCCAGCCTAGGCTTGGATACTTCCAGTTTTCACTTGAGCCAGTCTCATTTGATGGCGGCCACAAAATATCCTCTGTGGTATCAGAGAGGGATGAAGATTCCATCTCCAAGGCCTCAGATCCTGTCATCAGAAGCGAGAGATATTATGCAAATAGTTCATTTTATAATTTTTTGATGAATTTACTAAAGTTGACTACTTTTGGGGGTTTTAATGTACTATGACAAGTTTCTGAGTCTTCTGACTTGGTTGTTATTTGGAATAGACTCGGTTACACATAGCAAGTGCAGCTAGATATGTGGATAGGCAATGGAAAACATGTTTGTTACCTATAAACGTTTATGAATATGAATAGCATGGAGTACTTGTTCTTGAGGATTACTATCATTTTCTAATGAAAAAAACTTTCTTTTATATCAGTCTATTCGCAATTGTTGTGGTTATGTATTATATTAAAAAATTTTACTTGGTTTTTTTAATCTATTATTTAATTATTTATTGAGTGTTATATTGCACCGATATAATTTGTCCACTCAATAAATAATGTAGTTGTTATATTTAATAAATATAACAACTACATTTGCATATAGTAAATATATACATATACTGATGAACAATTACACTGTTAAAATACAATATAAAATATAGTACAATTACATTGAACACAGTGACTAAGTAACACCTTTTTTATGTAGCAATTTTTATTTTTAACAGCTGATGATTCATATGTAATTATAAATTTAGTGTTATTTACGAAAATAAACCCTTAACAATGGTAGATCCAAAAACATGTTATTAAAAATATAAAATTAATCAATTCAGTAAGAATATCTTCCTCGCAGTTTACTTATTAGATGGATTTTTAATAAAATTTAATTGTATTTAATAATTAAACAGTAATATTTTAAAATGTTTAAAAAAATCATAAATATATATAGCAAACATAATATTAATATTTTTGGTTTAGCCAAAATTACCACTTTGTATATTTTATAATTCAACAATAACACAAAAAGCACAAGATGATGTTGCAAGACAAATGTATTGTTATTTACATAAGGCAAATATGTACAAAATAACAGATATACATTAATTTCATGATACATAAGATATTGTACTAGTCTTGTAAAAATGACACAAAGACAAATATTGGTGATAAAACTTCTTATGATTTTACAAAACATGTAAAACATGCAAAAAGACATCTTGTGTAAAACTATATAATTATATATATAATGTTATGTTTTCAATAATTACAAGTAATAGAGCAATTTTAAATCTTATCAAGGAGAATATCAACTTGATTGAAAAATTTCAATCCATTTTAATAGTAATTTCTCAAAGAAATTTATTTCACCATGCAGTGATTTTTTTGGAGATGAATACGAGTATATACACATAGAAATCATTTGCTTACGCTTCATATTTTTAAGAAATGTTTTAGTCATTATAAATAATTGTACATATACCAAAAAATTAATGAAAAGTAAAGTAAAGATATATTGCAGGTGCTACAAGAAACTCAAAGGCTTATTACTTAAAACAAGTAAATACTTAAAACATTCTATATCTATAAATAAAGAGGAAATGTTTGTTTGAAACATACATCTAATTATCAAATAAACACAGAAAGGTGTATAATAAAATCATGCATAAGAAAAGAAAGCCTCTTAATGAGTTTAGACATCTAACTCTCATGAAAGTAATACTAAGAAACAACAATATACAAATAAAAATATTATATTGGATGGGCAGATATATATATACACTAAATGATAATTCATAAAAAAAATTATGAATTATATAAAAAAATTATAATGAAATTGTAAACCGTGTGGTAAGAGTCTCGCAGATATCATTTCCTCCACTCAAAAAATAAAAATTTCTGTAATATAAGTAAAACTGTTTTTAACAAAATGATACTGATACAAAAAAAGCTCGTGTATACTTATGTACACACTTAAGAAGTTATACTTGTTTGGCGTGAATAAAAAAATAATATTTTACCCATTCAAACAAATTTGAACTGATTCAAACGATCGACAGATGACATTAAATACCATGAAATAAAATTTTGAATAAATAACACCTAAATCAAATTAAATAATATTTATTTTATACAGTTTAAAATGTGTTGAAGTATTTGTTGTCATGTAATACAAAGTTCATCGAATGCATTTCGATTAGTTTAGTTCCATTAATTCTTCGGATGACGATTGAATAGGCAACAAGGGTTATTAGCGACTTTGATATTAAAAAAATGTGATACAAATAGTTTTATTTTATAATAGTGTATTTTATAAAAAATTTTGTTTTTGGTAAATATAAAATTATTTATGCAAAATCAATCATTTATCTGATGTGTGCTATTTTCTGTCATTAAAAAATATAATTTTACTCATAAAAAATAATACATAAATAACCTCAAATCTTGATACACAATTTTCACAAAAAAAATAAATATACACTGCAATATAAATAACATTTTATCAACACATTTATTATGACTCAATATCTGTTATGTTTACAACACGTACTAATCACATAATTGCATTGAACGACTGACTGAATTAGACACTACACGCATGTGCGTGCAAACTGATCACTTGGGCCTGCACAAATCTTCATGGTGTGTTTCATCGGCGCGTTCAACTTCCGTAACTTGTTGAAAATTCACTCTGATCAGTTTCTCCTAATGCGTCAAAGGAGTATAACTTCAAAAAAAAAAGACTCTGCATTTCTATTATAAAAATATTTTATTAAGACAACAGATGATAAACCATATTTAAGCGTTCCATATAATAAGTAAAAAATAGAAAAATTTGTTACAAAACTCATACTGGTGCTATTTCATTTATGTAATACATATCAAAATTATAGAAATAATACAATTCTTATGATTATTCATTGTTTAAAAAATGAAATCAGGCCGGTAAGAGTTTTATAACAATTTTTTATATTTTTTGCTTATTATATGGAACTTAAACATTGCATATTGTCTATTATTGTATATCTATGACAATAGATATACATAATATATAGCATTATATATTATATATAACAAAATTCTAAATTAATAGATTTTGATAGTAGAAATGTGTAGTGCCTTACCTTTTTTGATATCAGTATCATTTTATTAAAAATAGTTTTATTTATTTTACAGAAGTTTTTGTTTTTTGAGCGGAAGAAATGATATCTGCGATATGGTACGGTTTACAATTAAATTGTAATTTTTTTGGATTGCTAAATAATCCCTTTCTTTTATTGAATAACTAGCATCTCACGAGTGAGATACGAAGTTTCCGAATCGTTCGGAATGAAGCGTTGAAATGCTAATTATTAAAAAAACGACACATTCATTTGATAGTCAGTTTTATTTTTATTCGTCCGTTGACATTGTTCCTCGATCAATATTTGCTATTAAGTTCTAATCAACGTTACATTCTGATCTGGAAATTTATGAAGTAACATTTTACACATATTTTGCAAACTAGAGACATACTTACTAGCCTCAAATTAAAGAAATCCTTTTTAAATACCTGAAAAGCTACAGAATAAATCAAATAAGAAAAAAAAAATTATTCAAAGCTCTTTTTTTCGTCCAGACCAGTAAGAATCACATGTTTGCATAACTGTTGTGAAATTCTTTTCTTTTTCCAATATTTCTTAATTTTTTCACTCCGTTTTTATCTTTCTTCCTATACTCCTTTTGTTCTTCTCTTTAAACTTAGATTCTTTGATTAATTTTATAAATTGATCTTTGTTAAACAGGTTTCTTTAGAGATTTTTAAGTTATATTTAGAGATTTTTAAGTTTTCTACTTCTTTAAAATACTAGTTTTATTACTTATACTGTTACAAAAGTTAAATATGTGTTTTGTTAATTTGTTTTTCGCTCATTTTATATAAATGCAAATAAAATTGTAATTTTCTTCTCTGTATTGTCTTTTATTTTTCTAAATTCCTGTTACAATATTAGTTTAATTCCGCCCTGGTAATTGCGTTCTGTTAATATGTTTCATAAAATTAATTTTTCTATTAAATATTTTAAAACTATTTTAAGTAGAAAATTAGAATATTTTGCCTGTGAAGTAAACAAATAAATATATGTATTTAATAAAAAAAATAAGTATTCCATCTAATAAATTAATGCAACATCCAACTACAGAAACCAAAAAATTATAACAATACAAAAAATAAATTATTAGCTTAACTATTCCAAAAATAAAAACAGTGTAAAAAGAAGCAAAAAGACACTAAGTTAATAAGTTTTTATTGTAAAAAATTTGTAGGTGACAGCAATTTTTGAAAATAATGTACTGATTTGATTTAAATAATCACAAAAAATTCATGTAAATAAGAGATTTTGTACATTCTATCAAAATTATTACACAGAAATTAATTATACTGATGTAATAAAATGAATGATTAAGCTTTAATAAAAATAATTAAGCTGAAATTGCACCAGCAGTAGTGGCATCTTCTGAAGCAGATTTTTCATTATTTTCAATTTCAGCCAAGCTTTTTACACAACCTGAAATAAGAAGTTAAAGTAATACAAAAGAAAAGCAAAAATTTACAAACACATATTATAGATCCCAATTTTACTAAAAGTTGACTCTGACATACTATAGATCACAGGGTCAATTTCCAGTAATGTCAAATCAGTAAGGTTAATCACCTGAATATACACGCTAACACATATTGCGAGAAGAAATTGCAAAAAAATGTTGAATAAGGCCCCCGTTAGAAAAAAAAAGAACAAAAAGTAACAAAAAGTAGTGAAAGCAGTAACAAACAATAGTAATAAGATAAATATAAATACTGCACCACAGCATGTTGAAACAGGAAACAAATATATTTTACATTGGTATATCATGAAATTAAAATTATTGTTACAAGTATTTTAGAACTCCATTGCATTTTACCTTCTGAATTTAGAAATGTACGAGGGTTATTTTTTTCAAGGTCCGATCGGTCACAAAATTAAATTATTTGTCATAGAGTGGTACCAACTTTCCAATATCCTCGTCATAGAACAGAGCCGCCGAAAGTGCTATAAACAGCTGTTGCCAAGAATGATTAATGTGCACGTTAATAGGTTCTAAACAACTGCATTTTCTGTAAGGCCGTTAAGATATATAAGAAAATAATTATTTTGATACGCAAACATAATCTTGTCGGACATACGTTTTCACGGAGAGACGAAAGGACTTTCAGAGTACTGCTCAGGAAACTGCATCACTCGATTCCAGTGGATATCATAAAGGAAGAGATTGAAGAACATGGGTACAGAGGAGTAGAGTTAATAACGTCTCTGACATAGGACCGACTCCAAGAAAATCCCCAGGTCTAGTCACAATGTATGCGCTGCAAGCAGTATGGCCATACCAAAAATAACAGTAAATAACAATCATTCCACTGAGTCAAGCGTGTGGAAAGGCACAATACAACGGGCTGTCCGAGAAAGGACAGAAGTAGTTCGACCACCTCCGCACTCTGTCAATCAGATCACCCTGCCAACTACAAGGCTTGCAGAGTGTACAGAAAAATATTGGAGAGGAACAGAGGCAACGAGTTCACTGTGTATCAAGAAATTTACCGGCACTGGGACATAGGGCAGATAGGAACCTTACTGGATTTGAATAACTTCCCGCGAATTAATGCTAAGTTGGTGGAAAGTGTCTGTGGAGAACCCGAGGCAAAATAGAGAAACAAACCTTCAACTTCCCTCGTTCAGAAAATAGGGAGCCTTATAGGCTTACTGACAAAGTTAATCAACAAACTTTGCTGATGACCAGGTATCTCAAGATTGTTATTTGGAACATCGATAGTCTTTCTGGTCGAAAGAAGGAATCAGAGGCTCTGAAATTTCTACTGAATCGTTAGGAGCCTATCAGGTTTTCAGCGATCTCCTGTCTTCCTGGCATGTTATTGTGAAAGAATTATTCACAGAGTTCTTTGAGAATTTGGGCTCCCGTTTCATAGCTGGGGGTGACTAGAACGCGAAGCACGTTTATTGGAGTTTGAGACTTAGAAATTCTCATGAGAACATTAAAGAGCTGCATTGTTGACATTCATTCCAATATAATCTATGGGTTGCAACCCACATACTGGCTATCAAACTCAAAAAAGGTGCTGGACTTATTTGATTTTTATGTGACCTTTGGTGTGTCATTATTCTTCACATTGATTAGGGACAACTATGACTTGACATCAGATCACTCACCTTTCATAAGGGGACTGGTACTTGACACTGGAATAGAGGTATGAAGGAAAGGAAGGTATAGAAGTGATGGACCTCAGTAAGATGGCTTAGGAGAAGGTGGCAATGCTACAGGAGGACTTCTTTCAACGGAATGGCACACTAATTAAAAGGACTGTTGAAGTCATTACAAATGAAACTTTTAAGACCTTGATGATTTTTCCTCTTTGAATAGTGTGGCAGGCACTCTTCATGGAAAGCTGCCCAGCATCTCTAGAGGACTCCACCTTCAACTCCTCTGAAAGCTTCAAATGGGATGTGGACTAGGAGTGACTCCCAAAAGGCCGACCTATTTGCTTCTCATCTGAGCAAGGATGTTTTACTGCTGGACATACAGGGTCCTGATGAGGATTAAATACTTGAATTTCTAGATAGCTCAATTCCTCTATGTCTACCAATTAAGCCTTTTTCAATATCACAAGTTATTAAAAAATCACAAGACATTAAAAAAGGCTTCAGGCATGATTTGATCACTTCATGTTAGGAATGCTTCCGTACAAGGCCATCTTTTCAGTAACAGACCTTTCAATGAGCTCCTCTAAACAACATGTTTCCCATCTGAGTGGAAAGTCTCCGATATAGTAATAGTTCCAAACCTTCTCACGATGTTACTTCCTACAGACCTACAAATCTTCTACCGATACTGTCAAAGTTGTTTTGTTGCATTTCCGTAAATTTATTGTTACTTGATTGTACACAATCATCATGTGAATGAAATGGTTCTTTTCCATTGAGGGAGGCTAAAAATTTAAATAAGCTGAAGACTGCAAAGAAATTATGTGAAGACTGGGTATACCTAATTATTAAAGTTTTGGTAACATTAAAAGATTCCACTTCAGCAAAAAAACACGTAAGATGTAATATGATAAGTTGTTATATTTATATATACAGATGTGCGCTCAAATAATATTTATCAATTAAAAGAAATTGATAGAAATGGAAGAAATTTTATATTCTAAGTTAGATAATGAAATCATAAAACAGCCAAATGAAGATTTGGTAAGTAGAAAACATAAAAACAAAATAAAAATTAATAAAAAAACACATGAAAAGGTGAAGTTTTACTTAAAAGCATTTTAACTAAGTATATTCATTTTAAGAACTATATAAATATTAAAATTAAGACTCTGAGACCGTAAAAGATATATTTAAAAAATTCTAATAACATATTAAAAAATATTAAAATAAAGCAAAGCATTTACTAAATGAAATTACATTTAAAAACAGTTTTTTTTTTGCTAATTTCAAACAAAAGCATATGTTTTGTCAATAAGCACAATAATACAATATTAGACATTTTTTAAAATTATTAAACATTTTCTATGTTATTTGCAAGTAGAAGGAAGTAGCGTTTTTGAGATCCATTGTGACTGTGTCTGCTTGTGGTAATAACTATGAGATTTATGTTTAAAGTTTAGACAAAGATTTGTAACAGGAAAAAGAAGATTTAGAGTCTTTCTTGGAATTTCTGAAAATTCTAAGAATGACTGTAAAGGAATGTAACAACCAGAATTAGGTTTTCATAAGCTCTATGCGACACAGATTCAAAAACACGAGCCAAAATTAACAAAAACAAAATAATCTATTGTGGACTATATTCCTCAAGTACTTTATAAAAAAAATGGGAAATATATCTCAATATGGCTGAGACTTAAACTGAGGTATAGTCAGGTCTGTAACTGTAGAGATGAAAGAACAGTGCAAACGATGCTCTTGTTCCATTTAACCAGCATCAAACATTCAAGCATTAATAACTGAAAAATGATGATGTTTTGAAACAATGAAGTTCATGGAGCCTGAGGTCACAATAACATCCAAAATTTACTGTGAAATGCTGAAGAAGCTTCTGAGATCAATCAAATTCAGTTAGTATATAGGTTGCTTACAAAATATGTGTTCTTTGCATAGCAGTGTTTAGTCACACAATCCACAGGTCATACTAAAGCTTTATTTGAGTAATTCAAAGGTAAAAATTGTTGTTTAGTTTAGCTTGGCTTCAAATAACATTTTTACACAAAGATAATGGCTGGCTGGGTACCCACAGCCTTGAATCATCAATAACTAGTAATGATTGGATGGGAGTCTGATGAGATTGTTGTTAGATGAGAGTTTAACAAAAGCTGATGTTGAGGTGCAATAAATGCAACTTAGATGTGCAAGGTAACTTATGCATATAAAAAAAGCTTTTTCTCTATCTGAAGGACTAGCTAGCTTTTTATTATTATTAAAGCTTTTTTGTTTTTCTTATAAGCTTAGTTTTTCATTTTCCCAACAATTTGCCTGAGTGGACCAGAGGAATTTTGGAAATGATAAGGTAACACTATAATGTTAAACCATAAACAACAACCAAAAACAAAATAATGATGAGTAAATGTTAATTTTTTAATGTAATAATAAAATATAAAGCTATAGGATGTAATTTTATATACTTTTCATTAATAGTAGTTATTTTTTAATCTGTATTAATATAATTTATATGAATTGGAAATAAATTATGATTAATTCAAATTGTTTACAAAGAATTCAGCTTCATAAATCAGCATTCTGAAAACTACCTTCAGTTAATAAATAATTTTATATTCATACAGAAAAGCGAACAAAAATACAGCGTTTACTTATTATAACTTACGTTTCTGCGGAGGATGTGTTTTCCAGCCAACTTCTTCACCATTACGCTTGTTTTCTTCTTTTAACCACTGATATAAAGGAGCAAAATATTCCATAAGAGGACTTGCATCCATTTTGGTTTGACCAGTAAGAGCTTCCATAGCAATAGACCAGTGCTTTGATGCACCCATTTGTAACATGTTCCTGAATTAAACAAAATTATATATATGTTTTAATATAATCCAATATAAATATTAATGAAAGAAAAATAAAACATATTCGTTCTCTCACTGTCCATCACTTTGTTATTTTTATATAAAAATGTATATCTCAAGTTCGGATGGACGAATCACATTAATATTTTATAAGCGTCTTGGTAATAAAGTTTTCAAATTAGAAAAAAATCAGGAATTAAATAAATACTTTCGCAAATTACAAAATGGCGGCCATACTTATTTTTCAATCCGTTATATTTTCGTAAACATTATTTTTATCAAAATTTTGTTAAAATATTAAGCCTTTTATTTTGAACAAAATGACATTTTATTCTTTAAAATGGGTTAACAAATAGCCGAATTATGGCAGAAAATTGATGTTGTAATTTTGTGTCTGTTTTTATGTCCTCCACTTTACATTCAATTCGATAAAATATTAATTGTTTTTATTTATTGTTAATTCTAGTATTGTAAATTAATATCAAATTAAGTAATATTCTCCAATAAAATTTAATATTAAATAATAATAAACAACTGATATTAATTTTTCATTTTTGAATAATTTTACACAGTGACTATTATTAGTGATCATGTTAACAATGTAAAAATGAAGCTTCCTTCAACAGGAATGGTGTTCAAAACTATCACAACCAGTGTATCTGGAGTGACAAGAATCCTCATGGTACCTTCCAAAGTAGCCAACAAAGGTTTTTCCTGAACATATGGGCAGATATTTTTAATGACTCTCTTTTGGGTCCTGTCATTCTACCAAATCGTTTAAATGGAGAAAATTATCTATCTCATTTAACCAAAAATCTTCCATGTGTTTTGGAAGACCTACCTCTACAATTAAAGAGGGAATATGTGGTTCACCACGATTGAGCTCCAGCAAATTTCAGTCAGTTGGTATCAAATTTCCTGCATGAAACTTCCCATGAAAACTGGTCCTTCCATGGCCTATCCCATGGATAGGCCATGGAAGTACCAGTATCCTGGCCTGCCCGATCACCTGACTTAAACCCTCTTTACTTCTACCTATGGGGCCATTTGAAACATATTTTCTATTTGACGTACAATAACTTTGTTAAAGGGGTATTAAACCCATAAAACTTTTAAACAAAACTTGTAGAGAATTTATGGTGTAAGATAATTTGAATAAAACAAAGAAAAGTTAGAAAAATTTTATTTAGAAACAATGCATTGATTTGTGGTAACTTAAGATCGTTAAGACTATTTTGTTTAAGTATCTTGAAAAAACAGCATCAATAGTTGTGCCATGTTTTGTTGTAGCTTGCACAAGTTGACTATTCATCAATAAATTGAATGTTTCAAAAAGAAACTGTTTAAGTGCTTCTGGTTTTTCATCAGCAAAATTAACATTGAAGTCTGGAGACATAAGTGGTAATTCATGATATTTGTGCCCCATCCATTTAGCAGTTTGTTAACTGCTAAACTGTGCTGTTAACTGCTATTATATTCTACTAGTATTCTCTTAAGAAACTTGCTGTTTCAAAAAATTCTAAATTTTATGAAATGTAAACAACCAATTCAATGCTGTTTTCCAACTTGTATGTAGCTGAACAAAAATCTCTAATATTTGAAGTTCATTGACTTATTTCACTTGTATGTGTCATAGTTGTATCAAATTTTGAGGTTATCACATTTGTAATGTCATTTTTTTATATATTGCAACTCCTGCATCACAATTTTCTTCTCTTTAAAATTTAACAATGAAATTGAAATTAGGAATGTCCTGTTGTTGACTGTCGTCTATCCATGTCTCAGAGAGTAAAATTTACAAAATACATTTTTTAATCACAAATCCCATAAATGTAGATTTTTTAACCACTTTATAGCAAATAAAAATGCTAAAAATATACCTAGCTTAAAACAGAGTTTATTGAATGACCAGGCAAAGAAAGCATTGTAAATTACATCTCTAAAGAAACTGTTCACAGGAAACTATTTATATCTTTTTTATTTTCATAGATTATGCATATCCTATGTGGGGCATGTACTTGGGTTAATATAGTAAATATCACCATTATAATGAACTATGTTGGCTGTATTACAATTGTTTAAAGACATGGAATTATTACATTCAAGTTACGAAGCAAGAAAAGGAATTTTTTTATGTTAAAGAGGTAAAATTTGGAAGAAGTATTAGTAACCATAATTGACTGAATACTTAACAAACAGTGGGTGAAGTGATACATATGCTGTTGGCAAATAACTAATGTACATAATGAGTGAATGTAAATAACTATGTACATATCTATCCTTTAATAGATATAAAGACAATCAGGTAAATAAAATATGTCTAGATGCTAACATGTAATTCAGCTACATATAGTTATGTGCAAAAGGAAAATGGCATAGCCAAATCTTAAGAGTAATGGCCATTCTATGTCAGTTATTAGTTAAAATGAGGAATGAAGTGGTCTGTCAGCACTTTCTTCAATGAAATGAGTATACTGTTGTACATCAGCTTGCTAAATCCATTGAAATAAAAGTAACACTCAGCCCTAGAATTGACACTTTCACTATGTTTGTACAGTGAACACAATTTCTCTTACAGTAAGCAACTCTCATTGGTGTTTCTTGTATCTCAGGTGGTTAATATGAATCAGCAAGAAAGACTGCAATTACTGAAACACTATGAATACATGACTTCCTTTTGGGAAGAAAAAAATTAAATAAATTGCTTCCTAACACTGTCAGTTATTTTAAATATTTTTTTTTTTATACTTTAACTTTTTCTTTAAAAACCTAAATTCTAGTTCTTACTTTAAATTAAATTATATAATAAAACATTTTGTTTTTCTGTAAATTAGACTGCCCTGACAATTCATTGTTAACTTCGATATTAAGATTAAATTAAACACTAACATTTTATCTTGTAATAAATTAAAAAATAATAAATCAAAATTAAAATTGTATTTTTTTTATATTCACCCAAAAGCATTTCCGGCTTCAACACTCTGATAGATATCACATTGGTGTAAAGGTTTGGCAGATGGATTTGCAGGATCAAATTGACCAGATTTTATACAGAGAGCTCTATGGAACTGGAACTGGATGATAAAACTAACAAAGTACCTGAAATATTATAACACATATGATCTGTAAATAAAGAAAATGTACTCAATAAAGTTGTTATAACAGAATATCATTAAATGTGTTCAAATTATTACCAAATATATTTAATAAACAGTTTAAAATCAAATGCATTATATCTTAAATTACAAAAATTTTATATGTTGTAACTGAAGTAAATGTGATTCAATAATATTTATATATACTCTTCCTTTGCTTTTTTATTAGTATGAACTCGTTTTCTCATGAACCATAAACAACTATTCATTAAAATAATAAGGTAATTAAAATTTATACTATTAGTGGATGATATTGATAACAAAAGGAATAACTTGAAAAGTATAAATGAGATTAAAACAATGATAAAACGTATTTACTAGATAATGAAATAGTGATTTAAATAAAGAATAATTGATCTTGGTAAACAAAATAAAAAAATTAAATATTTTACTTTCTATAACAGGTAACACATACCTAATATAAGGTACATCTGCTACTGTATGGTATTTTGCTGCAGGATCAAAGTCCTCTTCACTTCTGTGTTCTGGAGGTTCAAGACCTTGTAGACGTCTCCTGAAAAATAAGTGACCTGAATGAATTTCAAATTAAAATGGGTCTTAATGTATAAGAAAATACAATCTGATCTAAAATCACACTACCCAAAAAATACCAAATAATGCAATACATAAAAAATACATTTTGTGTAAATAAAAACAAATTATATATATATATATAGTGTGTGTGTGTGTGTGTGTGTGTGTGTGTGTGTGTGTGTGTGTGTGTGTGTGCGCGCGCGTGCGCGCTTGCATGGCATGTGTGTATAACAAAAATTTATTACCCAATTTATTTGCTTTAGACTGGTCAGAGTTAGTATTGGCAACTATTAATTGGAAATATATATAAATTATATACATACATGAATAAGAGCTGCTGATTTAACTATAACTAATTCATTAGTCTCCTTTTAATAATTTTTATTACTTGTTACTCCAAGACAATCTTCTGCTTAATTTTTGTTAAATTACATAAAGAATTACACAAACCTTAAATTCCACCACTGACAATTGTAGTTTTCAGGTGTTATTTCCCCTCTGAAAACTCCCCATCGCCAAACATCAATGAGATATCCAAAAGGTAAGAATGCAATTTTCTCTAAACCACTAAGATAAAGGAAGTTAATGTCTGACTGAGGATCATCTTCAACATTTGAATCTAGAAGTCCAACTTTACGAAGGTGATTTGTTGTACGAACTGATAAAGCTATAGTATCACCGACAGCTTCATGAAAACCTGTAAAATATAGCGAAAGAAATGTCCTGAGTTAAATCGCTGGATTTGGATTTCATATTTTTTACATATCATCACTTTCATATTTAACTGCATTTAAGCTACAATCTTATGCAAGTTGTTTGAAATTTTGGGAATATTTCTAATATGAAAAGAATATAAAATAAAGCATAGTATAAAATGAAAATTATAAGAAAGTATACATTTTACCTTATATATGTTTTAATATAGAGAAAGCCATTTGTTTTCTAAACATTAATTGCTCAACATAAAAGTAAGGTAATTTTGATTATCTTTAATCAAACTAAAACATGAAATCTATTAATTAGGTGGTTTCACTCATCAATTCATAATTTATTTACTTGTAGATAAATAAGTTACGAAAATATTAAATTTTTTTTTTCATAATAATGTATACTATTTATTATTTTATGTCGTGTGTTGATAACTTTGAATGAGAATCAACGAGTAACAACCACGCCAGTTCTCAACAATAACTAAATCAGTGAAAAAGTTATAATTTTTCCTCTATATTATGAAAGCCAGGACTTAAAAAATAGTGGTACTCTTCTGAATCATCTGTGAGGGTATCATGTCTTATAAGGTTCTGGTGAGAACAATTTGGTAAAACAGTTGACATTTGAGTAGTAAGAGAGGAGAATGTAATATCTGTCCTGTTATAATAGATTTTTTGGAAGAGAAAAACTTTTCTTGAATAATCAATTTTAATTACATAAAAACAAACAAATGTTACCACTGTAGATGTATAAACTGAATTTCCAAGTATTCCTTTAAGTACCAGATATTATCTACAACATGGAAAGGAACTCTTAGTCAAGATTCCAAAAAAAATATTTGGTAAACCATGTTAAATTTTATTTGCTTAGATTCTTGAGCCCTGAAATGTTTTACTAAAATGCACAAAAAAAAAAACTAAAATGTTTTACCAAAATCAATCCTCAGTATACACATTAAAAAAAAAGTTTCAACAAAAGGGGGGCAGATTTATTTTTTGGTATGTTACTTTTTTCTGTAGCACATCCTGAATGAGTAAATATCAAAAATTTATTTTCTGTCAAAGGAGCTAGCCCGAAGGTAAATATTTTGGGTGAAGAAATGCCAAACAGTGCTTGGCATTAAAAAAATTTGTAAAATTTTAACATTTTAAAAGTTGTAAAAATGTTTGTTAATAGTAGAAAAGTGATTAACACAAATACATCACTAACAAATTTATGCATGTACTATTGACAGAACAGGAGCTCCAGCTGATGGTTAGCAGTAGAATGAGAGGGTAAGAAAACGCAGCGTACATTTTGCAATTTTAGGATTGTAAACCCTCCCATAACCGGTTCAAACAGCGTTTATCTACAGTCTTTAAAACTTCTAACAATAGGGAAATTGTTATTCTATAGAATAATTACTTAAACTGTAGAATACAATAATTTTGTATACATTAACTGATTCAGTCTGGTAATTCATGAAATACTTAGTTATTTTATGAAATAAAAGGTTTCACACTTTAAGGGTACATATGCTTCCCTCCTTTAGTATGGAATGAGCTCTCTCATAGAGTCCAGGATTATCCAGGAAAACTTGTTAGCATGAAGCTGCAGTGTTCTTGGTCATGAGGCTTAGTATCTGAACTTATAAGTACCAACTTTTTTGTAATGTTAGTTATCCTTTGCATGCTGTACATGTAAATATAGATAAAAAAATATTCACCCTTGAGAGGAATATTTAAGTAAATTTTAACACAAAGAGAGAGAGAGAAAGGACATATTAAAAGTGTGGGAGGAAGGAATGTGGAGATAATCTTGACTTCTCAAAATATAATATGAAAATAAGTTGTAAAGAGTGAATGGATGCTTGAATTGAAGAAACAGTATCATAATCTGATTTTCCAAAATGTGTCAGACAATAACTACATAAGCCAAGAAAGTTATGGAGGAAAAAATGAATGGCTCAAAATAGCCTGATTGCTCAAAATTGCTGATTGAGAGTGCTGATAGCACTGCTGATTGAGAGTATGTCATCAATCCCATGTAGGAAAGCATACAATGTATGTAAGAAATATACTAATAAGCATTACAATTTACAGATGAACAAAAATGTAAAAAACATTTAAAAATATTTATTAAATCATTAATAACTCTCATTTGAGAATATTAATTCTATATCAAATTGGGAATTATAATTATTCATAACCAAATGGCTGAAATATAAAAAAAGAAAAAAAGATTTTAGTCAATTCTTTGTATAAATACTGAATACTTGAATGAATACTGTATAACAAAATGAGATCAAAACCATGTATAAGCAGCTAAAATTCCTTTGTAAATACCACTAAAAAGTGTAACCTGTTCAGATCATCTTGTAGTAAAGATATAAGAAGTAAACTTCAAATTAATAAAATTAACAACATTATTAAAAATTATAAAACAAATTGGATCAATCATTTAGAGCAAATAGAAGAAACTGGATTTCCTTTACAGATTTTTAAATAACATTCAGAAGGTAAAAGAAAATATGGAAGACATAGGAAGAGAGAATTCATATAGGTTTGATACTGGAAGAGAACTTTCCTGTCCTAACACTTGTTATGCTAATGATGATGGTGATGCCAAGTGATTTAGATCAAACTGGCATATACTCGTAAATAATCTCTAACAAATACTGCACAAAAACTAAATACTAATTTAAAATGTTCTACCATCAAAAGTCATTAAAAGGCACTAGGTCTGACACCCCATCCAATCTTAATACTGATCACTATTATTAAGTATTAAGATAGATATGAAAAATTATAACAATAAAAAATTTCTCCTGCTTAAAGATGTTTAATGTAAATATTTTTCTATAAAATTTCATTTCTGTGTTGGGCTTTAAGTATTTTTATGCATAAAAGAAATCAATATTTTTGTAATTAAAAAAAATGTATAATGCTAAGTGTTATGTTCTACTTTTGTCGTCAGATGCTGCTACCCTCTCAGGCAAGCAGTGTTCATCCAATGTCCTATGTCATAATACCGCAAGGAGTGGTCATTATGATGTAGCGACTTCTATTCATTGGGTGCCAGAATCCGACCCAGAGCGGTTGTGTTGTACATTCAGTCTGGATGGACGCGCATACTAATGATAGGATGAATGCTTATTTTATTTTTACATTTATATGTTATTAAGTTCAATTATATGTGTTACGTTATATGTTAGATGTTCAATTATATGTTATCGAAATGTCAAGACGACAAGAAATTAAATAACAATTCAATAAGCAACAAGGCGTTGTTTCAATCATTAACTATGCACCTACAGTTCATACTCGCTCTAAAACCTACCATAAATTTATGGTCCTCCACATCACAAGGGATCTAACATACTTTTTATGGTCCACCGTCTCCGAATTCAAGAGCCGGATTTCGCCGCTACAGTATCTACCCATGGTCAAGTCACCGAACAGTAAGTAGTCGGATCGAAGAACCGGATTTAGCATCATTTATAATTTATTTATAAACAGTGTATTTAAAACATAAGTGTCCATTAAAAGTGCATTAATGATACAATTAACATTAGGGAAATATTCAGATTAAATATTTCAATGGTTTCCAATACAGTTAACTTTGTGGCTATAAAGATAGCAAGTATACGAAGTAAAACTTCCATACCAGTTTGGGTAAGATTGACTTTGTTAAAGCTGTACTGAGCACGCACGCTCATGCTCACTGTTCAAATTTCACACCGTTCGTTGACCTGGATAGGCAAATATTAGCTGATATAATCGTATTAAATATACGTACAAGTTATTTTGTTCATTCAACTTTAGATATAGACAATAATTTAGCGGTATTGTTTTGTATACAACTTCAATATTATCTCTGTTATTATTCTAGAAAAAATGGAATTTAAATATTTAATTACGAAAAAAGGCATTATTAAAAATAGCATAACAAGATTAAAAACATTCATTGATAACTTCAACCCCGAATCAGACGATTACAATCTGTTTACTATTAAATTCAACAAACTATTTTAGAATACAAAAAAGCATTTTTTGAAGCTCAGAAATAGAATTACACAAAGATGTAACAGATAAAGACCTACAGGATAGGCACACATATGATAATATTTTTGATAAACTTAAATTAAAACATAAAAAATGGCATGATTCTTTGATCTTTTTAATAGTTTAGTTCACAACAGCGAAGAATTTTCTGAAGTTGAAAAATTTTACTACCTTAAAATTTCTTAAGGTGTAATGCTTTAGATGTAATAAAAAACTTATCAGTAACGTCTGAAAATCATAAAACTGCAATAAAATTACTTAAAAATCGTTATGATAACAAAAGACTAATTGCAGCTAAACAAACATGCTTTAGAAATTATAAGGGAAATTCTGAAAATTTATCTAAATTCATTGACTAAATTAATTCAAATATTATTACACTGAAGAATCTAAATATTGATTATTTAGAATTTATTATAATACAGTTTACTCAAAATTTAAATTTGAATACTTTAAGAAACTGGGAAAAAACATTGGAAAAGAATGAATTTCCAAAGTTAGAACAACTCATTTCTTTCTTAGAATGTAAGCGTAAACTACTTAAATTCTTAAATAATAACTTATATTCTTAAATACTTTACTAAATTCACTGACACGATTCAATGTAATGAAAGGGTACAGCCGTATAATGTAGGCTTCAGCGGCAAAAAATATGATTATTCAGAACCTAGTTCTAGTAAAAATGTATTTTATGCAAATAATTGTATAGGAGTCTTATATCCCTTAAACTACTGATGCCGGTTGAACAAAGCAACGGCATCAAGGAACTCGCACATGGCCCAACAATGCGGCTCACGCCACATTGACTCGCTGCTTATGAGTGGCCAATTTTCCCTTGACCTCTAAGTTCCAGGGTGGCCTGAGTTCTGGCCCCCCAAGAGCTGGGCAGTTGAACATCATGTGTTCGTTCGACTGGACCTTCCTGCAGATGCACAGCTCATCAGTTGTCAGGCGGAACCGAAACAAATATTGGTTTAAATTTACATGGTTGGAGAGCACTCGGACTCCCGTTGTCCTTAAAAACGAAGGAGAGACATACCATACCCCCAAATCCTGTATAAACTTGTGCAAGGATCTCCCTTAGTCGTGGCGTGCCATTCTTGCATCGCAAGGCTTTAAAGCCTCCTCCGCAGTTGGGAGATGGGCAACTGTTCCGCTCCGCTCCGGTACAGGCCCGGTACGAAACCGCATCCCAAGTACCTCGGCCTCCCTGCCTCTTCACAATTTCTATATGGCCGCCCGAACTTTCACCACTAACTCGATTGGGAGAGCCTTTCCCAATACAGTGGTAGCCTTGTAGGAGGTTGTTTTAAACACACCAGTGCATATGATTAAGAATCTGCGCTGGGCACTCCTTAAATTTTGAGTAAGTGCTCGATTTCTTTCCAACCCATGCGCCCAAATGGACGCAGAATAAGAGGTCATACTTTGACCTCGGTACACCATGACAAATGACCCGACAGCCTGTAATCCTTCCGAGCAATCCTCCTAAGCTTGTGCATCACAGAATCACAGAGATGGCGTCCGCCGCTACTTGCCTAATGTGGTTGCTAAACAGTAACTTCTCATCAAACAAAACACCTAGGTACTTATGAACTCTAACTCGACTGATTACACAGCCTTTATATTTAATATGAGTGTTACGACTGTATGATAATTTGTCTGCATCCTTGAGTAGCATACACTTTGTCTTGGGCACAGAAATCTTTAAATTTTGCTTGTCCATCCAGCCCTCTGCGGTTGACAAAGCCGCTTGCGCTCGGTCTTCTAGCTGTGGTCATGAATTACCACGAACTAACAGGAGACAGTCATCGGCAAAAGCTTGAGCCGTGACTCCTTCTAGGAATGTCAATCCCAGAAATCTGTTAAATATCAGGTTCCACAGCAAGGGACTGAGAACGGAACCCTGCGAGCTTCCCCTTGTGAATAATTTTTCCAGAACTAGCTGTGCATCCTTAAACAGAGCCAGACAAATTGAGTTAGACAAATAGTCACGTACCACGGCCTGCAGGACTACAGGAACATTGCGGCATTCTAACTCATAGAGAACAGAACTCCAACACAAGGAAGGAAATGCTGCCTCTATGTCAATAAAAATTGTCAAAACATATTTACAGTTGGTGCTTTTCACCTCGGCAAGAGCATTTAACATGCAATCCTCGGTGCCAACTCCTTTCATGAAGCCGTATTGGCCTTGATTTAGAAATGAGTTCAAATCGATGTCTTCCCAGAGCCGTTCTACATCCAGCCTTTCAAGCAACTTGCCTCTTACCGGTGAAGGCCCATTCATATTCGCTCTAAAACCTAACACAAAGGTTTTATGGTCCTCCACATCATAAGGGATCTAATACTAAGGATAAAAAAAACAAAAATAACTGAATATAGTGAAGTTTTGAGTTACCTGAATTTGCTCCAGTTCTGTAAATTGTTGGCAAATCTTTATACTGTAAATAATACTGTATATGTCCCATTTCATGATGTATTGTAATCAAGTCTTCCATAGTAACAGTAGTGCACATTTTTATTCTAAAAAATAAAATTAAAAATGAACATTTATTTTCCAAGTAACATAATTTGAAAAGTTGGTGCAAAAATTAAATGATAATTAAAAATGGAATTTATCAGAGGAGTCTTTTATTTAGTGATAGTTTAGTAACAACTAACAATAATATCAATAAAAAAAACATGAAAATCATTCATACTGATAAAATTATAATATAATTTACTTGACATTAAACTAGTTTGATAACTAACTAACAACAGGTTAAACACAACAAAAATGTTAGGCCTTTTTTTAGAGGAAATGACTAACTTTTCAGTCCCCTTTAGTGGTGAATCCTGGTTATCCTGCAGGAGTAGGCAGACCAGTACATACACCTCTCATAAAAATCCTGAATGAAAGAAATGAAGCTTAAAAGAAAAGAAAAATTTGTTATATAATATAAATTAAAATGATAGAATTTTGTAGTTAAGTTAGCAAAATTCAGTACTAATTTTAAGGAAGCTGTATTTATTGACCATAAATTTCTGCATATGAAAGAAATATTTTCTCAATTAATTTGCACTAAATTAGAACGTAATTTAATTTTTTAATACTTTTTTAAGATCAGTTTGTTCTGGCAAAAACAAATCCAAGCACTGCTTTTCAGATATAGAATTTTAAAATCACTAGACTTTTTTGAAAAAAGTTTAAAATAGTTTTGAATATTGGAAAAACAACAACTTGTATTTTCTTTAACTGAATTTTAAATTCATAAATTTTTATTCTAAAACTACTCCACTGCCCCCCCCCCCCCCCTTATGTATATAGCTTTAGAATTATTATGGTGGTAATAAACAAAATATATTTTTCAATAACATAAATAAATAAATATATATATAGAAAAATGCCAGAAAATATGATTAACACTCCCTACTTTGTAAAATCAATTTACTAGCCAGTTGGGGCTTGCTTTGCTCACCCAACTGTCTAGCCAGGGGCTCTTTCCTTTGAACCCCAGTCGATCCAGGGACGTCTTGGGGCCTGCAGGGGTCAAGGGGCTGAATCCAGGGCTGCAGAGCTCACTTTGTTTACCATCACTCCGCCCCCTGGATCTTCACATTTTTCATTAGGGCTACGGCCTCAATATATGGTTTAAAACTTTCCCTGGGATAATAGGAATGTGTAGTGAAAATTTGAAAAGGATTGGTTAGTTGGTTCTTGCTTAATGCTGTTATAAACAAGTAAACAGACAAACTTTCACATTTATATGCAAGATATCCACCTGTAGTTAACATATTGAAAAGATATTTTAATTGTAGAAAACTGCTTTGAAAAAGAAAGATACCATGGATAAGCGATTGGAAGAAATGGTGAGGCCATATATCAGTTGAATTGTTTGAAGTGGTGTTTGACAAGATTAAATTGTTTAACCTTGTTTTAGTGATATGGCACCAACAGAAGAAGAAAACAGGTGATAGAATTAATGTATATCATTGCTTATATCTCACTCCTATAGAGTCAGACATAATTAATTAACCCTTTTGTAGTTGTATTTGTTACCACACTTGCTATCCAATATTGTTGTTAATTATTATACCTGATTCTCTATTTATATTATCTGTATGATTTTTCCTGCTAAAAAATCATGCTTTTCTTCTTTTTCACTTTATCTCACTCATATCTACATCATCTAGCTTTATCCATTTTCAGTTTTAGATTAACTAGTCTTACTAGCATAAAATCATAAAAATTAAAAAATTTTAAATTTCACTCCAAAAAATAATTGCGATTTTTTTCATTTTCTGATGAATTTTCTCACGAAGTCTATTATATCAAAATTGAGTGCTGGGGTTTTCACCCCTCCAAAATATTCTAATAGTATTGGAACATATTAAAAAAATTTCTTTATAGTAATTGCTATAGTTTACACTCCAAAACAACATACTGACTGCAAAAACAATCAGTGCTTGGCTTACTAAATGTTAGACTTTAAGCTTTTATTTTCCAGGTTACACACCAACAGATTAACTGGTACTTTCAATAATTCCATCATATGGTTCTTAAATCACCCTAACCAATAACACAGTTAAGATTCCTAATGGTAGCAAATGACAAGTTATAAATGCGGAGTACAATGAATCTAGAATAAAATACTATTTGTCTGACACAATATTGCTCAATTGTATTTTTAAGTAGCGACTGAATCAGGAAAAACTGTAAGTTTACACCACAAGATTAAAGTTAAATAATGTAAAATTAGGAAGTTGCAAAATTCTATTAATATGTTTCAATACAATAACAGAGGAAGAAAGGAAAACTACAATGGTGTCTAATTAAATTATACCTGAAGTCCTTTCCATCATAAAAGTCCCAAGCAGAAGCATGACATATTAATTCACGATCTTTAGGTTTTTCAATAATAGAGTTTTTCCAAAATAAGTCTGGCATAGCACTTAAATTTAATGATGTATAAAATTCTTCAGAAAGTTTAAACATTTTGTGTGGTGTATAACCCTACAACAGTCAAATAAATGTACATTAAAACAATTACTTAAGGTAAATATTACTGATAAGAAAACTTATCCAACTATATTAAATAGACAATAAGCTAAAAAGTGAATAAAATAATAATAATCACTGTTAAAATTTATCATAAAAACTAAAACTAATTTTTCCATTTTTCTTTTAGTTATGAATCTTAGAAATTGGTGAACTAATTTAAAAACAATTACCAACCGTTTACAATCCCTTAATTTGACTCAGATTACAGAAAATCAAAAATTAAAAAAATCATTGAAAAAGTATTTTTTTAAGAGTATTTTTTAATGTTTAATTTATTTTACAATTTAGTTTCATCTAAATCATGAATATACCTTAAATAAGTTGATGTATGAAAACTTTTACTATGTAATAAAAATCTGGACTTACAGTTAAGGAGGATGTTAGTCAAATGCTATGTTTGGAGTGTCTTGTATGGAAGTGAAGCACAGATGATGAGGAACAGGGCAAGGAGACTAAATTGTGGCTTTTGAGCCACAACTGACTCACAATGAAGATGGATGGATAAAGTAAGGAATGAGGAAGTAATGAACAAGATTAAAGAAGAAAGAGGACTTAAATGGGAAGAACACAAAAGAATAGGAAACTGGTTAAGATATGCGGTTAAAGGAAGTGGAATACTGTCAACTGCATTGAAAAGATCAACAACAATCAAGGAAGAAGTTAATAGATGAGGTGGAAACTACAAGGTGACAAATGAGAAGGCTTGGGACAGAAATGGATGGACACAGTAGTAGCATTAGAGACTTGCCATCAAGCAGAACACCATAGATGACATGAAAACCTATTTGTAATGCAGAGGTGTACTAATATATATTTGTACAAGACTTACTCTCTTGATAAAAATTGCAGAAAAATGATAAACAGATGGTTACTACGTGTGAGCTAAGACTGTCGGGAGTGTGGGAATATGTATTATTTTAATTTTTAAGTTTGAATAAAATTTCTTTTAAATTATGTTTGAAGATAAATTAAAATATTAGTATGACACTGGGGTATGTGCGTGCATATATATATATATATATCCAGGAAACACTTATTATGGGATTATCACAGGAACTTCATCTACAAAACAGAAAAGAATAATTAAATCAATTCAGTTGATAAAACATGGACTTCAATGCATAAGGAAAATAAATAAATATGTATGGGACAAATTAACAATCTCATCCTTTTCTGAATTTGATAAAAGGTTATTTACATTTTTAATTCCTGAACAATAGATAAAATTATCTGCCAAAAAAAATCTGTTATCTCATTTTTCTTTTGACAAAAAAAATTCTCTTTATGATTAAAAAAAATCTACAAAGTTAATAGAATACAAAATGCTGATAATCATTATCAAATATTCATATTGAAATATTAACATTATGTAAGTTGGTTGTGGGTAATATAGTAAAATTTCCTGATCTACCTTATTACAGGCAGTTCCTCTGGGGGCATATCATTTTCTTCTCTAATCTTCTATTTCATTATCCTTGTCCATTTTTTCTCTTGATAAAATTATCAGAATTGTTTTAATAACCCTTATGACTCCTATAGAGTCAGTTCACTTCTACTAGCAATCTCTGGGTACGCTACTTCTTTATTGGCGCTCAGTGGATTACCGACCGATCGCTTGTTTTTCTATCTTAAGGTTACACAAAAAGTCAAACTAGGATTTGAATTGCTTTTTAGATAAAGCTACAGTAGATTTCTTAATCTTATTGAAAATTGACACAAAAATATATATATACTAGCTCTATCCGCCACGCTTTGCTGTGGCACATTGTGGTTGCATGGATGAGAAATGAGAAACAAAACAAAGCATACGTTTCATAGAAGTTTAATTTTGCAATACTTGTGGATATACAATATTTTTTGTTTTTCCACTGTCTGCGTAGATATAAAGGCTAGATATAAAGGTTTGCCAACTCGGGAACACGCAACATACAGTTGCCAATGTGAGAAGCATTGGGAATTGCAATCTTTTAAATTAAAATGGTGTATCGGTCGGGATTATGGGTATTCGAGGAATGAGGACATCTTCACCTTTGAAAGACCCCGTTAAAATCGTTGCTTCCACTACGTTATTCGTCAATTTCTTAACTGCAAGTCGCGTTCTGTTGCAGAGTTTTGGCTGATTAATATTCCGCAACAGGATAATTGTCATTTTTTGATCGAACCATTGCTAGAATCAATCTAATGAGGAATTTTTTCCCAGTTCCTCCTGGCGCATCCAAGAAGAAGGTCCCCCAACTCCGTCATTTATCATTTGCATTATACGATCATAAATGCTTTTCTATTCACGCGTTAATTTGGGAGTGTTCGATTGGACATATAACTGAAGATCACCAATGTTGTAACTCTGTTCACGGTGTAAATCCACATCAAATGAAGCAATCGCAGCTCGGGTGGGTGCTGGCATTCCCAATTGACTAAGAACTTTATTTGCAATAGCTAAGCACTTGTCTTCAATATTTATCAATGCTTCGTTGTAATTGCCTTCTGTAAATTCCATGGTCATATTGGTATTTTCTAGGCGTACTCTATGCAAAATATCCTCAGCCATATGCGATCGCTATCTTTCCCATAACTCTGTGGGAGATGAAGGGAAGCAAGCGGTCAATATAATTGCGAATAATGCGCGAATTTGGTTTGGATGTGCAGTGTTGCACATGTCATTAATACATATATCCCACTGCTGGTCGTTTTCTAATAAATTCAGAGCTTGGTGAAAGGCGCAGCTCAATCACGACACGATCACACAAAAGTACCTCGATTAAAGTGAATAATTAATTCAAATTGTATAATAATCTGAATCAGATGCAAGTGGATACGTTTTTTTTTTTTTTATTAATAAACAATGTAATTGGGAACAGGTATTGTTTCACATTTGACTGCGGTTGTCGTTAGCTAGTATGGCGAGTGTTCCCCTCGCTTCTGGGAGATGGCGTGGTCACTGGTACACAGCTGACCATTAAAAAAACTGTTTTCTCGCGGTCACGGGTATGTGACTGATGCGAAAAATAGATAAAAACAATCTTTGATGCGGGTTATATATCGTGCTAAAATTTGAGCTCAATAGGTGCAGAACATTTTGAGTTTTTGAAGCGTACACAAACGAACTTAACATTTTTATAAATAAAGATTTGTGGGCTGCGAAAAAAGCCCTTAAGTCGTGCGAAAAAACACATCATTTTAAATGCTTACAAAAGCAGAGTAATGCTTACAAATTACAGAATAATCAACTGGCGTTGATTTTAGATGTTAATAAACTGCTAACGTAAGTAGAAGGTGTGCTGCTTCAGTGTACAAAGTGATTCGCGAGTATGAATCTACTAATAAGTTACGGTCTCCAAAGAAAACAAAACCCCGCAGGTCAATTGAGAAAAAGGTGAGATTTTGATAAAAATGCGATTCGTAAATTAATTACACGAATTTGAATTATTTAGAAATAGTTTAGCGGTGTATTATGTCCTTTGGAAGAGAATTCAGTTATTGTCTTCGAGAACGCTTCTTATCATTAAACGAAAAGAATTCCAGCCATATTATAGAAAAACAATGGTATCATAATGTGGCTTAGTTCAAAAGGAATAATTTTTGAAGAGATTTAAGTTAATGTTCAATCATTTCGCGTATTAAAAGTAATTATAGTCCGTATAAAATCGGTTTGACACACAACACCATATGGGTAAGTCGTGTTTTTATTCGCCTCCTAACGAATATGTTTGCCGGCCTCCGTGGCACGAGTGGTAAGGTCTCAGACTTAAATCCGGTGGTTCCGAGTTGGAATCCCGGTCAGGCATGGCATTTTCATACGCTATAAATCATTCATATCATCATCTGAAGCAATGCATAACGGTGGTTTCGGAGGTTAGAAAAAGAAAAAAAACGAATACTTAGTTGTGTGGTTTCAGTGTTGTGATTTGTGAATTTTGTTCTTTGCTTTTACATAACAAAGAACTCTAAATGAATAACAAAAAATTACTATATATATATATATATATATATATATAGTAATTTTTCAATATTCTTTAAATTAATGGTTTGGCTTATATTTCAAAATATATTTTATATTATTTAGTTAGCTAAAAATTTACATTTATTGTGTAAATATAACAAAAAAAAACGATTGTTTGGTCATATATATGTAAAAAAATAACCTAACAAAGGATTTTTTGGTTATTATGTAGGGATATTATTTTCTGTGTATTTGGTTATTTCGACTTTTTTTGTTTGCATAGTCTTAAGTCTATCTGGGCTATAAGAAAGTTGGGTGTTTTAATTTATTTACTGTAAGTCATCCTTCTTGGTGGCTTTTCTTTTTGTTTCAGTGGTTTTTTTTTTTGGTTTTTTTAATAAAATACAGATGTTTTAGCTGTTAAATATAATTCAAAGAAATTTTTTACTTAATCAGTTGTGATTTTGTTTACATTGGCAACGGCCATACGGGCTCTTTGTGATTGGTCGTTATGTTTGACAGCGGCCATCTTGCATTGATCTGATTGGTTTTCCTTCATTTACATTTCCAAATTAAAAATGTACAAATTAAAAATAGATAGATAGATTTATTAAAAATAGATGAAAACAATCTTTGATGCGGGTTATATATCGTGCTAAAATTTGAGCTCAATCGGTGCAGAACATTTTCAGTTTTTGAAGCCATACACAAACAAACTTAACATTTTTATATATATAGATATAAATCTCAAGTATAATATGAATCACATTTAAATAAACTAAATTTGGCACAAATCAAAATACATAACATAAATTCTTAAATTTGAATAAAATTAAAAAGCCTAATAAACCATGAGTGTAAAGACAAACCATTTACAATTTATTTACCTGACTGTGTAATTTTTCAGTAACATCCAGTGATGGCTTATCAGGATATGGAACAGTGATGTCATATATATTTGCCCAGTCCTGAGCCCACATATTTCCTGCAATCAGTTTACATGAAACACATTTTAAAATAATTTATACATAATTATATTAATAGAAAATAAATGAGATATGTAAGAAATTAATTTAATATTCGGAACAAATATGTCAAGAAAAATACATATACATTATGTTTTAATTTCCAATATTCTTTAAAGAAAAGATCTTATAATAAGTAATTTCTGTGAAAATGTAGTCATTATTTTAAAGTATCATTACTTGAGTATCATACCACAATATCCATGGTTTTAGTTTGTTAAAACCCATTAATTAGATGAACTATAACAGTCATAACAAAGAAAAAAGACCAACCTTAACTTGATTGTTAAAATGAGTCAGTACAAAAACTAGCTAGTTGAGAAAATCAGGAAAATCAATTCAAGAAAATGAAAATTAGTAAAGCAAGGATGTGTAAATTTAGTAAGCAGTAAAATATTTAAAGAGAGAATTTTAGATTAACTAAAAATTCAAGTAGAAAAGTATGTTAGGATTCACAGATGATATCAAGTTTTTAACAAAAAATAAAAATAGTCACAATAAATAGTAAATGGTATCAATCTATATTTGGATGACATTCCATTTGTCAAGTTCAATGGAGGAGTTGTAATTTCAGAGCCTTTTATTTTGAAAGTCCAGATTTAAAATCCTGATCAGCATGATATTTTTCACACAAAATTCCCATTCCATATTTTCATGCTCAATCTAAGTTTACAGGATATGACTTAATTATCTATCAAAAAGAAAATAAAGAAGAATGAAATGAAACAAAAGGAAGATAATAATGAATAGGCTACTAAAGTAGAAGGATATGATATTCAAAATGTCAAAATATTTTTTCATTTAAAGAGAAAAATATAAAGGATACTATAACAAGACATCCAAACCAAGTTAGTAAAAGTAAGGAAAGATTTGATTTAAAAAATAAATTTGTTGATATCAAACAGCTATAGGATTTTAAAGGAATTCTTTTAAAATTTGTACACAGTATAGAAATTAAGATTTCTGAGTGAATGGAAGAATGAAACCTACTGAGGCAGAAAACAGAAATTTTTTAAATAGTGTATCATTGAAAGATGTTAAAAGTAGGTAGCTGATTAAGAAGAAGTTTTAGGGAACATTATGCATTTATTGCATGCCTGTAAAAAATAAGTCTTTTAATAAAATTCTATCAATAGTTTTGTGAACAGTAATGTAGCTCATTGCTAACTTCCATGGTGTAATCAGTCTTTCATCTAGAACAATCTAGGTTTGAATCCTGGTTAGGTATGGCATTTTTCATAAGCTGCACAATTCCTATTGCATATTCCCATGGAGAGATTTTGAATTTATATAGTGAATAAACCATCAACCAACCAAATTTTGTATCAGATTTAACAAACTGAACTTTGAAAGAGACTGAATTTAAAAAAAAAAAAATGAAAATGTGAAAATTATAATAAAGCACAAAAATGGATATTTTATCATAACTCATCAAATTCCAATTGAAAGGTGGCAAAAAAGTTTTACTTTATTTGCTATTTCATAATTACTGAATTACTGTTGCCTAGAATACTGATGTCACTAACTGATGAATGTTGCTGTTTTCAATATTCTTTTTTCTTACTTTGATCTCTAAATTCACTTAAAAGTGGATATATGTCTGGATACAGTATACATATATACACAATGCACTGTATTGCACTACAATTACGACTGTTCTGGCCAGAATTAGAATTCTCTTACTTATATGACTGAAACACTTGACAGTCAAGCAAGCAGTTTCAGTATCTCAATATAGCATTTGTACAATTATTGCAAAACGTTTGCAATACTTCCAAGACAAATGTGTTCTTCTCCGTAATATGTCATATCACTCCAATTTTTAAAACATATTTTGAAAATATCTTATTGGCTATTATGGAAAACCTTCACTTGAGAATATGTTCCTCACACTAAATGAGCTGGAATATAATAATTAAACTATTATAAAAATTGTTCATTTATTAAAATTTGACCGTGCTTTGATCTTTAAAATGTAGTTATAAAAACTCTCATTTCATTAGTTAAAATGAACTACTAATAAGCCATACTATAATATCATCATATTTACTGTAGTAAAAAAAATCTAGATTAAAAAATATATTTTCATTTACTAACCCAAAAGGTGTGCAGGAATTGCACCCTTTTTAGGAACAACATTTTCCCCATAGACTTCTCTTAAACGGCGTCTTACATATGCATGTAATTCCATATACAAAGGTTCAACTTCATTCCACAATTTTTGTACATCTTCCTCAAATTCTTTTGACTCAAAATCATCTATCCAGTAATCAGCAGTATCTGTGAAATCTAATAAAATTTCATGATTTAATTGAAGTATATAAATATTTAACGAATTGATTGTGTAATAACAATAATACCTAACCTAACTTTTATTCAACAATTACCTGTTTAACAAGATGGTAATCCTTGCCTAGTGAAAGAATTGCAGAAGAAGAGCATACTAAACAAAAAGTCCCTTTGACTCAATATTAAATAGAGGGTGAGATAAAAGAAAACTTGAATCAAACCCTAAACTACTTACCTTAAACTGCTTAACCTGCTTAATTTAACTTACTTGATTAGGAAGAAAAATAATTCTTTTGTGGAGTAAAAATATTTTTCCACTAAAAACTGTTTTAACTTTGTATATAAAAATTTCACTAGTATCAATTTCATGAAATTTCCTCATGAATTTTGACTCTACATAATATTATCTACATTTCAATAATATTTTTAAATGGATTTCAGTCAACATTTTTTTAAGTAACAATAGATGATGAGCTATGAGGTTTTTGCACTGGTCTCTTGTCAGACCATTGCAGAAATATGCTTAGGAATATTATTTATTGTAAAGCAGTGTAACTCAACTAAGAAAGAAAAAACAAACAAAAACACTTGTATAAAAAATATTTAAATCTACCAGACACAGTGCAAATAAAAGGTAAGAACACTCACCTATCAGTAGCGCTACCAGAGTTTTATCCATCATCAGCAGTAACTTTATAAATTACATAAAATTATAAATTAAAATATGTAGTAAAAAATATAATTAAAATTTAAAAAACATCACTGGTATGTATATATTAGTATCATAATTAAAACTTCTTATATCTATCTATATATATTTTAATATACAATTGTGTGTAATCTATAAAATCTGTCTATGATGATGGAATGAAAATGTTACAGATTGATGAGTATTTTTACCTTTTATTTCAACTCTATCTGGTGGATTTAAATACTTGTTTTTAAAATAATTTATTTGATATAGTGGTACATAATGTTTGAAAAAAAATGTATATGATAATTCTGAAAAAAAATGTATATATAAATAAAAAAATAAATGTATATAAATATAAATAAATGCATATATAAATTATAAAATCAGCATGGCAAGAAAAGAACAGACTCTTCCCCCCCCCAAAAAAAAAAACTAAAACACATGTAAGCAATATTTTTATTGATAAATATTTACAGTAGGTGCTAAATGCATTTTTCCTTTTTACAGATGTTCACATGTTTCATGAGATTCTGGAATACATTCCCAGCATCATTAATTTAAGAGCATTGATTTCTGTCAATTGTTTATTTTGATTACAACTGTAGTAGAGTTCTTCATCTTGTCCAAAAAACTATTTTTTCATTAGCCCCATACAAAGCAATCATCGAGAGACAAATTGGGACGGATGAAATGATCCAATCTAAAAAAAATCACCGTACGTCTATTGTCTTTTTTGTAGTATATGGGGTACCACCATCATTTTAGAATTAACAGCTTTGTTCTTCCACTTATACAGTGGAATAAATTGTATGATAATAAGTGATGATTATATAAGACCCACAATCATTTTTTTGCAAAAATTAATGCACCATACACATATTTTTTTCAGATTAGAGGCAGATCTCACAATGTAGTCTTGGATATTACATGAACAAATCTGAAAATTGTTTAGATAGCCCATGAGATGGAAAGAAACGTCATCAGAAAAGAAAGTGTTACCCAGAATACTAGTGTTGACCTAAAAAAAGAAGAAAAATACCTGCAAACTACTACAGGAAATGGAGATAATTTGATATAATGAGAGCATCTAACATTTCAAGATATCATCTGATGCAAAGCATGGTGCATATTTTGAGAAGACCTGGGAGTCTATTATTCATATTGAGTAGATGAATCATCAGAAAGTTTATTACAGATTTAAGCCACTCTTTCTGATGTTAACATGGGCTTCAGTGGCTTTCTAAGTTTCTAGATATATAAAATTGTTGAAATTTACTTAAATATATTTAATGGTGCTCTGTCCGATTAGTGTACACCCAGGATACTTGTCTAGGAATTGTTCTTGAACTGCCATATGTGATGAAGAAAAACAGTGTTCAAGAATAAACGTACATTCTTTTGTGACAAACCCCATATCCCCATAACCTTGCATTCATCTGCTGCACAAGCTTATATATTATATATTGTAAAATATATAATAATATATTGTAAAATATATAATAATATATTTTACATTAGAACTAAAGACGTATGAGGTAGTTTAACTGAAATACATTTTTTACAAAACCATATAAATAGAAATGTTTTACACTACATATGTTCTTAAAACAGTACCATTTCCACTCCAATATTCATGAAATTTTCAGAAACTCCTGGAAACCATTTTAGAGACCTTCTTCAGTTATTCTGACATTATTAGTAATATCCTCTCATAACCCTTCCTTTCAGAGACAATTTCAAGCAAAGTACAAGTAAAAAATCAGCTTGTACCCAAATTGGAAGAGTGTGGTGAATACTCAAGAGGTGTTACACTGTGGTATGTAAGATACTTCTTATCCAGTATGGAAAAGGATGTTACATATTAGGAACAACATATTGAAAAACACAAAAAAATCTTCAGATTTCTGCAGAAAATACTGTGGAACTTTCCACTGACAACTTCTAATGCTATTTTCATGATGTAGTTTCTGTTATCGTTTTGAACATACAATGTTTTTGTCACTTGCTACATAGAGAAACCCCCACTATGAACAATATCACCAATGCTAACTCAGCCTTCGTGAAAATACTCATAAACTTGATTCTTTATTGCTACCTCATCAGTTGGTTTTCAAACAATATTTATTTTTAAAGCAGAATGCAAAAGTTCACATGTTTATAGTGTTCAACTATGGAAATTATGAACTGGGACATTTTCATGCAGATGTGTGTCATTTTCAATTCATAGAGCTGTTACTATTACTGCTGAGGAAATAATACTGCAATGCCAGTCATATTGTGAAGTTATGAATACTGCCACAACTTAAGAAACAGTAATTTCCCTATCATGATTTAAATTCAGGGTATTGATTCCTGTAATTTTTTTGAAGATACTTATATAATGACTAAGGCTAGCTAAATTTAAAGGATGTCGTAAGAGAAAAAAATCAAAATTTTACAACTTGCCAATACGGGATTGTAAAAACACACTGCTGAAAATCTCAACATACATAAAAACATCTGAAGTTAATATAGAAAAAAAAAAAAATTATAAGGCAGTCTTACAGGCTGATGTTTCAAATTAAGGATTAAGCTCATATAGATTTTCTGTATTATTAGTTTAGTATCATACATGAATAAAGGTTGCTAATAAAACAATAAAAAAAAGTAATTTGGTACTTACTGTTTAATCGTGAAGCTTCATTACTTAATTCAACATATTCCTGATACAAAGATCGACATTTTTTCCCTGAAGCCTTCCTCCATTCAACCCAATAATATTTCAGTTCATCAGGATCTCTACTAGACGCAAAGATGTGCGTTAATTCTAAAATCAGCAGAATTATGTTTGCATCATTATTTTTAATGATTTTTATGTAATTTTTAATATTCAGGATACAAATACACAGTTTATTTATTATGAATTCAAACATGGTTGATCTGTCTTAACTTTTCAAAATAACAAAAATACAGCAAAATAACAAAGTAAAGTTCTAAAATGAAAAGGAATTGTTTAGAAAGTATTAAATTTTTCACTAAGTAAGATTGCATTATGATGATACTTTAAAAAGGTTTGTATGTAACTCTGTGTTTTTATAATTTGACATTTTAATTTTTAGAAAAATTTACATTCACTTTTAATAATATGAATTCACACTATATATAGTACTGGATCCTATTGGGATTTATTTTTTCTCCTCTCCGCCGAATTGGATTGCACAGTGAAGCATAACAAAATCTGGGGGAGTGTCCTTTTTCTCTAATAAACCGGCTGGATCTTAACTATTAATGCCTGTATTAATCCTATTGGGATTAATACATACAATCTCTACTAACGTTAGGGGACAATATTGACACTATCTTGATATGTTTAATTCACTTTTTATTTACTTCAAATGAATTTTTTACTTATATTTTTTTAGATAGTAAAGGTTTAAAGAAAACTCATTCCATGGGTAGTTGCTACATAAACACTGCCATTGTGCAGTAAGACTGCAATGTATATTATATATATTTTTTTTTTTTTTATTTCTACTTGTTAATGCTACATAACTTATTTTAATGAAAAAGGTAAATCTGATGAAATGATTTGATACTAGATCTTGCCAGGAATCAATTCTGATATGAATTGTGTTATGAAGTCCATAACCAATTTTGTTATGAAGTCAGTGTGTTAATCACCACACCAATAGCTCTTAGTGTACAAGATTCATATTGCACAAAAATTTAGTTACTTTATAAGCAGTATTTTATAACAAAGGGATAGAATTTTAGTAAATGAAAAGTGCCAAACCTGACAAATTGTATGATCCATGAAATTTTTCAACTTAAAAAATACAGACTATTTAACATACTCCCTCCTCATTGGAAATATTCTTTAAATAAATGATAAATATATTCAATAATGTTTTATAGAAAAATTATTCTTACCTGGATCTAAAGAAAGTTCACAGTTTGATGAATTTTTATAATCACAAATTTTTGCTTTTGCATAAGTTGTTTCCATCGTACTAACTAAATCATTCCACTGCAAAAAATTAAGATAATTTTGTAGTCAATTTAGTAATGAGTGTTAATATTACTGAAAAGCTATCAAAAAAGTACAACTATCAATGTTTAGAAAAAAACTTTCATACTTTAATAATAAAATTGATTTGCTTTTCAACAAGATCAAATAGGAATTATAACTTTTAAAACATCAACTATTAAGGTAATAAGAAAAACGTAAGAAAGTACTGCACTTTTCCAACAAAATGAAAACTGTATTCAGCAGTATAATTTAACTTTGGTGATCTACGAGAAGCACTTTGTTAAATGTGATTTTAACTGTAGACATCTATTAGTTACTTAATATTCTTTTATCTACAAAATACTCCTCCCTAAGATGTTCTAAGTTTTGTAGAAACAAGTACAAAATTTATAGAAATTGTTACCCCATAGAAACTGTTACTATGGGGTATGGTCCCCTAAACATTTCATCTAATCTTACAATTAATTTTTTTGATTGATTATTTTAACAATTTTTAAAAAGTTTTTCTCTTTAATGGAACTCTTTAGTAGGTAGCACTATTGTAATGAACAGCATTAATCTGTTTCACTTATATTGAAGAACTGTAGATAGTAGATGTGAGCTGAAATCATATTCACTTATATTTTTAAAAAATTGTTATTTTTTAATTAAAATTTTAAAATAAAAATGTTTTGCAAAAGCCGCAAGCAATCTCTGAATGGCTTGTTTTCAGAATTTTTTAATCTATCATTTAATTAAACTTCGTTTTTAATTACACTGAGTCATTTCTTAATATAGTTGATCATTTTAATAAAAACTACACTTTCACTTTAATAGTCATTAAAAATTAGGTACTGATAATGAAATTTTGTTTATTTCTTTGATTGTGATAAAAAACACATTACAAATATTATTGTTATAGCTTAATTACTTGTATTATCTTATGCAGACAACCCTGAGTAGCAAATGGTTCACACAATTGTGAGGTGTCAACTGTTAAAAGGTTTTTTATTCTGTGGAAGGAAGTAATCAATAAACAATAATATATTCTGATGTTAAGAATAATCCTGACATTAAAATTAAAGGATATAAAAAAGAGAGTAGCATTTTTTGAACAATTATCCAAATAATAATTTTAGATAGTAAGTATTAGAGAAAAACAGTGTTTTACAAAAGTAAGGATGTGAGCAACTTAAAGGTAATGCTAATACACAATATAGAAACTGGTATGGGTTAATAAAACAAAGCACAAAGCATATTATTTCACAACAACAAAAAAACTTACTCTTTTATATTTATCTTCTTTTAATGCAGCAGTTCCAAGAATTGTACTTAATTTAAATTGCCTTCGAAGGTCAGGATCATGAAAGGATGTCCATGGAAATTGTATTGTTTTTAACCAGTATTCTTTAACAAAATTTCCCCATTCTACTGCACTTTTCAACTAGAATCCAAAAATAATTTGTATTAATAGTGTGTATCATACAACATATTTAATATACTTGCAGATAAACACAAACACACAAACATTTACAAAATAAAATATTAGAAAGAAGAGGGGTTTGTCATTTTCCCAGTTTGTTACTTCACCAGAAAGAATTCTAGACCACAGATAAATATCATATTCTTGAACATGTTTGTGTAGAATTTATGCCTATTAATAATTTTGTTTTTAATATACTTTTAAATTTATTACCATCAATCACTAAACATTTAAAAATTGTCATAATACTCTGTTGTCGTGCTGACTATTTTACTTACTTTGAAATTCAGAAGAAACTATGTTGGCTATCTATTTCAATCCTGACAACTACATGACAAAACTTTTTCAGTGTGCATAATACTATGCCACAGCAATTAAAAGAAATTTGAGGGCAAAATAATAATTGATAAAAAATTTTAAAGAATATATTTTTTTTGCTGATAGTATTGCTACTTTAAAATTAAATGAGGGATTATTTTGAAGAAGAATGAATTTAGCAGATTGATTGGTAAGGAAGAAATTGAACTTTAAAGCAGATAACAAACATCAGTTTTACTAACTGATCAATTGGCTGGTCATAAAAATGTTAATAGCTTTGCATAATTTTCACTAATGGAAAAACAAATTTAAATAAACTGATTATTTGTGATGAAAATTTTAACAACGAATATAAATGAATAGATAAAAGTAAAGAGAAACAACTACATTTCTCTACAAATAATACACTATCTTTGCAAATTAGGTCAGGTAAAAAATATTATATGATATCAGCATTGTACTTGATGAGATGTAAATGCCATGTAGCTGGTGAAAGGTGGGGATGATAATATACATAATGTACATTATATGCTGTAGCAACATTAATAATTGTGCTGGAATAAACTGCAATCAGTTTGCAGCATTATACTGGTCCAACACAGTTTATTGTTTATATGCATTGTTCTTTGCAGTGTTAATATTGTGGAGAATTTCAAATCTATTCTTATTTATGATACCAGTATTGGTTTATTTAATCTATTCAGTGTGAAAAGTACTTCAGGGTATCTGTTTTACTTTTATATCTAATACAAATAAAAATTATGATTTTTTTTCATCAAACTATATACTAAATATAAATACAATTATAAATTCATTTATAGGATGTATTTAAAAATGATATGAATACATATAAACTTCACAACGCTATTGAACCTGCTTATGTCGGTAGGACATCTTTTTTTCTTGAAAAATTTATTACATACATTATTAGATCATGATTTGTCTAATACTGTACATTCAGTAGATCTTAAATACTTTAATACAGTGGCCCAAACAACATAACAGGTAACATTAAAATTAATTTTATAGTATTTTCATTTACTACTTTTCATTTTTTTTATAATCTTCTTATGCAATTTGTAGAGATTTTTGCTTCTTCAGAATGGACATTTTATGAAGAAATAATAAAATTAAAAATTAAAAATTTTAAAACAGAGATAGTTATTTGCTATTTCAATAAATGAAAAAAATTTGGTTTAATTAATTCTTCATAAAATAAACTACCTAAAGAAGCAAAATATCTGTATAAGTAATCAATGGTGATTCAGAAAAGAAAAAGCAGAAACTGAAAAAGAAGTTACAATCTACTGCTTGGAAGCAATTTGCTAAACCAACATATAGTAATAGTAAGTTAAGGCACAGAATGAAAAAAAAATTAACACTAAAAAAATAGTCAGAATTTTGTCAACAATGTAGGTGCTTTTTGTAATCTCATCCTTGACTAATAATTTCATAAATTCTCATAATTAAGATAAAATTACAATAGCTTGCAAATTAATCCAAACACATGTGTTCTACAATAAAAAGTAACATTATTTAGAAAAAAATCATACAATTTGTGAATATCTAGTAATTAATATGTCCTCCTTTATTCTTAATCACTTTACATGTTTACATGATTTGGCATTGATTCAACAAAAGTGTAATTCACCTTTTTTGATTTCTTCATCATGAAACATACCAATATTATTGCTTTAATGAAATTTTTTGCAATAATAATTTTTTGACTATTGCCTAAAGAAATTTCAATTAGGTTTAAATCTGGGGAGTTGGCTGGCTTTCAGGACAGGCTTTGAAAACTTTTTGCACTTTTCTGGCAGTATGGTATGGTGTCAAATCTTTTTGGAACATTTTGTTACCTTATGGGAATTTGTTTTGAACTTATGTCACAACCCTTTTCTTCAGGGTTTTGATATATCCATCACTTTTCAACATGCCATCTACTAGAAATAATTAAATAATAAAGTAATTAAGCTGCAAGAAATGAGTATTCTGACAGTTGTCACGTGTAAATCTGTTCAAGTTACTGCCAATTCTCCTTTTAAGTGCACAGCAGATAATTCTGGATCAAGTTTACTTTTTCTCATTAATAACTGGATCTTGTGTTTGAATAGTTTTTCTTTTATGGCCACATTTTCCTTGACTTTGAGGTGAAAAGGAACTAGAGTTTCTTTTATCTATTTTAAAATAGCATTTACTGTTGCTAGTCCAACATTACACTCAGAAGCTATTTATTGTTGTGTCATGCTGGTATGTTCAGAAAAGAAACAATTTTTTAATGGTTTTTTGGAGTTATTAAGTCAAGACACACAAATTAAAAAAATGTGAAAATATGATTTTGTAACATAAAATTAAATAAACATTCACAAAACATTATTTATAAGATGAAAATTATAAAATAATCAAATAAACATAACCTCCCACTAAACAAACAACTTAAACAATAGGTGTGGTGAAGCTGTGTAACACCAACATAAAAATTAACAAAACATTCCCTGTGTTCGGCTTAATTTGCACACTATTGTAGAAAAAATATGTTTTGCCATAACTTATATAGTATCAAAATCATAAAGCCTATTTTAACTTATTAAAATGTTCAAATAGGCGCTATTGATAAGTGGTCTTCTTATTCATTTTTAAATTTTCCTTTTGAAAAATGTATACTGGAGTTGTGCAGCAATTTACAGAACTTCCTCCAAATTTGACAATTATTAGTAGAAAAATATTTTGTTTAGAGATAACTGTCCGTGATATATGTTAAGATAACTCCAAACTCTTTGCTATTTTAAAATATTAATACTAAAATACAGTTTACATTGTGGTCTCAAAAAAAATTAGATAAACAAACATGTCATCTTACAAACTGAAAGTTATTATATAACTGAATTACATGTGTTTTTTATCTATATTTGAAGGTAACTTGGTACACTAATATGCAACAGTGTATTTATATTAGCAAAGAAGGGATAGAAATTTACTTTTAATCTTCTCTGGTAAGCCTGGGCATTGAGGTTCTACTAATTTTTGAAAGCGGCTAAAGTATTTTTGGGAATTACTTTTAAGTCAATTACAATTTTTAAAGTTAACTAAAACCAACATTTTATAAGATATTGCTAAATTTAAATTTAAAAATTGTTTTCTTACCTTTTCTTCTTTATTATATTCTGTAATATTTGATTGGTAGTTCCATTCTTTTATAGAATTTTTATTATGCATTTTTGCTGACAAAGCATCATATTTTTCCATAAATGCTTTACCTTCAACTTCTGCATCCTGATCTTGTTCAGGATCAACTGACAGAATTACAGGTAGTAGAATAAAGCATAATGTTATAAATAAATAATGGGTCTTCATTCTAGAAAGTACAAATAAAATAATAAAAATAAATTAATAAATATTATTTAACACTCCGAGAGTGACGCGGGTGGTATATGATCAATGGGGTCGGATTTATGTAAAATTATACTGTATAAAATTTACTTATATTTCATGTTTTCGTACGCTAAATTAATTTAATGCCTGTTTATTGATTAATATAAAACTAAACGAAGCATAAAATAAAGGATAATTATGTAACACAATCTCTATAAAAGAAAGTTATTTATTAAAGTAATTCAAAACTATTTATATTATTATAATATACAACTGATACCTTAAGTAAAATATTTCAAGGTTATTAAATTTCAAACGCTTTGTCAACGTGAAAAGTGAAAGGATAAATAACAGTAAAACATGGCCTTTATTAACATGTAAAATATTTAAAAACGGTTGCTTATACACAAGAATTATTACCAACTAACCTTGAATTTCATTTGCAAAATCAGAAGTATGACTAAATATTAAAAAATAATATCTAAATTTTAGGAAATGGATTTAAATATACATATTTGACGGCACAAATAAAGTTTAATTTCTTCATTACTGCTATTGTTTTACCTATTCAAATACACGATTAATTTATTGTAATTCGAATAATTATTATAAACATTATTTACAGCATAATCTTTTTAACTGATAATTAAATACCTCGGATTAATTGTAGAATGGAACGACAAAGAAAGGTGTGGCTCTAATAAATCGGCGAAAAAATGGAATTGACTTAAATCTCAAAACATGTACAACAAAATGTATCTTCATAAATGCAAAATTAAGGCATTTTGAACAGGTTGATTCGTCCAGAAGCACTGTAAACTGCAAAATGCTTCACGATAATTAACAAGATCCTTTTAAAATAATCAGAAGGAAAGAGATTTTTAAGAAAAATATTTTATTCTTTGAAGGAAGACACGTTTAATATATATAAACTCTGCCAACACAAAATGGTGTAACAGAAATAAAAAATAATAATAATATAAAAATAAAGGAATAATGCATGAGAGGAAATTGGCTTTCATAAGCCACATTTTATGATAATAGAATTTAAGCAAAAATTTTTCTTTCTTTTAAAAAAAAAACTAAAAGCGTACATCCGAATATTTCCGAATTCTCCGGATGAAAAATTATTTCCGATTTTTTAATCGGGAATTAATAAAATAACAAAAATTGTTTCGGAAATAAGGATTTTCTTTGAAGAAGAAAAAGGTCTAAAGAAAAAAAGACTAGTAACAAGAGAATTAGATAAAAAAGCCAATGCCTTTTCAAAAGTACTTAGTAGGAAAGGAAGAAGAAGGATGCTAAGAAAAGTGTAAAAGTGGCCATAATAGGCTGAAACGAAAAAATAAACTTTATTAATCACTAGAATTTTTATCTGTTTTTATAGAATAAAAAAATCCAGCTGTGGACAGACCATATTTAAAGAAAAACATAAATTTGAAAATATTAGAGTTGAAAAGAATGATTTTTTTTTTAATTTTTAATCAAACCAAACAAGAAGAAAGTTATCCCGTAGCAGTTGCTATGGGAAAAGGATGGTTATCCTTTTTAAAATTTCATTATCATGGAAATAATCAGGAAAGTGATTTAAAATGTTTGCAGAATTTTTCGGTCAAGTTACTGAGATCTGAAATTGCGCATTTCAAAAAATATGTAAAAACCGTGATTTCTTGCGCTTATCTAAAAATTTAAACGACAATTTTATTAATTTTTAGAGTTTTTAAAATAACTATGTAAAACAGAATAATGATCACAAAAAGGCGAAGGATTGATTAGAAACATTGCTACAAACATCAGTAAAAAATGTAAAAAAAGAAAGGCTGGAAAAGGCAAAACATTATTCATTTAAAAGGAATTGAAAATTGTGCGCGATAGCAGCACATACAATTATTCACTGGATGGATTATAACCATCTAACTTTAAATATGAATAAAACCGTTGTATTGTGCTTCTCAGATAGACGTAACGTTGCTGATCGCGCGGATAGAATCCTCATTAGTAATAACGATATTTCTGTTGCCCTCATGGCGAAATTTCTGAGTATTTTATTAGATGACAAGTTCTTGTGGGATGATGAAATTGACTTCGATTGCTCTTTTTCTTTCTTTTTTCCTGTTTAGCCTCCGGTAACTACCGTTTAGATAATTCTTCTAAATGAAGTGTTAGTCTTGTACATTCTCAAGTTCGACCATTCCTGAGATGTGTGGTTAATTGAAACCCAACCACCAAAGAACACCGGTATCCACGATCTAGTATTCAAATCCATGTAAAAATATCTGACTTTACTAGGACTTGAACGCTGTAACTCTCGTCTTCCAAATCAGCTGATTTGGGAAGACGCGTTAACCACTAGACCAACCCGGTGGGTTGACTTCGATTCCTCTGAAGCGCCTTAATAAAACACTAAGCTCATTATAAACAGGAAGGGAAGGAGGGAACCCAAAGATCAGTCTTCTGATTGTTAATTCTGCTTAACAAACATTAAAGGGATTACGTAAAAATCGAAACATACAGTGATGTACCTTAACTTGCAATCTACAATGAGACCAGTTTCACACTGCGAAGAATTGCCCATACCAAAGCCTCCAAAACACGTGACATTAGATGAAGAAAGCTCAGAGTCTGATGGAAGTAAGGAAGAAAAAGAAACAGATTCTCATCATACAATTTTTTTGGTTATTTTAAATCTCGTATGAGATTAAGATTTTTTGAGTCATTAAATGAGCCTCAGATGAACTGCTTTGAACAGAAGCAGATGAACACATGAACAAAGCAGTTCATCTGAGGCTCATTTAATGACTCAAAAAATCCTTATCTCATACGAGATTTAAAATATCCAAAAAAACAATCTGAATTGCTTGCTTTTCGGCTAAAAGGACGGAATCTTCTTCAAAAGAATACGAAGATACTTATCGTAATTGTCATTCTGAATTTAAAGACTATTTTTCTGATGAAAATGGCTTAGTGTTTTGTAATGACATTTCTTCTTTATGGAGACACTTTGTAATGAACATAACCCAAAAGAATGGCGCTTGTTAATTGATTCCTCTAAAGTTAATTTAAAAGCTGTGTTTCTGCATAATAGCAATATATTCCCATCAGTAACTGTGGCTCACTCTGCTAGTATGAAAGAAACATATGAAAACTTTAAATTTATATTGGAAAAACTTCAATATAAGTGTATGAATGAAATTTTTGTGGTAATTTGAAGGTTTGAAGGTAATTACACTTATTCTTTGTCTGCAGCTTAGTTACATAAAGTACAGTTGTTTTTTTGTGTGAATGGGATATTAGGGACAGAAAAAACATTTCATTAGAAAAGAATGGTCTAAACGTATCACTCATTTCTGAACAGAAAGATGTGACACATGACCCATTGTATAATCCTAAAAATGTGTATCTACCTCCGTTATATATCAAACTAGGGTTAATGAAGAATTTCTTCAGGGCCATGGACAATACTCCTGGTTTCATGCGCTTAAAACAGAAATTTCCTAAAATTAGTGATGCAAAAATTAAAGAAGGAATATTTGTAGGTCCACAAATACGATCACTAATGCATGATGAAAAGTTTGAAGAACTTTGAATCCACTGGAGAAAGCAGCTTGGCAAGCATTCAAAAATGTTACTACAGTTTTTTGGGAAATCGAAAGGCGGAAAATGACGGTGATATTTTCAACGATCCTATAAAGACCTGGGATGTAATATGTCCTTAAAAGTACACTTCCTGTACTTGCACCTGGATTTCTTCCCGGAAAATCGTGGCACAGTGAGCGATGAGCACGGGGAACACTTTCATCAGGAGATTTCAGCTATGGAAAAGAGGTATCAAGGCAAATGGAATCCTAATATGCTGGCCGATTATTATTGGACTATCAAGAGGGATGCTCCACAAGCGAAATATAACAGAAAATCATCATTTCTTACTTTCTAGGCGAGTCAATTGTTTGAAGATTGGATAGTTAAGAATGCAGAAAGAATTAAAATGTTTGAAGTTATAAATGTGCGTCTCTCGGAAACCTTGCGTGATGGAGAAAAACCGATATCAAATTTGAATTCAGAGAAAAAAATGCTATCAGAGTCATATTCTATCAGAGACAAAAAACAATTCATTTTGTTCCCCAGTGTTATACATAAAATGAAAGAGCAAGAGTTTTAGGTGTGCACAAGCTCTAAAGCCTATACATTGTGATTTGCGTGCTAGCTTTGCAAATGAAATGATGCACCGTGATGAAGAAGACTTTCTTTATCGTATCGTATTCAGTGACGAATCAACTTTCATGTTAATGGAAAAGTAAATACTCATAATATGCGTATGTGGAGATCAGAAATTCTCATGAAATATTGCGGTGTGAACGAGATTCCCCAAAACCAGTTTCTTTGTGCCGTATCCCGACGGCAAGTTTAAGGGCCGTTATTTTTCGCAGAAAAAAGAGTGTGTCTGGAATGAACTACCTTGATATTCTAAACTATGGCTTTTTACCAACTGCAATACGAACTACAGAACTTTATTTGGCGACAAGATAGTGCACCTCCTTGCTGGCGTAACACTTTGAACGAAATTCTCCCTGACCACTGGATCAGTCACCAGATGACAAAACTTGTTTGACGTGCCTCCACGTTCGCCCGATCTGACCACGTGTGTTTTTTTGTTTGGGGGTTTATAAAGGAGCCACCGGTTACCAGCTGATCTACCCGACTTGAGACATAGAATTGAAGCAGCTGTCGTATCAATTACTCTAGACTTGCTGATTAAAAGAGTGGAATGAACTCGCCTATCGACTGGATGTGTGCCGTGTGACGAATGTTGCTCACATTGAACACTTATAGGAACAACTGTTCGAGTTGCTCTTTCATTTCATGTATAATTTATAAGTGTAAGTAAAACTTGATAAATATTACTTAATCTAATATTATATTATTTAATAAATATCGGGGTTTTAAAGTTTTTACTTAAACCCCGATTAGTGTTATCTCTTGAAGCTACCTCAAAAAGTCAGAACGAATTTTTAAGTTACAAAAATCGGCTATCAGATTGTTAACTGGCTACCACAGGTATGAATCGTTTAGAATAATAATATTTAAAGGATTAGATAAACTCGAAATGGTTATACTCTGATGTGGTATTAATCTTTGTAATTTATCTTTGTTTCGGTTATTTACTGTAAATATTTTTGTACTGTGTTTTAGTGTTTTGTAAAATAAAATATCTTTTATTATTGTTATTTTTATGTTATCTTCAACAAACTGGTTCATATTTCTGCTGGTGAAAACTAATATAAATATTTGTGATGCTAAATGTATAAACAAAAATTCGTTATGATTATCCGCAACTCAATAATTATCATGTTTTATTACTTTGATTTTTAAAAAGCGATTAACTATTTAACAATTTATAAGATGGCAATATTTAAATAATAAAGAGGTAGATTAAATAAAAACGTAATAAAAATGTTATATTAAGTAATATAACATCCTCATCCTTTGTATTAAGTACTTACTTAATACAAAGGATGAGTTTTATCAGTTATTTCTGTGGATGCTTATGTGGGTAAATAATTGTATTTTTATTAATTATTTTTTATTTTTAAAATATTACTTCCTTGTTACCTACTTTTTTTATACTTTAAAGTGTAAAAGGAAATCATTTTTTACTTTGTGATTAAAAAAAAATAGTGACACAGCTTATCTTTAAAAAGATAAGCTGCTTCCTGTATACGTTAAATCGTCTAACATTTATGGCATTTGAAAAGGGCAGTTGCGGTGTTAAGGAAGTGGTAAAAGAAATTCGGTAAATAATATAACGTTATAATTTTATTGATCTACCATTAAAAGTAATTTATTGCAATTTAAATATAGAAATGTATTTGTAACACGATACGTAAAGAATTCTTTAGGCAGTCTCAAACTAATTTGTGAGAGCCTACTCGAGTTGGAAGGGTTAAAACATTATAATTTTAATGACAAATATTTGACATAAATCTACATTATAAATAATGAAATAAATATATAACCTTAATCTAAGAAATTATATGAGAAAAATAGTGTTTTGTCCAAAGTCACCGATCAATTTTAATCATTTGGCAATTATCTATAACTTTATTAGTAAACTATAATTTGCCGTTTTTAGATTTTATTATTATTCTACCATTGTTTTTTATAAAACAAATTTTCCTATTTCTTTTCTTTTCAGAGCTTGTTAAAAATTGATGAATCGTTTTCAAATAAAGAAACACTGATGGCTTTGTGGATAATGATCACCGATTGATTTTCAATTTTAACAGTAACGATGTAACGGATGGTACCACACATTTTTTTTCACTTTGACATTAGATAAATAGTCTACAGAAATAAAGTAATTTAGCCTAAAAATCTAAAATTTTATTTACTGATAAAGGCCTTTACGGCTAAATACATGTTTAATGAGATCTCCGACGATCTCAAGTAGATTAAAAAATCCTTGGGAAATTAGAAACAAAGAAAGAATGTTTAATGATCTGTGATTTAACTGAGAGTTAGTTAAAAATTAAAATAAATTTAAATATTGTGATCTCAAAAGGTTTAAAATAGGCCGCCGACTATTGAAAAATCATTATTTTCTTCTAATTTACTAGATTAAGATGGAAAGCGTTATTTTAATAATTGTATAAAATTATAATGTTTTGATATTTTAACTGAATAAAGTGATAAATTATTACTAACATAGATTGACAGGTGAGTTATGCATTTGACTTTTCCAGTTTGTTCAGGTCATTTCAACTTAGCGTAAAATAGCTTATAAGTATAATATTTTTGCATATACCAGGTACATAAGTGAACTGACTGAAAGTAATTAGATTCAATATAAATAATGAGCTTATATGTTGGTATCTGGATAAAGATTGAGAAAAATGTTCACAACATATTTGTTTTTAGCGTAGCAATGTGTGGAAAAAAGATATGGATTCTGATTAAAGAACAGACTAAAAGCGCTAGAAGTCTGGATACGTAAAAAAAAAAAAAAAAAAAAAAAAAAAAACAGTCTGGAGGTAAAAATAAAAACAGTGAGAAATGAAGTATTGAACAAGTTAAGAAACAGAAAAAAGTATTAAAAAAATAGATAGATAGAAGAAAATGTATACTAATGGAAAATCTAGAAAATATAATGGAAGAAGAAAGGAAAATATTTCAACTAATTGACGACATCAAGGTGGAAGGGAAGTGCAGGTAAAAATAGTAATTCAAGGAGCATTGACTGGCTTGGAGGTTGATTGCGTGTTAATACTTGCCAGACGACAGAACACGTCACCACCATCATCATCATTGTGTATAAATGACTACGAATCTTCAAGTAAAATTAAAAAAAGTCTCTGATAAAAAAAAATCCAAACAAAAGCTACAACAACATTTTTTTTTATTCAACTTATACAGATAAATATCAAAGGACCACCAGGTTGGTCTAGTGGTGAACGCGTCTTTCCAAATCAGCTGATTTGGAAGTCGAGAGTTCCAGCGTTCAAGTCCTAGTAAAGCCAGTTATTTTTACACGGATTTGAATACTAGATCGTGAATACCGGTGTTCTTTGGTGGTTGGGTTTCAATTAACCACACATTTCAGGACTGGTCGAACTGAGAATGTACAAGACTACACTTCATTTACACTCATACATATCATCCTCATTCATCCTCTGAAGAATTATCTAAACGGTAGTTACCGGAGGCTAGATTTAGTTCTATATTTAGCTATACGATCGTGGATTGTGACATTAATTCATGATTATTTTTATTATTATTATTATTATAGAGTTTATAAAAATAAGTAGTAATAATAATAATAAATGCATAGAAATAAAAAAAAAATGATTTTCATAGAAAAACTTTACTTTTCTAATTTATGGAAACTTATGAGAAAATTGATAACGATAATTTGCATTCCTTCCAACTAATCAGTGCTTGGATTCGACCAATATATAACAAACTGTTACCAGTATAGCCAGTCACAGAAGAGAGACAGAGAGAGAGTGAGCGAATGAGAGGGAAAATCTTTCGTGTTACTGCCACTCATATATAACTATTCCTGATGTGAGTACTGAAACAGGAACACCAATCTCCGAATTGTAAAGGCTTCCTCGTCTGAGATTAGTATCGATTTCAATCAAAGTAATAGTATTATAAATATCATGAAAATAATTGTAAAAAAAAGGACGTGATACCACGTAGCAAATTGATCTACTGCATATTTAAAAACACATTAGCTTATTTTTAAAACCTGATAAATATTTATGTTAATTTATTAATACCCCATCACTAGTTTAATAAAAATCTTAATAGAAAGCAAAGTTCCGTAAATATTTAAAAAAGAAAAAATAAACAAAAAGTTAATTAAATAAAATTATGTACCATAACGGAAATAACAGCTTCAAACAAACTAATTTCAATTACAATAGTTAATTCAGCGTACCACAGTTTTGTAAACAAGATACACAATATAAACAATATTAATAACTAAATCACTTGATATGATGTAGGCAGTTAATTAATTCTGAGACGAGATGTTCCTTATTGTCTTTCTAATAATACAAGGTCATCTTAGAAACAGCATCCGTTACTATGGGCACTGTTTTTCGATTTAAAAGTAGTTATTTATTGATTAAAATCAACGCTCAGCAAATTTAAAATTAATGATCGGTACAGTACTTGATACAATTATTATCTTAATACGGCTGTACAGATTGACAATATTATATAATTTACGGGGAATTATTTAAATATAAGCTCACGTATTTTACAGCTAACGCATAGTATTTTGTATTCTAACGCAAAAAAAAATGCTGTATAATGTTTGAAAATTATATGTTGTGATTGTAGCATACACTATTGACGTACAGTTCACAGAAAACTGTTATTATCATTCATTATGTTTAGTTTAATTATACCATAGATTTAATTTTTTCTTTAATAGATAAAATACCTATACAATATGTTACTACTTGTGTATTTTTTTATAAACAACAAGTTTTAATAAACAATCCGGCTGAAAAAATAAATAAAAAAATAAAATAAATAATACAGTTTGTATTTTGTTCTTTAAAATTAAAACAAAGGTACTTTTTTTACGTCTCTGATGGCTTAAACTTGCTTTCTGAAGTTAATTTTTCGTCCAAAGGAACGAACATTCGTTACTACGAACAGAACGAATGTAAAATGGTAACGTATAGTTGTGTACATAGCTACACACATTACATACGTACATACACACTGTATACGTATAGTGTACATACATTATTACTAAGAATTTCAAATTTTCAGAACATCTAATTCTTGTTCCTGGTACACACACACATAAAACAAATGTTGTTTTCTATGTTCATGAATCTATATATAAAACATGATATACCACCAGTCTGTTGAGACAAGAATATCTTTAAAAATAAAAAAAATTGCATTTAATAATTATGGTTCATTAATTTTGCGAGTGATATATCGATTCTATTAAAAAAAAAAACACGAGTTTCTTATTAGCTGAATATTTACTCGAACATATTGCATTGTATAATTTTTGACAGATTGAAAACAATTACAAGGGTAATTTTTAAAGAAAAATCCATTTGTATAAATTAAAACAAAAATGTTTAAAAGCTCTGAAACACAAACCGGTTAAGTTAGTTCCAAGCACTTAAATCCATTCATTAGTCGTTATTTAACAGTAATATTTCATAACGTTATGTTCATCATAACTAGAACTTAACTAGAATTCTATACAGAAGAATTGAGAGGAGAGTGGAGGAAGTGTTAGGAGAAGACCAATTTGGTTTCAGGAAAAGTATAGGGACAAGGGAAGCAATTTTAGGCCTCAGATTAATAGTAGAAGGAAGATTAAAGAAAAACAAACCAACATACTTGGCGTTTATAGACCTAGAAAAGGCATTCGATAACGTAGACTAGAATAAAATGTTCAGCATTTTAAAAAAATTAGGGTTCAAATACAGAGATAGAAGAACAATTGCTAACATGTACAGGAACCAAACAGCAACAGTAGCAATTGAAGAACATAAGAAAGAAGCCAAAATAAGAAAGGGAGTCCGACAAGGATGTTCTCTATCTCCGTTACTTTTTAATCTTTACATGGAACTAGCAGTTAATGATGTTAAAGAACAATTTAGATTCGGAGTAACAGTACAAGGTGAAAAGATAAAGATGCTACGATTTGCTGATGATATAGTAATTCTAGCCGAGAATAAAAAGGATTTAGAAGAAACAATGAACGGCATAGATGAAGTCCTACGCAAGAACTATCGCATGAAAATAAACAAGAACAAAACAAAAGTAATGAAATGTAGTAGAAATAACAAAGATGGACCACTGAATGTGAAAATAGGAGGAGAAAAGATTATGGAGGTAGAAGAATTTTGTTATTTGGGAAGTAGAATTACTAAAGATGGACGAAGCAGGAGCGATATAAAATGCCGAATAGCACAAGCTAAACGAGCCTTCAATAAGAAATATAAGTTGTTTACATCAAAAATTAATTTAAATGTCAGGAAAAGATTTTTGAAAGTGTATGTTTGGAGTGTCGCTTTATATGGAAGTGAAACTTGGACAATCGGAGTATCTGAGAAGAAAAGGTTAGAAGCTTTTGAAATGTGGTGCTATAGGAGAATATTAAAACTCAGATGGGTGGATAAAGTGACAAATGAAGAGGTATTGCGGCAAATAGATGAAGAAAGAAGCATTTGGAAAAATATAGTTAAAAGAAGAGACAGACTTATAGGCCACATACTAAGGCATCCTGGAATAGTCGCTTTAATATTGGAAGGACAGGTAGAAGGGAAAAATTGTGTAGGCAGGCCACGTTTGGAGTATATAAAACAAATTGTTGGGGATGTAGGATTTAGAGGGTATACTGAAATGAAACGACTAGCACTAGATAGGGAATCTTGGAGAGCTGCATCAAACCAGTCAAATGACTGAAGACAAAAAAAAAATTTACTAAAAATAAAAACAATGTGTATAAATATAAATTTGATTCTAATAATTTGAATAATTAATAAGTTTTTGTGGTAATAATTATTGTTAAATAGAAAGAGTATTATTTATTTCATTTTAATCAATGATGTAAAGTCCATAATATCAACATAGGGTCGATGATGTGTTTAAAAAAAAGATTCACCTTGTAGAAATTCATCGACAGCTATTTGAATTTACGGAGAAATGGGATGAATGAGGAAAAGATTCGGAAATGACATTTTATTCTTTGACTTAACTTAAAATATTCAGACGAGCACATTCAATAATGAAAGTTATGGCAATGGTTTTTTTGAGGACAGAAAGACATTCGTCAAATTTATTATTATTTTGAGGACAATCCATTATGTTAGAACGGTACTGGAAAATCTTTGCGACGCGCTACACAGAACAATCGACATGATATACTCTATAAGGAAATGTATCTGTTTCATGATCAACGTGCGTTCTCATTTGGGTAAACCATTAAAAAACAATTGTAAAAGTTTCAGTAAGGCTATCGGTTCATCTTCGTGGAATTCGGATTTGGCGCCGTCTGACTTTCGTCTTTTCCTGAAATTAAACTAATTTTTGATAGACACAAAGCCTGATAGATACACATTCAGGGCAATGTCGACGTCTATCAAACTCTCACCGTCTGGTTCAAGGAACAGGTGGCAGAATCCTTCAACGGAGGATCATCAAAATCCTCTCTCTTCCCATCTCATAAATTTTCAGATATAGGAGGAGATTATATTGAAGAATGTTTTAAAACAATTTCTTCCATTGTAAAAACTGATGAAATAATTTTGAGTTATAGTTTCTTGGTATCCGTTCATGTTAAGACAATTTTTACTTAAAAAATTTCTCTTGTACTTTTTTTCTTGCTATTTATTTGTAATAACCAGTAGGCTAATTCAAAAAGTTACTATTTTTTTTTTTTAATGATCGATTTGGAGCATGAACCTTTCTTTCTTTCTTTTTCCTGTTTAGCCTCCGGTAACTACCGTTTAGATAATTCTTCAGAGGATGATATGTATTAGTGTAAATGAAGTGTTATAGTCTTGTACATTCTCAGTTCGACCATTCCTGAGATGTGTGGTTAATTGAAACCCAACCACCAAAGAACACCGGTATTCACGATCTAGTATTCAAATCCGTGTAAAAATAACTGGCTTTACTAGGACTTGAACGCTCTAAACTCTCGACTTCCAAATCAGCTAATTTGGGAAGACGCGTTAACTACTAGACCAACCCGGTAGGTTTGGAGCATGAACCTATCTTTATGTAACTTATCAGAATTATCGATTTATTTACATTTTAAACATTACTTTTTGATTATTTTAAATAGTAAAGCTTCACGTAAATAATGTTTTGTTTTTACGATGTTTGGTGAAAACATAAAATTACCACATACTTTCCGGGAATTACATTCTAGAGCAAATTCTAATAATTTATCACAATACCAACTAAATACCATGATTTTTAAAATTCACACATTTCCCATAAGATTTGTAAATACATACTTTAAAAAGAAAACAATTAACATTAATGATTTTTAAAAACAGTGAATAAAAATTATGAGAAAGAAAAAGAACTTTTAAAAATTAACATTTTATTTTGAATAGCCTCTATTCTTCTGTTTTGAAATAAATATCAGCGTTTGTTTCTATATTTCTATATGATGCTACGTATTCTAATTTCTACTTAAAATACTGGACAGTAGTTTTGTAAAAAAACAATTTCTTTCACCTTTAATATGTCTTTTAAATGATTTTTTTAAGGATTACAGTGTTGTGTTTAAAAAAAATAGAACATTGAGCGGGTTGTGGGTTTTGATTTTAACGACGAGATAACATATTTAATTTATTAATCTAATAATTTTTCCTTACACAATTTATTTTTTTTAATTAGGTAATAACCGCATCGATTGTCTGTTTTCTTATGCAACTCTTATTTAAACACAATTAAAAGATTTAAGAATTGTTAAAAAAAAAATATTTAAAAAATGTTAAATTACATGTAGAATTTTGTTTTTAGTTGATTTGCTAATGTTATATTCAGGATGAAAACTGAATTATCTGCGAAATTTAAAAAAGAAAGAAAAAAGATCCTGCTTGTGGATGAAAATAAAAAATGTACTTGCAATTTTAAGTGAGAGCGTTGTGTTTTTAAGGGTTTAATTACCCTTTTATTTGTAATTATATCTACTTAACTTATTTTCAAAATCTTATTTTCTTAAATATATCGAAGGTGGACAAAGCAAGTTACATTTTGGAAATTTTCTATACGAGAAGGAAAAGGATTAGACAAAAAACCTTGCACAGAAAATTTGAAGGAAGTTACGTGAATAGATTGGTATAGATCTGCACTGGACAGGAAAGCATCGAATATTGGGGACAGGCCTATGTTCAGCAATGAACTCTGTTTTAAATGTGAAAATTAATATTTGGTAAAATGAAGAAATAATTTAAAAGTAGTTCAAACGTTACTTTTTATCTTTTATGCACTTAAAAATTTGTTTAATTTTGTTCATTAGTATTACTTATGTATATTTATAATGTCAAATTTAAATAAAAAGCTTGTTTATTTATTTTAATTTTATTTATAGTAAAAAATTTTTTTTTTTTTAAATTGTAAAATAAAATCGATAGTCAAGAATCTTCGATAGTCAAGAACAGAGTAATAAAGTTTACAAACCCCGAAGGTAGACCAGAATTGATAAAAAAAGGCAACATATCAATTAATAAACAATAATTATCCGGAAAATGTCATAAATAAAATATTTTAAAATACTATTTATAAATACTATAATAATATATCACCCAACCATCCTAATAATAAAAATAATAAGAGTGGGAGTGATGTTGCATTACCGTATGTCCCAAATCTGTCTGAAAAGATTAAAAAATTGCTACAAAAGGATTTCGCAATAGCCCATCAAAATTACAACATCTAAATAGTATGTTTTCTAAATTAAAATCGCCAATAGGAAAAAGATCAACAAGCCAACGTATCATACAACATTCCACGTAAAGATTGTTAAGCTGTGAACATTGGGTAAACATCTCAATACCTTAAAAAAAGGAAGCGCTAACAAAAAATACAATTGAACATAAACACTCATTTGCTTTCAACAGCACCAAGATATTAGACAAAGAGCAAAATACACATAAAGGACCACTACAGAAATTACATTCATCAAGAAATACACAAATGCTGTCAACAATAAAACGGACATAGCCGGATTAAGCAACATATATGTTAATTTTTAAGAAATCATATATTTATATTAGAAATTTAGTTTTAACCTTTTCCCATCACAATGATCCGAGGTTGATTAGCGCTCCGCGAAAATATGTTGGTATCTGATTGCCTGCCTTCATATTCTTATGCTACCCTCTTGTGAAAAAAATTTCAAAAAATTACAGTATATTAAAGAGATTTAACAGATTTTGACAAAAAAACCGTTACGATTGGATATTTTTTATGCCTGTAACAACAAAAAAATTGAAACTACAAAAATTACGATAATTGCAGAATTTCTTTCGCGCATTTCTACCGCGTTTTTTATTAGCGAAATATTTTTTTTTTGTTTTGTGTTTATTAAACATAGTTTTCTGATTTTAAAAATTATTTCTTTTAAAGCAAATCGGTTTGCTTTATCGGTGAAAATTGGGCAAAATATGATGAAAAACCCGTGTCATAAATCACAGATTAGTAACATACGTTAGTATAAGTGAAAGAGATTCAGAAAACTACGTTTTATAAAAATTCCCACCACTCAAAAGGCTATTCAGATCGACAAAAAACAATTTTTACTGTATACTATTATTCATTACGAATCGTTATGTGTTAAATGTTTACCAATATCATTTGTCAGAAAAGATATTTATAGACCTCAAGTAAAAGTGACGTATTTATGACCACAAATACCTTCTTTTTTTTTGTATGCCGTATATCATAATTTATTATGCCTTTCAATACATTGATATGTTGCTAGTAAGATCAGCTATTTTTGTAAATAATAAATAAATTCGTAACCCTCATAGCAATTATAATACACAAGTCACACACACAAAACAAGCACATTTCTGAGAAAAAAATGGTCATATTCTTTCTAGTCTAAATAAAACATTTTACATCGTATAAACATCGTTCAAATTGTACAGAGTGATTCAAAGAAACGGGAAATTTTAAAAATTAATGTTAATGAAAATTTTTTTAGAAAATTAATTTTATTTCATGTAATTGTACAAATGTTGTCATTTTAGGATACATACATTTTAGTTTATTTTTTAAAGATGACATTTTGCAGGTGACCTCTTCTACGTAAACACTTACGAAGTCTCTTCGTTAAATAGTTCATGGTTTGACGTAACATCTCAACTGGAGTAACCGCAATTGCTTCTCGGATCTTTGCCTTCAGTTCTTCTGTTGTACCAGGTCTACTGTGGAACACTTTGCTTTTAAGGTGACCTCACAAAAAGTAATCGCAAGCTGAGAGATCAGGCGATCTGGGAGGCCATCCAATGACACCATTTCGTGAAATGACACGTTGTCCAAACAATCGGCGTACAGCTGCCATCGATATTCGTGCAGTATATGACGTTGCTCCGTCTTGTTGAAACCAGGCTGTGTTAAGAATCGGTGGAAATCTCTTTTGTTGTTCCACAACAAAGGTTTCAAGCACGGCTACGTAACGAGCCGACGTCACTGTAATCGCAAGACCGTTGTCATCCTTAAAAAAATAAGGGCCTATAACACCGTAAGATGAAATAGCACACCACACGGTCACTTTCTGGCTGCAACGGACGCTGGTGTAGCTGTGTAGGATTTTCTTGTGCCCAGTATCTGAAATTTTGCTTGTTAACAAATCCACTAAGGTGGAAATGCGCTTCGTCTGACATCTACAGTTCGTGAACAAACTTTTCGTTATCATTTATCTTCTGAAGCATTACATGACAGAATCGTGCTCGCACAACTGCATCGTTCGGTTTCAGTTCCTGGACGATCTGCAACTTGTACGGATGGTATTGCAAGTCCTTCCCTAACATTCTTCGAACGCTTGAACTATGGAATTGTAAAGATGCTGAGAGACGACGGATTGACCGATGTGGACTTCGTGTGACAGCACCTTGTAAAGCTTGAACATTCATTGGTGTACGGACGGTTCACGGCCTGGAGGTTTCTTTTTCATTGCCGAACCGGTTTCCTCAAAATTAGATATCAATGTTTTAATCGCATGTGCTGATGGAACACGGTCGTGCCGTCCCAGATTAAAATGACGGCGAAATTCTCTACGCGCTCTCTCCACACTGTCATTGTTTTTGTAAAACGCTTTTGATAGCAAATGCACGTTGCGCACCACTCCAAGGATCCATGACAACTAAATGGCAGGTTAGATTAGAGAGGCTGGCGCCACTTTTCAAGTGGTACTAATCGCAACACAACTTTCAAAATTTCCCGTTTCTTTGAATCATTCTGTATAATAAAACTGATTCCTTTGTGAATACAAAACAAAATAACCGACTTAGATGCCATATAAAATGATTTTGTAACAGCGTTTTAAAACTGACGCCGTACATAGCCAGTTTAGTGGCTACATGATCTGAAAAGGAGGAACATAATGTTTAATTTTTGTAATTTTTGAGAAAAATATGTGCATTGTAAAGGTTTCAATACTCAGGAAATAGCAATCAAGTTGTACAAAGAGAAACATGTAATTATTATAATAAGGGTGGGGACAAAATATTATTATCTATGATGGGTAGATCAGTTAATTTCTTAGTACGCAAAACAAAATTGTATGATGTGTGTATGATTGTGTATTGTCATCCGAGGAAGCTTAGAGAATTCTAAGTGAAACGCAGTGAATTTAATTTATAAGTTGGCATAGCTGATTGGTTAACCCAAGAGATTAATAAAGATAATATTTTTAAGTAAAATATGTCTCATTATATTTAATTCTATCCAATCAAGAGAAAATAAACTTAAATAAATCACATTTAAGTTAATATTCATCATTATATATATATATATATATATATATATATATATATATATGGTACAGATAAATATATCTGTACCTATAAACGCCACTTATCTGTACCTATAAACGCCACTTATCCCGACTGACTGACTGATTCAGCAACGCCCAGCTAAAACTACTGAAGATAAATTAATGGAAATTTGTATACACGTTCTTCTTACTGTGTAAGTGCACAAGAAGAATGGACTTTTTGAAATTCCGAGTTTAAAGGGGTAAAATAGAGTATTAATGGAATTAATAATTTTTTAGTTTTTATTTTTTATTTTCTCGATAACAAATGAAAATGGGAACTTGATTTTTGGTGTGCGTAATTTTCATGTAAATATCTAAAAAAAAATTACTAGATTTTTCGAAATTTGATCTTGAAATGGGTAAAGAAAGGTAAAAATAATTTTGAACAATTATTGCAAATTTCCCTTTCCGACTACATTAAACATGATATTCACTAGACTAGGGCTTGAAAATACTCTTCAGATAAATATCTAAAAACCAATTCAGTTTTTTTTTTTTAGATTTCGATTTTTTATGGGGTGTGACAGTGAACAGCGCGGCGGCTCAACCAATATTGCCACTGTTACTGGTTCACCTGCGTCCGGTTACTTGATTAAAAAAACATCAAATAAACGTAATTAAAAAATTTTAAAAAAGAAACAAAATATGGTCACCTCCTAGTGGAATTTGTTGTGTACCGCTAAGAACCGGGCAAAATACATTTTTACCCGTACTTCTTACGAGTAACCAATTATAATTAATTCTTTTAAGATGGAAGATGAATATTTTGAAACCCACATTCTTAGATCGCTCAAATTTTCGGGTTCTGTACTGACCAAACTGTTGCTCTGATAAATTTACAATACACTGATATTTTTTTATAAATTGAAAAGGCTTTAATTTTAATCTCTCACGCATGAGTTTAATGGACACAACGGGGTCCAAGGGACAGAGCCCTTTGTCTGATCGGCTAAATATCTCTTAACCGCAACGGGAAACGCAAGTAACCATATAACGCGGGCGAAGCCGCGATGGGAATGCAAGTCTATATGTATTATACGTTCTGAACAGGAATAATTTTCTTTACCTATTTCTAATTCAATACCAATTATATTTAAAAATAAATTGTTGCAATTTTAATTATATATATATATATATATATATATATATATATATAGAATTATCGTCAAAAACGTTTTCTATATTCCACTTTTTTATTTGTATTCTGCCTAGAGGTGTAAAAACAACTTTCTCTACTATAACGATTTTTAATAAAGTAGAATCTGCATGTCGATTATTAGATATTAATTCACCCAACAGGCTAGAAAAAATTTATTACGATATTGATATGTTTTCCCCACTACTTTAGAAACTTAAAGAAAAAACTCGAGTTTCGATTTTGTTCTATTTCTATTAATGTATTTTAGTTTTTTAACTTTAACGAGTTGTAGAAGTCTGAACAAAGGAATATCTGGCGTTTTATAAGTTTGAAAAAATTATGTTTAGTTATACTTTGGGAAAGATTAAAAATTAGCCTTATAAGATATATAATTAAATACCTTAATTTTTGTTTAGTTTTACTACATCATTTATTATTTTTTTTTATTTTTATGTTTTACGTAGATCAATATAAATATGTGAAGAACTATAACATGATTGATATTAGTTTTCTTTTATTTTAGGGTAATGTACCGAGGTATTGTTACTGTTCTACTGACCCAAATCAATGAAAAAAATTAATGAATAAATAAAAAAAAATTATTATTAATTTGTATAAAAAATAGAAAAAATGTTACATTTCCCGGAAATTTTACGTAATATTAAAAAATTATAAAAACAAATAGAAATAAATAGAGATTAAAAAACGCTTCACCGAATGGAATTTATATTATTGAGCTAATGAAATATTTCGAAAATGATTTAAATTTCAGCAAATATTATATATATTTTTAGAATCATAATCATATTGAAACGAGAAACCATCAATCAATCCTGAAACTATTTCTCAAGAATAACAGGCACCTCATGTCAGACCTCCTAAGAGAGGTAATTTTTTCCTGTTGCTTTTTTCACTCAGCATTACATATAGTACATTTATCAATAGGCCAATTCTCAATAAGTCATTTCCCCCGCCCGGGACCCGCACAGCCAACTAAGCATAAACACAGCTCCAGGGGGTGTCATCACCTCAAGCTACCTCGTCCAGAACCGTAGTTCCCCCCAGGTAGCCGGAACTCGGTCCTTAAGTTCTGCGCCATGCCTCTAATGAGGGGATCCCCCACCAGGGCTCGGTCTTTACCCCACGCCTCAAATGAGGAACCCCCAAAGGGATTCCCCACCGGGACTACGGTTCTAATTTACCCTCCAATACGAAGTTCCAAGAAAATCCCAGGGAATCCCTGCCTAATCATCGGTAGTGGGATACCTAAGCGGCCCACCTCTTCTAGACGGGGCTGTCCCAACGCAGGTCTTCTCCAAGGCACAGGCGACAGGTCTCATTTGCCGGAGCTAGCCCTGTAGCCACGTCCTCCCAAAGAGCGACCCCGAACATTACACATCTCGATTCCCCTCCGAGGGGAGAAGATCCCACCTCGTAGCATGTCCGGTCGCTACACCACCCCCTCCGTTCCTAGCCAGTAGTGGCTTTAACGGAGGACATCTTCTCGCCCTCAAACTGATTGCGTACCACAGCTTTCAGTTCAGGCCCCGCAGAGATGCCACTGATGCAGATGCCCCGAGGGACATCTGCATCGGTAAAGTTCACCCCGAGATAGTTTTTGTGTTTATGCCTTCAGAAAGAAGACAAAGGACGCCTGCAGCTACCACGTCGCCCACAGGAACTAAGCTAGAAGCCTAACCGCGTAATGAAGACCCCGCGCCTAGCACTAACTATTAATGAGCCAACTTACTGAATGTCTCAGATCCGAGAAACTACCACTTCAACAAAACTTTCCCACTAAAAGTTTAAACACAGTGAAATTTGTCCTAGCTCCCTTAAAGAACCCCGCTTAATAGCTCAAATGAGTTCAAACTATCTGACTCCGCTTCGGTCTGCCCGGGAGAGGAGAACGAACGCCTACTCCCACACAGCTCCATCGCGGAGTGCCACGTGACATTCACCATCTTTCGTAACCGCCGTCGAAACGCCACTGCCTACCACCGAAGCGCCACACAGTCACGTCCCGTCCACAGTGTCGTATGCTCACAAAACGCCCTCGTCGGAGCGCGACCGAACCCCCCGGGACAAGGATAACCATGCCCGTTGGCAGCGGCCGCAACTCCGCCGACAGCTTTATTCCAACTCAAAATAACACCACTTAGATCTAACCGAGGCACGCTGCCTTAAGCGCCTACCTTCGGCCAGTCAACTGCCCAGGCGGTCCCTAGCCACCCAGGTTCCTATCACCTACTAAATCCCTTCGGCAGTCCTGCTCAGGGCGAGGAAGCCAGCAACAATTGTCCACTCTCTACGAGTCCTCCAGTTGACTCGTAGATCCAAAACAGAGTTTACTCTCTCGAGTTCCCTAGTAACTCTGGTACGCTCAGCTTCGTACCTGGGACGTATGTGTCGGACATGGTCCACGGTGTCATCGACCCTACAGTCCGGACAGAAGCCGGAATCGACCAGCCTAAACCTAGCCAATTTATCCCTAAGGCACCACGTCCGGAGAGGAACTGCGTCGTGTGCCGATTGGGGATACCCAGCTAACCGCCCCTAACTCTCTAACATTGGGAAATATACCATGCGTATAACGACCTGTTGAAGAATCGTTCCACCTATCTTGCCAAGAGTCAAAACCTTGGTCTTCGATCTCACACATACGCCCAGAAGTAAGAAGGCCTCCCTTCTTTGCAACATATTGATGCCTGCGATCATAGTTACTGCCTCTCGCGAGACAGTCCTGTAACCGCCGACAACGGCTAATAAAAGAAGACGCTGGGCTCTTAATAGAATTGGTACCTCAAACGATGAGCCCAGACGGGCGCAGCGTACAACATGATGGCCTCGCAGACACCTTTGTAAAGAATCCGCATTGTACGGAAATTCAACCCCATTCTTCGGCTCTACGGACGCCGAAGAAAGCATCAACTGCCTTCTTCGCCACATACTGCAGGTGCTCCTTGAAGAGAAGTCTCTCATCAAGGATAACACCCAGATACTTTTGAAGGGTGACATACCTAATTGGACGGCCGTCCATCACAACCCGCGGGTGGTGAGTCGCAGCTAGCCGGCCCTTCAAAAACATCATAGTGGTTTTCTCCGCACTGAAAACCATCTTATACTGAAGACTCCACAACCGCAATACCCTACATGTGTGTGCCGCTCTAAGCTCGATCTCAGCACGAGAACCGCCCTCGACCAGCAGCAGCCCATCGTCGGCGTAAGCCACGACGCGACAGCCACCGGGCAAACGCAGCCGCATGAGAGAATCGAACTCGATGGTCCAGACGAGTGGACCTAATACATTGCCCTGTGAATATCCTTTAGACAGGGTCTTTCAAAGTTGCGAACTGCCGTCACGAAGGACAACAGTTCTATCGCTGAAGTAACTCGAGAGAGTGCTAATTTCATTCCGCGTGCAACCACGCTTCTGCAATTGAAACAAGGCAGAGGGCCACCACAAGTTATTAAATGCCCCGGATATGTCCAAGATCCGAACATTACACAGGAAACACTTGGCCTCTGCCGGACAATTCGCTCGAAGATGTTCCGCTACCCCACAGTTGAAACAATGACCCCGTTTATCGGGACCGCTGCAGGACCCAGCCCCGTGCCCGACCCCCCAGTACCGATAGCAATGTTCCTCCGCGGACCTCCTCAGAACTGCATAAGGCACCCACCTAACGCGGATGCGGCCGTCCTTCAGCAGTTTGACGGCCAGCAGCGGAGGAACCGCCACCATCGCCACTTTTGTATTCCCAAACGAGGGCTGTAGGGAGAGGACATCAATCGTGACTGATTCCGCCGCCGTCTTCTGTATATCACGTACAAGTTCCTCCTCGGAGGTAAGGGCGTCGACATCCTTAACCAACAGATGGACTCGCCGAACGCCCCTACTGGTCTCAACTTTGCCCATTATTTTCCGGCGTAACTGCTCAGTTGTGTCCCCAGTATCCTGAATTCTGATATGGAAGTCTTCACCCCGACCCCTTCTTGCTGAGAGAATACTCATCACGCCCGGCAAAACAGTGTCCTTCACTGAACGAAGGAGGCCCGCATATGTGTGACCCACCGCCTTTACCACCAGTGTCGCAGTTGGGGTCCTGCCGGTTTTGTTTTAATAAATAATATTAAGTTAATCTTCAGATACTGGCAGAAAACGATTTATGGAAAGGTCTTCTTAACTACCATTAATTATATATAAGCAGCAACTGCTGCTAGGTTGTCAGAAACCTGTTTCATTTGGGTGCCATTTATTTATTTCCATTACATGTGTGAAGAATCTATTAATGATTAATACTAATCTCTAATATTAAGATTAGAAGAAGGAAAACGCCATTTGTTACTTTGTTAAAAATAATATTGATAATCCTTAGACAAGCATGTCTATATTGAACGAATCACTTTTTGAAGTAGTTTTTGCCTATGGCCTAAGCAAACAATTTCAACCCTTTGCTACTGGGTTCAAAGACATGAGAACATTCCATAAGAATGTGTTCTAATGATAGTGGTTCTGTAACACTCTGTTTATATAAATAGTAAAAGTAGGACAAAAGTTGAAACAGCCTTCTATTTGTTAAAACGATGTAATATGATAATTAATGACTTTAATAGCACTCTTCCATGAATCACCAAAATGGGAATAATAGTGATGCACAACTTAATTAAAGTTTCAAACCTCTGCCCGCTATAAAAAAATTACTAGTTAAAGTTTCAGACCTCTGTCTGCTATAATGAGTATTATTAGTTTAAAGTTATTGCATAAGCAGAAAAGTTTGGTGAAAGAATTACATGAGAAAGTGATAACTGACCAAGATGTTAAATCTGGAGTATTTTAAACATTGTCCTCTTTTTTTTTTATTAAACATAAATCTTATTAGAGAGAGTATATTAAATATAATACAATGTTATTCTATGATTCAGCAGAATCCATGTATTAATTTATCGCGATTAAATATATTCAAATATTTAGATGAAATCAAATCATAAATACAAATAAAAACTCAAATGAAATAGAAAAGAAATCAATCAATTCTACAGAATTAATTTCAGCTGTATTATACATTTCTAATAGTAAATGTTGATTTAATAATAAACAAGATAGAATCCGTTATTTAAACATCAAATGAATGTAGCAGATCTGTAAGTAAACCAGTAGTTGCATCAAGCCTTGATGTCAAATCTTTAAATATACATTTTATTATCAAACGATGTTCTTAGTTCATCATCAACATTAGATGTTTTGACATCTTTGTTGTTGAATCAAGTGTATAGATTAATGCTTGACTTATGTAACATTAACTTGATAATGTTACATAAGTAATATAGATAATGTTACATAGATAATGTTAATAAGTAATGAATTAACTGCTTTAAATAATATTTATAGATTTATAATATTTTTTAATTTAAATTCATTGTATATATTTGTCATGAATAATTTGTCAATATTTTTTTATCAATTACTCCATTTTCTAATTTTTTTTTTAACTCTACGTTACATGACTGACATTCAAATGCATTAATACCATTAATAGTAGAAATAGCTATATTTAAATATCACTGCTGTTATTATTATGAATAGAATAGTTGCAATAAAAGTAGTATTTTTCTTAATAGAAGAAAACAAGGTTTCTATTGATATTTTTTCTGTTATATTTAAATGTTGTATTGTATATGTTAATTCAAATTCCTATCCTGTATTCTTAAATTTTGTTTTTTTATATTCCTCTCCTTTTATATTAGAAGATAATTAAGTATAAAAGAGGGTAATTAAGAAAGAAAAACTGCAGGACATTAACACTAATTAAAAGATGGTTCAGCTAAATTTAAGCTATCAATTCAGAAATAATATTTGAAACAATGTCCAAATAGTTTGCGGTAACAATCAAAATACGTACCTTGACCATACATTGTTGATATCAAATTTATTTTTTATGACAAATTTATTTATTTTTGATCCTCCGAGCCGAATCTGAAGGTTATGATATTCTTCAAATTACTAACTTATAAAATTATAAGTAACTTCAAATTACTATTTGCCAAATTATAAATCTTCAAACCATCAAATTTGGAGACCCGTTGCAGTATTTGAGTTTTAATTTAAAAAGTCTGTCTTATTTATGAAGACTGCAAATATACTTAATACTGTATATACACGTAATGTAAATATACATAATGCAAATAACAAAATGAAAGTTTATTATCAAGTTGCATGCAATAACTGGTATTATGCAATCAGAATTAATTGGAAATTTAGATAATAAACATATTAAGATTACTCTTACTACACCACATGTAATGTAATTACGTGCTTAAATTAAGCATATTATTATTGTTATTTTTCAGATTCAATTAAGTTTGTTTATTTCATTAGATTTCTTTATAGATGTTTCTCTTTCTTTATCGTGACTGAATCTATACAAATAACACGTGGTTGAGATTGTGGATTAGAAGTAACAGAATTGTTTAATAATTGATGGTTTTCTACGTTTATTAGCGTCCCTTTTACTAGAAGTGTAATCTTCATAAACAATAGCTAATGCTTCTGAAACCTTTTTTATATGGAATTCTATGACAGATAATCTTGTGTTATAAGACTAATATGTACAAATAAATGAAATAATTATATGTTATTATTTAAAACTAGAGGTTGAGTTTCAAATTTAACAGATTTTTGAAATATATCAGAATCTTCAGTCATTTTTTCTTCAGTAAATTGAGCAGCAGTTTTATAAACATTACTCATAAGGTCATCATGATTTTCTTCAATATATTATATGAAGATCCAGGTGATGTTAAATCTACCACACAGAATTCTCTACTCTTATCAATTTCCTGTAGACTATCAAACTTGTCCTATATGATAATGCTAATAATTCTTTTTCTTATCAATATATTTAAAAATCCTTTGTCATTATAATTATAAATTACAGCAACTAACATTATCTTTATAATCATTGTTATGTGATTTATACATTGTATTTTGTTTACCCATTTTGATAAATTGAATTTTATTACTGGTAATTATATTTAATTTCATAGCTTTGTAATCGTTATAGTGACATAAAATACTCATGTCATGACAATTATTCCTTGTCCATAATATACAAAGCCTTAAGTGAATAATATACATCAATAACAATATAAATACAATAAATCACGTAAAGTAACCAATAAATCACTTAAATCAAAACAATAGTATTTAAATATAAAATTAATTGAAACGATATTACTTTCAAGATGTGAAGATATATCCATTGTTGCGAATCCAGTTGTATAATATTTGTAACTTAATAATTCATTTTTTTTTGTATTAATCATGTTTCAAATATTGAAGGTTTGAAGAATTATAACTTGGTGAATATTTAGTTAGTAATTTGAAAAATATCATAAACTTCAGATCCGGCCCAAAGGAACAAAAATAATGTAGATAATCACAGCCTCGGTGCATACCTAAGTTATGTTAACTATCTTACATTAAAAATTGATGGTTATTCAAATGTTCATTAAATATGCATTTTATTCATTTAAACGCCACATCATCTTCATTGACTTTATTACATTTATTTTTTATATTTTCATATTAATTGAGGTTAGTTGAAATTATGTTAATATTACATGGTTTAGAAGTTTGTCTTACTAGACATGTGTATACTTCTAGATTAGTAGCAAAAGTAATAGTAAAAACATTTAAGTTAAATAGAATAATATGTAGCCGGCCTCCAAGGCGCGAGTTGTAGCTTACTTTGATCCGGAGGTCCCGGCTTCGAATCCCGGTCAGGTATGTCATTTTCACTAACTACAAAAATTGTCGACCGTCTCATCCTCTGAAGCAACACCTTAACGGTGGTCCCAGAGGTTAAAAAAAATGTATCTTTGTTTACACCAACCCGCTGGGTTGATCTAGTGGTAAACGCGTCTTCCCAAATCAGCTGATTTGGAAGTCGAGAGTTCCAGCGTTCAAAACCTAGTTATATACGGTTCAAAACCTAACTTTTATACGGATTTGAATACTAGATCGTGAATACCGGTGTTCTTTGGTGGTTGGGTTTCAATTAACCTCACATCTCAGGAAACTGAGACTGTACGAGACTACATTCATTTACATTCATACATATCATTCATTTACATTCATACATATCATTCATTTACATTCATACATATCATCCTCATTCATCCTCTGAAGTAATACTTGAACGGTAATTCCCGGAGGCTAAACAGGAAGGAAAAAAATTATCTTTGTTTAATGAATTAGTGAATAAGAGGAACGTGACAGTTGTTTATTTACATAAATTAAAAAGAAAATTAATCTTAACAACTATTAACAAGAATTAATTACGGGAAGGCCATGAATTCTATTTGTAATGAAACCTTAATCAGACGCAATTGGTAAAAAAAGTCCCTCAGCTTTAACTTAAAAGTAAATTCTGTTTTCGTTGTATTCTAAAAAAAAAAATTTATTTATGAAATATACCTGCACATTTCGAAATTATTTTGCTACTTTTTAAATCATTTAGAAATTATTAGACGTTTTTATTTTCTACAAATTTCAATTTAACGCTGAAGTCGGTATTTTAATTCGTAAAACATACGTATGAATCAAAAGAAGACTATTTTTATTAGACAGTTTAATAGATCTCAGTATTAAATTTATAGATAAAAAAATTTAATTATTCCGTGCATAATTACTTGCATAACAAAAGTACAATAAAATAATTACATTGTCGCTAGAGGAAACATTTATGTTTCCGCTAGCGACACAAATGTGATTATTTTAACGTGTATGTTTCTTTATTTTAGTATTGGAAGAAAATTATAAAATCTGTACTTTAAAACTACATTAAGAAAAAATATACATTTCTAAAAATCAGCGTTTTATTTTGTCACTAGCAGACCCGGCATTTATCCTATTGATTTGAGTGTATATATAGATTAAATAAAACAATTGAAAGTTTGATAAAACATTAACAAAATGAACATTACGGAACTTCACAAAATTTAACCTTTCCCTTTTCCACCCTTTCCCGTTTTCCTATTCCCCATTCACCATTTTAATTTTTACCATATTTCCTCTCCTTTTCCCACTTCCCCCTTTTCCTTTCAACCATTTCCACACATTTCCCCCTTTCATTCCCCCATTTATCTTTCCTTTGTCTCCCTTTTCTTTTTTCCATTTTCCCTTCTTCCCTTTTACTTTTTTCCCTCTTTCCCTTTTTTCGATTTTTCTCTTTTTCCCTTTTCCCCCGCGCGTAAATCTGTCCAGTAGGTTTTTAGTCTATAGTGGACAAACATATCGGAAACATTGAAATAGAATCGTAAAATATTTAGTATAACGTGTTGCTTTTACGTCCAACAAATAGCGCTTTTTTTAAAAAAGCATGTTTTTACTTAGGTAAAACATTTACTTGAGGTGTGTAATCTTAGGTA